>NC_140994.1:85238330-85818330 GCF_052327205.1 Somniosus microcephalus | reverse complement strand
CGACACCCCCTCCTCTTTTACCTCCCCCTCTGTCTCGCCTGAAGATTCTATACCCCGGAATATTGAGCTGCCAGTCTTGCCCCTCCCTCAACCATGTCTCCGTGATAGCAACAATATCATACTCCCATGTGTTCATCAACACCTTCAGTTCATCCACCTTATTCGCAAGACTCCTTGCATTAAAATAAATGCCATCCAGCCTTGCCCTACTCCCTTGTGCCGTTACATATTTGCTCTGCCTTCCAAGCTGACTTGTATTTTCCTCTATATTTGGCTGTCCATCACACCCTATTATAGCTCCACTCTGTATCCCATCCCCCTGCCAAGTTAGTTTAAACACCCCCAACAGTGCTAGCAAACCTCCCCGCAAGGATATTTGTCCCATTCTGGTTCAGGTGCAACCCGTCCGACTTGTACAAGTTCCACCTTCCGCAGAAGCAGGCCCAGTGATCCAGGAAACTAAAGCCCTCCCTCCTCCACCAACTCTTTAGCTACGCATTCATCAGCTCTATCCTCCTTTTCCTCTACTCACTAGCACGTGGCACTGGGAGTAATCCAGAGATTACAATCTTTGAGGTCCTGCTCTTTAATCTGCTACCTAGCTCCCTAAATTCTTGCTGCAGGACCTCATCCCTCTTCCTACCCATGTTGTTGGTCCCAATGTGAACCACGACCTCTGACTGTTCACCCTCCCCCTTCAGAATGCCCTGCAGCCGCTCAGTGACACCCTTGACCCTGGCACCAGGGAGGCAACAAACCATCCTGGAGTCATGTCTACGGCCACAGAAACGCCTATCTGTTCCCCTTACGATAGAATCCCCTACCACTATTGCTCTCCCACTCTTTTTCCTCCCTTCCTGAGCAGCAGAAGCAACCCTGGTGCCAGGAAGTTGGCTGCTGCTGCCTTCCCCTGGTAAGTCAGCCCCCTCAACAGTATCCAAATCGGTATACCTGTTTGAGAGGGGGCTGGCCACAGGGGTCTCCTGCACTACCTGCCTGCTTCTACTGCTTCGCCTGATGGTCACCCATTTTCCTTCTGCCTGTACAGCCCTTACCTGCGGTGTGCCCAACTCACTAAACGTGTTATCCACGACCCTCTCAGCATCACGAATGCTCCAAAACTCATCCATCCGCAGCTCCAGCGCCTCAATGCGGTCTGCTAGTAGCTGCAGCTGGATACATTTCCGGCACACATGGTCATCAGGGACACCGGCAGTCTCCCTGAATTCCCACATAGCGCAGGTGGAGCAGAACACGGGGCTGGGCTGTCCTGACATGACTAAATTAATTCAATACCACCAATTAAAGATATACTCTAGGGCGCTTATTTACCAACTGTCCCCACTACACCACAGAGACCCTAGAAAATATAAACTGCAGAATTTAAGCTTGTAAAAAAGGAGAAAGAGAGAAATACTCACCAACCAATCACTTACCTGCTTTCTGGTGACGTCATACTTGAATTACTTTTTACTTCACTCTCCCGCACTCAGAGCTCTGAGATTGGAGATTGGTAAGCCTAACTGGTCCTTGGGGTCGCTTATGTAGTCACTCCGCTGCCGCCGCCTGCTCCACTCATGTCCGCTGCCACTCTGGGGCCTACCTGGTCCTCGGGGTCGCTTATGTAGTCGCTCCGCCGCCCGCTCCACTCAGGTCTGCCGCCGGTCTGGGGCCTACCTGGTCCTTGGGGTCGCTTATGTAGTCGCTCCGCTGCCGCCGCCCGCTCCACTCAGGTTCCTGGATAGTATCTCCTATTTATTGCTGAGCAAATTTTAATATCCCACGACTCCAACTTTTTGATTAGCACATCGTCCTCAATATAAACTGGCAAGTTTAAGAATGAGACCACCACCTCTTCCGAATATAGCAGAGATACCTCCAAGAACTTATCGCCAACTTTCAAACTGAGTAAAAGTCTTTCTACTTCCTCTCGGCCTCTGACCGTCACCTCGAACCCAACATTCATCGGCAGGCAAAGCAGTTTCCCTCTCCACAGTCCTCATGTACCGCTTGGATAATATCCCAAGCTCATATCTCCTTATCCTCGCACTGAACCACCACCGTGTTTTATTTTCCAAACCTGCTGGGGTCCCGGCCCAAATCTTTGGGCCTTTTTCTTTCCCTTCCAACCACAGTTTCCCCCCTAATTAAATTCATCTTGGGAACACTGTCCTCTGAGGGGCCCGGCACTCCGGACCCCTCAGCAGCCATCTGGCTGTTGTTTACGGGCCAAAAAGGCCCTAAAACCTGAAAACAAAACCACAAAACCCACCCCCAACTTTTTACAAACTCACTCCAAATCTCTGCTGCAATCAGGCAACCAGTAACACCTGCTCACTCCTAGCCCATCCCACCTAGAGAGTGCTACCCACTGAGTCACGCAAACTGGGGATGACTTTGTCTCTATACCATCCCATTTACACCGATAAATAGGGCGGTAATGGGACCAAAATTGAAGGGAGGATTGATGAGCAGACTTACCGCCTGTTGGCTGCCCATTCTGATTTACAGGTTGACTCAATCTAGGTGGCCAGACCTCGCTGTGGAAACAGGCCGGGCCTCATTAATAGATGCACATGAGCGTCGTATGACACAGTTAATACCCTGATGCCATTTTCATCTCTACCCATGTCGCTGTTGTCAGTTCCTCAAGCCCCCCATAAATGGTATGCTGCACCAGTCTGGCGGTGGCCATTTCCAGAAGTATTTAAAGAAATCCTTCGCTGCGGTAAAAGGGATCCCGGCTGACCAGGGTTAAACCTGGAAGACAGATAAAATGTGAGGCACACAGCCTCCTTATAATATCTAAATGGCCAACCCACCTCCTGGGAGCGGGTTGTTTGCTGCCCCCCATCCCGCCTCTGTTAAAACCGGTAATGGGCGGGTTCGAGGCGGATTAGGTTCAGGTTTGAGATTTTTGAAATTTTCACAGCCCACCCAACCCAAACCCACCCGTTTTTGGGGTTTGAAATTCCCCGTAATACTCCAGCTGAAGCCTAACCAGTGATATATAAAGGTTTAGCATTACTTCCTTACGTTTGTACTCTATGGGCAGGATATTCATTGGGCCGTGGAGGCAGGATTGGAGGTGTGTGGGGTTTATAATCCCGAAATCGGAGGTCCCGAACCCATCCCGCCCCCAACCCACCTCCATGCTAGTTTCAAAGGAGGCGGGTACCCAACCCGCACTGGGACTCGCCTCCCCGAGGCGGGAAGGGGGTTAGTGCCAATTAACTGCCTGTCAACAGGCAGTTTTTAACCTAATCCCTATTTTCATTGTTGAAATGTGGGATTCCCGACGGCTCCAAACCACGCCAACTTAGCGAGGTGGGCTGTCGGGATGAAGGGCTTGGAGGGGTCGAAATGTCCGGTGTTCAGGTGAGTGATGGTTGCATGTGTGCAGAGGTAAGTATGTTTGGTCTGTGTAAAGTGTTTAAAGAAGTTCTACTAACCTTTACTTACCTTTACAGCCTTCCTCCCTTCAGGTCTCGGGAGTCCCTCATCTCACCGGCACAGAAAGCAGAATGGCCGCCAGCTATCAAAATCTGCAGCCTCTGCTTTCTGTTCTGGGGAGATCGCTAAGTCATCCTGAGAGGAAGGAATTAACCTGGAGTACAGATTGTCAGTGTTTGACAGCTTCAAATAGCTGTGAAATGCAGATATTTCATCTGTCAAAAGGTCTTGACAGATGAAATTTCAATCTGCGACATCACCTGTTGCCGGGTGGCTCTTAATTGGCCTGCTGAGCCCGCTGGGCATGCACAACAAGGTCAATCAAGTCAAAATCGCATGGGTTGGCGAGAACTCGATGGAGGCAGGACTACAACCCCAAAAGTTGTAGTCTCGCCTCCTACCCGCCTCCTCAATGAAAATCCAGCCCTATGCCTCTGTTTATAATGCCCAGGATCCAGTATGATTTTATATGTGACATTTGTTAATTTATTTTAAGGGGCATTGTGATCACAGAATCACACAGAATTGCAGAAACCCCACAGTGCAGATAGAGTCCATTTCGGCCCATCAAGCCTGCACCGACACATATCCCACCCGATCCCCGTAACCCCTACACCAACACATATCCCACCCTATCCCCGTAACCCCACATATTTAATCCCCATAACACTAAGGGTCAATTTATCATAGCCAATCAACCTAACCCGCACATCTTTAGACTGTGGGAGGAAACCGGAGCACCCGGAGGAAACCCACGCAAACACGGGGAGAAGTGTGCAAACTCCACACAGACAGTCACCCGAGGCCGGATTCGAACCCGGGTCTCTGGCGCTGTGAGGCAACAGTGCTAACCACTATGCCACCGTGCTGCAACGCAATGATGCAATGTGTGATGTCACTGTGTTCTGACATACTCACAGCCAATGATCGCAATGCCCTGCTCCTTCTGTGTTTGTATATAAAGGAGACTATGACAACATGAGCACATGCATCAACAGACACATCCGGTGCTGCAAACTAACAGTAGCTACCATAGTTGAACTGTCCATTTTATTATCTTAACCGAAGCACCCACTGTGGGAGTACCTTCATCACACGGACTGCAGCGGTTTAAGAAGGCGGCTCACCGCCACCTTCCTTAGATAAGGAGAACAAAACTGTGCACAGTACTCCAGGAGAGTTCTCACCAAGACCCTGTACAATTGTAGCAAGACTTCCTTACTCTTATACTCCAACCCCCTTGCAATAAATGCCAACATGCCATTTGCTTTCCTTATTGCTTGCTGTACCTGCATGCTAGCTTTCTGTGTTTCTTGCATGAGGACACCCAAATCTCTCTGAACACCACCATTTGAAAGTTCCTCACCATTTAATAAATATTCTGTTTTTCTATTCTTCCTACCAAAGTGAATAACTTCATATTTCCCTACATTATACTCCATCTGCCACCTTACTGCCCACTCACTTAGTCTATCTAAATCCCTTTGCAGACTCTTTGTGTTCTCCTCACAGCTTACTGTCCCACCTAGCTTTCTATCGTCAGCAAACTTGGATACATTACACTCGGTCCCTTCATCTCGGTCATTAATATAGATTGTAAATAGCTGAGGCCCCAACACTGATCCTTGCGGCACCCCACTAGTTACAGCCTGCCAACCTGAAAAAGATCCGTTTATCCCTACTCTCTGTTTTCTGTCCATTAACCAATCCTCTATCCATGCTACTATATTGCTCCCAACCCCAAGAGTCCTTGGCCTAGAAATTCATTGTAGCCACTTTTGGGGCGGTAAAGTTGGGCGGCCGCTAAAGTTTGCGCCCGCCGCCAAATCGAGGCCACTTCTCCGATATTCATTAGCTTCGCCCTAAGAGTTTGCTCGAGCGCTAAAACTGGCGCTGGACGCCTCTCTTTAGGCGCTAAGCCGGAGGTGCTGAGCGAGAGCGCCCAGGCCGGGCGCAGCGCAGGTGCGGCCATCTCGTGATTGACAGCAGACGGGTCGACTTTGTCTGCTGCCACGCCCTGGATAGTGGAGCCCTCCAGCTAGGCCTGAACACTGCTGCTGGACCCAAATAGTGCCTGAAGCCATGCAGAGGGCCCGTGAACGAGCGCAGCGCTTCTCAGAGCGTGATCTGAGTGTGCTGGTTGGTGGTGTGGAGAAGAGGCGCCATATTTTGTGCCCGGACAATGGCAGGAAGGCGCCGGTCCGCACCTACCGGAGAGCCTGGAGGCATGTCGCCAGCAAGGTGTCAGCCAACAGCGAGGTCCCCAGGACCGGTGTCCAATGCCGCAAAAAGTTTAATGACCTCACGCGGATTGTCAGGGTGAGTACCCTTTCCAGTGACCTCCTCATCCTTGCATGTGCACCTCACATTATGGGCAAAGGGACCTGAAAGCCCTAATGGCCAGCCCTCATCCAACAGCTATGGGACAGGCATGAACATCAATTGCACATTCTGCACTTAACACACTGGCCAGGCTATTCCACCATGGGAGGCAGTGCACACAAGATCAGGGCGACACACTGGCCAGGCTATTCCACCATGGGAGGCAGTGCACACAAGATCAGGGCGACACACTGGCCAGGCTATTCCACCATGGGAGGCAGTGCACACAAGATCAGGGCGACACACTGGCCAGGCTATTCCACCATGGGAGGCAGTGCACACAAGATCAGGGCGACACACTGGCCAGGCTATTCCACCATGGGAGGCAGTGCACACAAGATCAGGGCGACACACTGGCCAGGCTATTCCACCATGGGAGGCAGTGCACACAAGGTCAGGGCGACACACTGGCCAGGCTATTCCACCATGGGAGGCAGGGCACACTAGATCAGGGCGACACACTGTACTTAGAGGCCGCCCTTTCTCTTGCAGGCCAAGCTGGCCAATAACAAGAAGAGCCGGACTGCGACCGGGGGAGGCCGACCCCAGATCCAGCCGCTCACCGAGCTGCAACATCGCATGGAGCGCATCATGGGTGGCCGGGTGATTGGCCCCGTTGCATGTGGAGATGCCGACCCTGTTCTGGGCACCAATGGTAAGGACACCAATGTTTGGACCTCTCTCGTCCCACTTGCGCATCAGATCTACATCCTTTGCCACTGTCCGACCAATGCGCTGAATGCCACCACTCATGCATCCCTCGCTGACGCCCTCTCCTCACTCTAAAGCTACTCTTGTGCCTTCCTGCTTTCAGATGGTGAGGACAGCCCCTCAGAAGAGGAGGAGGAGGAGGAGCAAGAGGAAGGCGGCCCATCAGGGGAACCCTCAGCCGTGGCAACCCATGCCAATGTAGGGGACACGTCTTCCCTGGAGGGGAGCGTCGCAGAAGTGTCAGAGGGGAGGGGAGCTCATGGGACCTGCGGCCTGCAGAAACGCGGGAGGGGGGTGCCAGCTCGGCGGCCTTCTCCCCAGAGGGGGGAAGGGTCGGAGGGGAGTCCAATTGCTGGGCCCAGCAGCGTCCAGCAATGCAGGAAGGGTCGGCCAGCTCGGCGGCCTTCTCCCCAGAGGGAGAGTCCGGCCTCCAGTCCGGAGATGGTCTTCGCCGAGGAGATGGAACGCCTCGAGGACTTGTCCGCGGACTCGGAGCGCCGGCACACGGAGCTCATGGGGGTAGTGGCACGGTTGCCTGAGGCCATCTAGTCCCTCTCTCGGAGTGTCACCGACGTTGGGGCCTCACAGGCCATCAGTTTGGCGGAATTCGGGGCAGAGCAGGCAGCGAGTCGGGTGGCATTCGGGGCAGATCAGGCAGCGAGTCGGGCGGCATTCGGGGCAGCTCAGGCAGCGAGTGGGCAGCTGATCAGTGGTGCCGTGCAGTCACTGGGTGCTCTGATGAGGTCACTGAACAGGTCAACACGGGCACTCACTGCTGCCACACTCGCTGTGTCAGCCAGGCATCGCCAGGGCACCCAGCGCGCTGCAGCAGCACAGCGGTCTGTCCCTCGGCAGATTGGTGCGCATGCTGCAGTGCTGGCCCAGGCGAGTGCCAGTGTCTCAGGCGACCAGCGAGCGCCTGCCATCCACCAGCTTGCCCCCATTCCTCCAGCCGCCACTGCCACTCCCCCAGTGGAGCTGCCAGGAGCTGCTGCAGCGACTGATGCTGGCCAGCCACAGCTGCAGCATTCAACAGCTGCCCGCTCGATGGCCCGACCTCGACCAGGCCGACCCCCAAGGGCATCTGCCATCACGACATGTGCCCCTCTGGAGCCTGCCCCCAGCCTTGCAGCAGCCAATGGCCTTACTTTGAGGAGGAGCAGCAGGGCGGGCAGGGGCCACACAAAGATGGCCAAGGCATCGCCCTAGCGGGCCAAAAAGTCGAATGTGTGGCCAGTTGTGTTTGTTTTTTGAGGCCGAGAATTGGATGTTTGTTTTTTGAGGCCGAGAATTGGATGTTTGTTTTTTGAAGGCCGAGGATGTGATGTTTGTATTTTACGAAGGCCGAGGATGACGGCCATTTTAGTTGCACTGTTTTGTTAATCCTCTCCAGGTTGTGGGAGCGAGTAATGTGTTTGAGTGTTTTTTGGGGGTTTCGTCTGTTTTTAGTTTTCATGTGGGAAGGGCCCTGAGTTTGTACAATAAAGCATTTTATTTATTAACATTGTCCATGTTTGATCTTTGAAGTGTTTGTTGCCTTAACCGGCTGAGGGCTTGCGGAGCGGCTGCAATCATGTTCTTTCATTGGCACAAGCCATTCCCTGACAGGGGGCCTAGAAGTGACGTTCAATAAGCCGCCGACGGGCGGCCCTTGGACCTTGTGCCTCCCTCCTGGGCTGGTACTCCTCGTCCTCCTCCTCCTCATGCTCCTCCTGCTCCTCCTCCTGAGGTGGGGGTCCAACGTGAGGTGGCAGTGCCTGAGTCCTGCGGGTAGCCAGGTTGTGCAGCATGCAGCAAACGACGACGAATTGGGAGACTCGCTCCTGCGAATACTGGAGGGCTCCCCCGGAGCGATCCAGACAGCGGAACCGTTGCTTGAGGACGCCGATTGTTTGTTCTATGATGTTCCTAGTCGCTTGATGGCTCTCGTTGTATGCCTCTTCAGCAGGGGTTGTGGGCACGCGGAGCGGGGTCATGAGCCAGGTACACAAAGGATAGCCTTTGTCCCCGATAAGCCATCCTCTTGGGGGAGGCTGTGCCTGGAACATGTCAGCCACAGTTGTCTGTCGCAGGATAAAGGCATCGTGGCTGCTGCCTGGAAAGCGGGCATTGACAGCTAGGATGCGCTGCCTGTGGTCACACACCAGCTGTACGTTGAGGGAATGGTAGCCCTTCCGGTTGCGGTAATCCTCGGCATGCTCCAGAGGTGCCCGCAAAGCCACATGCGTGCAGTCAATGGCGCCCTGCACCATGGGGAAGCCCGCTATTCTTGCAAATCCCACTGCACGCTGCTGCTGCTTGTCCAGGGTCATGGGGAAGGAGATGAATTGATGTCTCCTTCTGAAAAGGGCTTCGGTCACCTGGCGGATGCAGCAATGCACGGCGAACTGGGAGATGTTAGCGATGTCCCCAGCAGCGGATTGGAAGGAGCCGGTGGCATAGAAGTTGAGAGCCACCGTCACCTTCACTGCCACTGACAGAGACGTCCTGCACATCAGCTGTGGCTGCAGATCTCTCTGAAGCAGCTGGCAGATGTCTGCAACCACCTCCCTTCTGAATCGCAGCCTCCTTACACACATCGCGGCAGACATGGTCAGATAAGAGGACTGCTGGCGGTATACCCTGGGTGGGTAAGGCCTCAGTTGGCGATGCCTTTTGCCCCCTCTGCGTCTAGCCAGGGCTGCCACTCTCTCACGGCATCTGTAAGCCCTTCTGGCATAAGGCTGAAAGTCAGCGTTGGCACCCAATGCAGCCCCCATTATATGCTGGCAAACAATGAGCTCTCAATGAAGGCAAAGATAATTGCTAAGCTCTGGCCAGAGCCAAAAATACCTGTCCTAGTGTTGGTCCAAACCAGTAAGCTCTCCTCCTTGGTCTCTCTCCAAAAAACCGTTGCACAAGAGTGAATGCTGCAAAATGGCTGGCCTTTATAGTGCAGGGTAAGTGCCCTTTAATTAGCGCTCCCCCAGCCCACCTCGGCTGTGTACCGTTCCACTTCACAGTCGTTAGGGCCGCCCGGCGCACAATGGCCCAGCGCGAGTGAAGTTCCGGTTCGGGGCGCACAAAGGGCGTTGCACTAGTAAATGACGTCATGATCTGCACGCGCAGCAGGGCGCGCGCTAAGACTTTGCGCTGGCGCTAAATGTGTACTGAAGTTGGGGCGAGGTGCAGACCGCGCTGCGCCCGGGCGCTAAGCGCCTAGCGCTCGAGATCTACTCCTCCTAAGGCGCTAACGGCTGACGCGCCCAACTGAATTTCTAGGCCTTTATCTTGTGTAATAACCTTTTATGTGGCACCTTATCGAATGCCTTTTTGAAATCCAAATATACTACATTCACTGGTTCCCCTTTATCTACCCTTCAAGTTACATCCTCAAAAACTCTAATAAATTTGTCAAACACGATTTACCTTTCATAAAACCATGTTGACTCTGTTATGATTTTCTAAGTGCCTTAATAGCAATTCCATAACAATGGATTCCAGCATTTTCCTTACTACTGATGTCAGGCTAACTGGCCTGTAGTTCCCTGTTTTCTCTCTCCCTCCTCTCTTGAATAGCAGTGGTACATTTGCTACCTTCTAATCCGCTGGGACCATTCTAGAATCTATGGAATTTTGGAACATCAAAACCAATGCATCCACTATTTCTGCACCCATCTCTTTTATAACCCTAGGATGTAGGCCATCAGGTCCAGAGGATTTGTCAGCTTTTAGTCCCATTAGTTTCTCTAGTACTTTTTCTCTACTTATATTAATTACGTTAAGTTTCTCACTCTCATTAGACCCTTGGGTCCCCACCATTTTTGGTATGCTTTTTGTGTCTTCTACTGTGAAGACAGATACAAAATATTTGTTTAATGTTTCTGCCATTTCCTTATCCCCATAATAATTTCTCCTGTCTCAGCCTCTAAGGGACCAACGTTTACTTTTGCTACTCTCTTCCTTTTTACATACTTGTAGAAGCTCTTACAATCTGCTTTTATATTTCTTGGTAGTTTTCTCTCATATTCTATCTTTTCCCTTTTTATCAATTTTTTGGTCATCCTTTGCTGGTTTCTGAAACTTTCCCAATCCTCAGGCTTACTACTATTCTTCGCAACATTATAAGCTTCTTCTTTCAATCTAATGCTATCCTTAACTTCTTTAGTTAGCCACGGATGGAACACTTTTCCCGTGGAGTTTCTATTTCTCAATGGAATGTATTTTTGTTGAGAATTATGATTTCTTTAAATGCTAGCCATTGCTTATCTACCGCCGTACCTTTTAATCTATTTTTCCAATCTACCTTAGCCAACTCGCCCCTCATACTTATGTAATTGGTTTTATTTAAGTTTAAGACTCTAGTTTCGGATTTAGGCAAGTCATTCTCAAACTTAAAATGAAATTCTATCATATTATGATCACACTGCCCCGGAGAATCCTTAACTATGAGTTGCTAATTAACCCTGTCTCATTACACAATAGCCTGTTCCCTGCTTGGTTTCATAACGTATTGTTCTAGGAAACTGTCCCGAATGCATTCCATGAACTTGTTCTCCAGACTATCTTTGCCAATTTAATTTGTCCAGTCTATATGAAGATTAAAGTTCCCCACGATTATTGCATTACCTTTGTTACAAGCTCCCACTATTTCTTGATTAATATTCTGTCCAACGGTATAACTACTGTCAGGGGGCCTATATACTACTCCCACCAGTGTTTTCTGCCCCTTGTTATTCCTTATCTCCACCATACTGATTCTACTTCCTGATCTTCCGAGCTGAGATCCTTTCTCTCTACTGTCCTTATGTCATCCTTTATTATCAGCACTAACCCCACTCCTTTTCCATTCTGTTCCACTACTCTCAGTTTGGAGGCAGACCCATTTGTATCTCAACCTACCACTCTCTCTCTCTCGCACCTTCTCTTTTACTGTCTCTCTCTCTATTTTTCTCTCGATCTCTCTCTCTCTCTCTCACTCTCTCTCACTGACTCTCACTCTCATTCTCTCTCCCACTTCCTTTTTCTCTCTCTCTCTCTTTGTTCCTTCTCTTTATTTCTGTGTCTCTGTCACTCTCTCTTTTTCTACGTCTCTCTCTCTCTCATTCTCTCTTTCTTTCTCTCTCTAATTCTCTCTTTCCCTCTCTCTCTCTTTCTCTCCCTCTCTCATTCTCTCTTACTCGTTCTCACTCACTCTCTCTTTCCTTCTTTCTCTCATTCTCTTTCCCTCTCTCACTCTCTCTTTCCCTCTCTCTCTCGTTCTTTCTTTTCCTCTCCTCAGTCTCTCTATCTCTCTCTTATTCTCTCTTTTCCTCTCTCTCACACTCTCTTTCTCTCTCACTCTCTCTTTCTCTCTCTCAATCTCTCTTTCTCTCTCCCTCATTCTTTCTTTCCCTCTCTCTCATCCTCTCTTTCACTCTCTCTCACTCTCTTTTTCTCTGTCTCATTCTCTTTCCCTCTCTCTCTCACTCGCTCGTTCTCTCGCTCTCCCTAATTATTTCTTTCCCTCGCTGTAACTTTCTCTCATTCTCCTTCACGCTTTCTCTCTATCTCTCTCTCTATCACTGTTTGGGCTTTGAGATCAGGATGTCTGCCATACCTAATAGATCTCTCCTGCTCAGCAGGTGTAGGAGCTCCCACCTCCGCAACACCTGAGTGCTGCTGGTCTGCTGAATCTCGACACTAGCACAAGTGGGGACGGGAGGAGGGATGCCCCGGTAGGTGAGCGAGGAGGGAAATCCCGGTAGGTGAGTGAGGAGGGATATCCCGGTAGGGGCGGTGAGGAGGGATATCACAGTAGGTGAGTGAGGAGGGATATCCCGGTAGGGGTGGTGATGAGGGACATCCCGGTAGGGTGCGGTGAGAAGGAATATCCCGATAGGTGAGTGAGGAGGGATATCCCGGTAGGGGTGGTGAGGAGGGATATCCCGGTAGGGGCGGTGAGGAGGGATATCCCGGTAGAGGCATTGAAGAGAGATATCCCAGTAGAGGCGGTGAGGAGGGATATCCCGGTAGGGGCGGTGAGGAGGGTTATCCCAGTAGGGGTGGTGAAGAAGGATCTCCCGGTAGGGGAAGTGAGAAGGGATATCCTGGTAGAGGCAGTGATGATGGATATCCCGGTAGGTGAGTGAGCAGGGATATCCCGGTGGGGCGGTGAGGAGGGTTTTCCCGGAAGGGGCAGTGAGGAGGGTTATCCCGGTAGGGGGCATGAGGAGTGATACCACGGTAGAGGTGGTGAGGAGGGATATCCTGGTAGAGACGGTGAGGAGGAATATCCCGTTTGGGGCAGTGAGGAGGGTTGTCATGGTAGAGGCGGTGAGGAGGGATATCCTGGTAGGTGAGTGAGGAGGTATATCCCGGTGGGGCGGTGAGGAGGGATATACCGGTCGGGGTGGTGAGGAGGGATATCCCGGCAGGGGCGGTGAGGAGTGATATACTGGTAGCGGCAGTGAGGAGGGATATCCTGGTAGGGGTGGTGAGGAGGGATAGCCCGGTAGGTTAGTGAGGAGGGAAATCCCGGTAGGGGCGTTAAGGAGGGATATCCCGGTCGGGCCAGCGAGGAGGGTTATCCCGGTAGGGGTGGTGAAGAGGGATCTCCCTGTAGGGGCGGTGAGTAGGGATCTCCCAGCTAGGTGGTTGAGGTGGGATATCCCGGTAGAGGTGGTGAGGAGGGATATCCTGGTAGCGCAGTGAGGAGGAATAGCTCAGTTGGGGAAGTGATGAGTGACATCCCGGTAGGGGCGGTGAGGAGGGATATCCTGGTTGGGGCGGTGAGGAGGGATATCCAGGTAGGGGCGGTGAGGAGGACTATCTCAGTTGGGGCGGTGAGGAGGGATATCCCGGTAGGGGCGGTGAGGAGGGTTATCCGGTAGGGGCGGTGAGGCGGGATATCCCGGTAGGGGCGGTGAGGGGGAATATCTTGGTTGGGACAGTGAGGAGGGATATCCCGGTAGGGGTGGTGAGGAGGGATATCATGGTAGAGGTGGTGAGCAGAGATATCCCTGTAGCTGAGTGAGGAGGGATAACCCGGTAGGTGAGTGAGGAGGTGTATCCAGGTGGGGCGGTGAGGAGGGATATCCCGGTAGGGGTGATGAGGAGGGATATTCCGGTAGTAGTGGTGAGGAGGGATATCCCGGTAGGGGCGGTGAGGAGGACTATCCCGGTTGGGGCAGTGAGGAGGGATATCCCGTTAGGGGCGGTGAGGAGGGATATCCTGGTAGTGGCGGTGAGGAGGCATATCCCGGTAGGGGTGGTGAGGAGGGATATCCTGGTAGCGGGGGTGAGGAGGGATATCCCGGTAGGTGGATGAGGAGGGACATGTTGGTAGGGGGGATGAAGAGGGATATCCCGGTAGGGGCGGTGAGGAGTGATATCCCGGTAGAGGCGGTGAGGAGGGATTTCCCGGTAGGTGAGTGAGGAGGTATATCCCGGTGGGGCGGTGAGGAGGGATATCCCGGTAGGGGTGGTGCGTGTCTTGTTTTGCACACTTTGTACAAAACTAATAAATTGCAGGACAACGGAGTATTACAGTTTAAACTCTTTTAATGAAGCATCAGGTTTGATCTGACTCACAACAGTACAGCACCGTGTGGACAAAATGGAGTCAGGGCCCCCTGGGCCTTCTAAACAATAGCGGTCCTCACAGATGCCTGCAGGCGAATGACAACTCAGCATGTGATCACATGTGAATATCAGAGGTATTCCTTACAGATGCCTGTGGGCCAATGATAAATCAATATGCAAATGTTACAGTGAGGAGGCATATTCCGGTAGGGGTGGTGAGGAGGGATAACCCGGTAGAGGTGGTGAGGATGGATCTCCCGGTAGGGGTAGTGAGGAAGGATATCCCGGTAGCGGTGGTGAGGAGGGATATCCTGGTAGGTGGATGAGGAGGGATATGTTGGTAGGGGGGATGAAGAGGGATATCCCGGTAGTGGCGGTGAGGAGTGATATCCCGGTAGAGGCGGTGAGGAAGGATATCCCCGTAGGGGCGGTGAGGAGAGATATCCCGTTGGGGTGGGGGTGAGGTGGGATATCATGGTAGGGGCAGTGAGGTGGGATATCCAGGTAGTGGCGGTGAGGGGGGATATCCCGGTAGGGGCGGTGAGGAGGGATATCCCCATAGGGATGGTGGGGAGGGATATCCCGGTAGTAGTGGTGAGGAGGGGTCTCCCGGTAGTGGGTGAGGTGGGATATCCCGGTAGAGGTGGTGAGGAGGGATATCCCGGTGGGGGGATGAGGAGGGAAATCCCAGTAGGGTTGGTGTGGAGGTATAGCGCTGTCGGGGCAGTGAGGAGGGATACATGGTAGGGGCGGTGAGGAGGGATATCCTGGTAGAGGCGGTGAGGAGGGATATCCTGATAGAAATGGTGAGGAAGGATATCCTGATAGAAATGGTGAGCAGGGATATCAAGGTAGGTGAGTGAGGAGGTAAATACCGGTGGGGCGGTGAGGAGGGATTTCAGGGTAGGGGCGGTGAGGAGGGATATCCCGGTAGGGGCAGTTAGGAGGGAAATCCCGGTAGAGGCATTGAGGGGGGATATCCCAGTAGGAGCGGTGAGGAGGGAAATCCCGGTAGAGGCATTGAGGGGGGATATCCCAGTAGGAGCAGTGAGGAGGGACATCCTGGTAGGGGCGGTGAGGAGGGTAATCCCGGTAGGGGTGGTGAGGAGGGATCTCCCGGTAGGGGCAGTAAGGAGGAATATCCCAGTAGAGGCGGTGAGGAGGGATATCACGGTAGGGGCAGTGAGGAGGGTTATCCCGGTCGGTGTTGAGCAAAGGGATATTCCGGTAGGGGTGGTGAGGAGGGATATCCTGATAGAAATGATGAGGAGGGATATCCTGATAGAAATGGTGAGCAGGGACATCCCGGTAGGTGAGTGAGAGGGTATATCCCGGTGGGGCAGTGTGGAGGGATATCGCGGTAGGGGCGGTGAGGAGGGATATCCCGGTTGAGGCGGTGAGGAGGGATATCCAGGTATAGGAGGTGAGGAGGGATATCCCGGTAGAGGCGGTGAGGAGGGATATCCAGGTAGAGGAGGTGAGGACGGATATCCCAGTAGGGGCAGTGAGGAGTGATATCCCGTTAGGGACGGCGACGAGAGTTATCCCGGTAGCGGTGGTGAGGAGGGATATCCCGGTAGAGGCAGTGAGGAGGGATATCCCAGTCGGTGAGTGAGGAGGGTTATCCCGGTAGGGGTGGAGCGGTGGGATATCCCGGTAGGGGCGGTGAGGAGGGATATCCTGGTAGCGGTGGTGAGGAGGGATATCCCGGTAGAGGCGGTGAGGAGGGATATCCTGGTAGGTGAGTGAGGAGGGATATCCCGGTAGGGGTGGTGACGGGGGATATCCCGGTAGAGGCGATGAGGAGGGATATCCTGATAGAAATGGTGACGAGGGATATCCTGATAGAAATGGTGAGCAGGGTTATCAAGGTAGGTGAGTGAGGAGGTATATCCCGGTGGGGCGGTGCGGAGGGATTTCGGGGTAGGGGCGGTGAGGAGGGATATCCCAGTAGAGGCAATTAGGAGGGAAATCCCGGTAGAGGCATTGAGGGGGGATATCCCAGTAGGAGCGGTGAGGAGGGAAATCCCGGTAGAGGCTTTGAGGGGGGATATCCCAGTAGGAGCGATGAGGAGGGACATCCTGGTAGGGGCGCTGAGGAGGGTAATCCCGGTAGGGGTGGTGAGGAGGGATCTCCCGGTAGGGGCAGTAACGAGGAATATCCCAGTAGAGGCGGTGAGGAGGGATATCACGGTAGGGGCGGTGAGGAGGGTTATCCCGGTAGGGGTTGAGCAGAGGGATATTCCGGTTGGGGCGGTGAGGAGGGATATCCCGGTAGGGGTGGTGAGGAGGGATATCCCGGTAGAAGCGATGAGGAGGGACATTATGGTAGGTGAGTGAGGAGGGATATCCCGGTAGGGCTGGTGAGGAGGGGTATCCCGGAATGGGCGGTGAGGAGGAATATCACGGTAGGGACGGCGAGGAGGGATATCCCGGTAGGGGTGGCGAGGAGGGATATCCTGGCCGGGGCGGTGAGGAGGGATATCCCGGTAGGTGAGTGAGGAGGTGTATCCCGGGTGGGGCGGTGAGGAGGGATATCCCGGTAGGGGTGGTGAGGAGGCATATCCCGGTAGGATTGGTGAGGAGGGATAACCCGGTAGAGGTGGTGAGGATGGATCTCCCGGTAGGGGCAGTGCGGAGGGATATCCCAGTAGCGGTGGTGAGGAGGGATATCCTGGTAGGTGGATAAGGGGGGAAATGTCGGTAGGGGGGATGAAGAGGGATATCCCGGTAGGGGTGGTGAGGAGAGATATCCCAGTAGAGGCGGTGATGAGGGATTTCCTAGTAGTGGCGGTGAGGAGGGATATCCCGGTAGGTGAGTGAGGAGGTGTATCCCGGGTGGGGCGGTGAGGAGGAATATCGTGGTCGTGGCGGTGAGGAGGTATATCCCGGTAGAGGCATTGAGGAGGGATATCCAGGTATAGGAGGTGAGGAGGGATATCCCAGTAGGAGTGGTGAGGAGGGACATCCTGATAGGGGCGGTGAGGAGGGTTACCCCGTTAGGGGTGGTGAGGAGGGATCTCACAGTAGAGGCAGTAAAGAGGAATATCCCAGTAGAGGCGGTGAGGAGGGATATCCTGGTAGGGGCGGTGAGGAGGTATATCCCGGTAGGGCCGGTGAGCAGGAATATCCTGGTTGGGGCAGTGAGGGGGTATATCCCGCTAGGGGTGGTGAGGAGGATTATCCCGGTAGGGGGCGGTGAGAAGGAATATCCCGAAAGGTGAGTGAGGAGGGATATCCCGGTAGATACGGTGAGGAGGGATATCCCTGTAAGGGGCGGTGAGGAGGGATATCCCGTTGGGGCAGTGAGGAGGGATATCCCCGTAGGGGCGGTGAGGAGGGATATCCCGCTCGGGGCGGTGAGGAGGGATATCCCGTTGGGGCAGTGAGGAGGGATATCCCCGTAGGGGCGGTGAGGAGGGATATCCCGCTCGGGGCGGTGAGGAGGGATATCCCGGTCGGGGCAGTGAGGAGGGATATCCCAGTAGAGGCAGTGATGAGGGATATGCCGGTAGGTGAGTAAGGAGGGATATCCCGGTGGGGCGGTGTGGAAGGATATCCCGGTAGGGGTGGTGAGGAGGGATAGCCTGGTAAGGGTGGTGAGCATGGAGCTCCGGTAGGGTCAGTGAGGAGGGATATCCCAGTAGGGGTGGTGAGGAGGGATATCCCGGTAGGGGCAGTGAGGAGTGATATCCCGGTAGAGGCGGTGAGGAGCGATATCCCGGTAGGGGTGGTGAGGAGGGATATCCCGGTAGGGGTGGTGAGGAGGCACCACCCGGTAGGGGGGGTGAGGAGGGATATCCCAGTAGAGGTGATGAGGAGGGATATCCCGGTAGGGGAATGATGAGGGATATTCCGGTAGGGGTGGTGAGGAGGGATATCCCGGTAGGGGCGGTGAGAAAGGATATCCCGATAGAGGCAGTGATGAAGGATATCCCGGTAGGTTAGTGAGGAGGGATGCCCCGGTGGGGTGGTGAGGAGAGATATCCTGGTAGGGCAGTGAGGAGGGTTATCCCAGTAGGGGGATGAGAGGAAGGCTATCCCGGTAGGGATGGTGAGGGTGGATATCCCGGTAGGGGCAGTGAGGAGGGATATCCCGGTAGAGGCATTGAAGAGAGATATCCCAGTAGACGCGGTGAGGAGGGATATCCCGGTAGGGGCGGTGAGGAGGTATCTCCCGGTAGGGGTGGAGAGGAGGGATATCCCGGTAGGGGCAGTGAGGAGGGATATCCCGGTAGGGGCGGTGAGGTGGGATATTCCGGTAGGTGAGTGAGGAGGGATATCCCGGTAGGGGCGGTGAGGAGGGATATCCCGGTGGGGTCAGTGAGGTGGGATATCTCGGTAGGGATGGAGAGGAGGGTTATACCGGTAGGGGTGGTGAGGAGAGATATCCTGGTAGGGGCGGTGAGGAGGGATATCCTGGTAGGTGTGGTGTGAAGGTATATCCCGGTAGGTGAGTGAGGAGGGAAATCCCGGTAGGGGTGGAGAGGAGGGATATCCCGGTAGGGACGGTGAGGAGGGTTATCCCAGTAGGGGTGGTGAAGAAGGATCTCCCGGTAGGGGCAGTGAGAAGGGATATCCTGGTAGAGGCAGTGATGATGGATATCCCGGTAGGTGAGTGAGTAGGGATATCCCGGTGGGGCGGTGAGGAGGGTTTTCCCGGAAGGGGCAGTGAGCAGGGTTATCCCGGTAGGGGGCATGAGGAGTGATACCACGGTAGAGGTGGTGAGGAGGGATATCCTGGTAGAGACGGTGAGGAGGAATATCCCGTTTGGGGCAGTGAGGAGGGTTGTCATGGTAGAGGCGGTGAGGAGGGATATCCTGGTAGGTGAGTGAGGAGGTATATCCCGGTAGGCGTGGGTAGTGGTGGATGGCGAGGGGGGTGTTTCGGGAGCACCCGAAGGTGCGAGATCTCGTATGGAGACTGTGTCCTCCCGCCCGTCGAGGTACACCACGTAAGCATACTGAGGGTTGGCATGGAGGAGGCTCACCCTCTCGACCAGGGGGTCCGTCTTATGGGACCTCACGTGCTTCCGCAGTAGGACGGGTCCTGGAGAAGTCAGCCATGTCAGTAACGAGATCCCCGATGTGGACTTCCTGGGGAAGGAGAACATTCTCTCGTGAGGGGTAGCGTTGGTGGCTGTACAGAGCAGTGACCGAATGGAATGGAGCGCCGCAGGGAGGACTTCCTGCCAGCGAGAGGTCGGAAGGCCCTTAGATTTCAAGTTTAAAAGGACTGCCTTCCAGACCGTCGCATTCTCCCTTTCCACCTGGCCATTCCCCCGGGGGTTGTAGCTGGTGGTCCTGCTTGTAGCGATACCTCTCGAGAGCAGGTACTGCCGGAGTTCGTCGCTCATAAAGGATGAGCCCCTGTCGCTATGAATATAGATAGGGAAACCGAACAAGGCGAAGAGGTCATTCAGACATTTAATGACCGTGGTACTGGTCATGTCTGAGCAAGGGATGGCAAACGGGAAACGGGAGTACTCATCAATTATGTTGAGGAAGTACACATTGCGGTCGGAGGAGAGGAGGGGCCCTTTAAAATCGACGCTCAGCCGTTCAAAGGGGCACGTGGCTTTGATCAGGCTTGCTCTGTCTGGCCTATAAAAATGCGGTTTGCACTCGGCACAGATTTGGCAGTTCCTGGTCATGGTCCTGACCTCCTCGATGGAGTAGGGCAGGTTACGGGATTTGATGAAGTGAAAAAACCTGGTGACCCCTGGGTGGCAGAGGTCATTGTGGAGGGTCTTCAGTCTATCGACCTCCGCGTTGGCGCATGTACCACGTGATAGGGCATCTGGGGGCTCATTGAGTTTCCCGGGCCGGTACAAGATATCGTAATTGTAGGTGGAGAGTTCGATTCTCCACCTCAAGGTCTTGTCGTTCTTGATTTTGCCCCTCTGCTTATTATTAAACATAAAAGCTACTGAACGCTGGTCAGTGAGCAGGGTAAATCGTTTTCCGGCCAGGTAATGCCTCCAATGTCGCACAGCCTCCACAATGGCCTGGGCCTCCTTTTCGACAGAGGAGTGTCGAATCTCGGGGCCCTGGAGGGTCCTTGAGAAAAAGGCCACGGGTCTCCCCGCCTGGTTAAGGGTTGCAGCTAGGGCAAAGTCGGATGCGTCGCTCTCCACTTGGAAAGGGATGGACTCATCCACTGCGTGCATTGTGGCCTTCGCAATATCTCCTTTTATGAGAGTGAAGGCTGCACAGGCCTCTGCTGTCAGGGGGAAGGAGGTGGACTTGATGAGGGGTCTGGCTTTGTCCGCATAGTTGGGCACCCACTGAGCATAGTACGAGAAAAACCCTAGGCATCTCTTCAGTGCTTTTTGGCAGTGGGGGAGGGGGAGCTCCATAAGGGGGCGCATCCTGTCGGGGTCGGGGCCGATGACTCCGTTCTCCACTACACAGCCAAGAATGGCAAGGCGCTTGGTACGAAACATACATTTGTCCTTGTTGTATGTTAGGTTCAGCCGCTGGGCCGTACGGAGGAATTTCTCTAGATTAACATCATGGTCCTGCTGGTCGCGGCCGCAGATGGTGACGTTGTCTAGATAGGGGAAAGTGGCCTGGAGCGCGTTCTGGTCGACCATCCGGTCCATCTCCCGTTGGAAGACTGAAACCCCGTTGGTGACGCCGAAGGGAACTCTGAGGAAGTGGTAGAGACGACCGTCAGCTTCAAAAGCTGTGTACTGGCGGTCCTCAGCCCTGATGGGGAGCTGGTGGTATGCCGACTTCAGATCAATCGTCGAGAACACCCGGTATTGTGCTATCTGATTGACCATGTCAGATATGCGGGGGAGTGGGTATGCATCTAGCTGGGTGTAGCGATTGATCGTCTGGCTGTAGTCAATAACTAGGCGCTGTTTTTCGCCAGTCTTCACTACCACCACTTGTGCTCGCCATGGGCTGGTGCTACTTTCAATAATCTCTTCCTTCAGGAGTCTTGCTACCTCGGATTTAATGAAGCTCCTATCCCCGGCACTATAACGCCTGCTTTTGGTAGCGATGGGCTTACAGTCGCGGGTGAGGTTAGCGAACAAGGAGGGGGGGAGGACTTTAAGGGTGGAGAGGCTGCAAATGGTGCGCGGCGGGCGATTTAAAAGTTGCTGGCTGCAGACTGTGAGTGGGGGGAGGGGTCCGTCGTACGCTAATGTGACACTCTTAAGGTGGCACTGAAAATCCAACCCTAGTAGAACGGCAGCGCAAAGATGGGGCAGGACCAGGAGTTTAAAATTTTTGTATTCTGTGCCCCTTACTGAAAGGGTCACTACACAGTAGCCACCGACGTCCGCTGACTGGGCTTTGGAAGCCAAAGAGATCCGATGTCGCGTTGGCAGGACCGGGAGAGAGTAACTGCGCTCCGTGTCGGGGTGGATAAAGCTTTCCGTGCTCCCGCTGTCAAAAAGGCAGGTAGTGGCGCGGCCGTTTACCTTAATGTCCATCATGAACCTGGACAGTTGATGAGGGAGAGATTGGTCCAGCGTCACGGAGGCCAGCGTATGGTCGAGCGAGTCGATGTGGTCGTCAGATGAGGCGGTGGTTGAGTCCGGGTCCCCCGTGGTTGAAGTTGGAGACGTCCGAGATGGCGGACAAAATGGCGGCGCCCATGGTCCCGATCCCCACGCGGCTTGGGGAGCCCAAGATGGCGGACAAGATGGCTGCCCCCACGGTTCGCACGCGGCGCTGCTGGCGTTAGCGGTTTTACCTTTGCAGGCGCTGACATAGTGTCCTTTCTTCCCGCAGCCGGAGCAGGTAGCGTTTCTCGCCGGGCAACGTGCTCTGGGGTGTTTTGCCTGGCCACAAAAATAACATTTCTGTGCCTTGGACATCGCAGCAGCAGTTGAAGGTGGCGGTCCCATGACCCAAGGTTGTGGCGTCCACGTTGCGGAGCGGTTAGGGGAGAAGGCGTCCATATTCCTGTGGGCCGCATCGAGCGAGAGCGCGAGGGACACTGCCTTTCTCAGGTCCATTTCTCCCTTTTCCAACAGTCTCTGCCGGGAGTAGTCGGACCTTAGACCCGCAACGAAAGCATCTCGGATCAGTCTCTCCGTGTGTGCTGCGGCTGATACTTCTTTGCAATCGCAGTCTCGGCCGAGTATCCGTAGTGCCCGTAGGAAGGCCTCCACCGATTCCCCGGGCTGCTGTCTGCGGGATCTTAAGAGGTGCCGGGCATAGACCGTATTTACCGGGCGTGCGTATTGCCCTTTTAGCAGACCGATAGCCGCCGCGTAGGTCGTCGCGTCCTGGATTATTGTATAAACTTGGTGGCTCACCTTTGAGGCCAGGATTTCCAACTTGTTTTCGTCCAGGGTCACAGTTGAGGCTTGCAGGTAGGCCTCGAAGCAACGCAGCCAATGCGCGAATTTGGTAGCCGAACCCGCTTCTTGGGGGTCTAGGTCCAGGCATGTTGGTCTGAGGGCTCGCAGCAGCTCCTGCTGCTCAGCGTTTGGTGCAGCAGCCTGCTGTTCAGCGTTTGTCGACATTTTGTTTTTGCTAATAAAATTGATGCGCTATCAATTACTCATAAAAGACGGAGAGTTAGGAGAGTAACTAAAGGCTTTTATTAGCAAAGAACAGAGCATGCCTCTCGTGGTTGACTGGGTTCCAAGAAGGCAGGGGGCTGCAGGTCAATCACCTTTATACCTGGGCCTGTGGGTGGAGCCAGCCGAGACATGTTGAGGCATGCATAGGTACAACAGTGTGCAACAACAACAACAACAACAACAACAACAACAGTGGTTTACCACACCACCATGCTTCATGGCTGAGGAGGAGAAAGTGGGCCTTGTCAGCTCCAGGAACTCTCCGAGGAGCCAAGTGAAGTCATCCGGAGAAGGGAACGCACGGGTGACAGAGCACGCCACGGTGGGACCGTGGTGGCACGGAATCGAGTGGAAGATGGCCGCATTGATCAACCGGCGGTGCCGGACATCGACGAGGAGGCTGTTGTCACACAGAAAATCCGCCCCTAGGATGGCCTGCGAGACTGTGGCCGTGACAAATTCCAAATGGAAGCGCTGACCGCCGAAACAGACTTGGACCCACCGCTTTTGGAAAGTTCGAATGGCTGCGCCATTAGCCACCACGAGGGAAAAACTGTGGTTTCCAGCTTGCATATCGAGATTCAATGCAGGTAGGATGCTACACTGCGCCCCGGTGTCACAAAGGAAACATCGACCCGATGGGGAATCGGTGATGTAAAGAAGTTTCCCCGTAGATCCGATGGCCATTGCAGCCGCGGAGCGCCCGTTAGACCCGGTCCTCCTTCACCAGGAACGCTGCAGGAGCTTTGTTTTTTTGGGGGGTGAAAAGCTGCAGGGAGAGCGGCAGCGTCATGCTTTTGTGCCAAAACGGGCACGGTAGGAGCACCATCCCACTGCAACAGGAGCTGGGGCCGCGTCTGTCGGGGATGAGCGCCTCGTGGCCGTGCAGCACTGCTGGGTTACTGTGAAAATCTTATCTGCTTCGGCAGCAAGCTCAGCGCAGTCTGTGATTTCGGACCTGGCTAGGGCAGCCTGCACCTGCTCCGGCAGTTGGCAGAGGACTAGCTCCCGGAAGAGGAAGCATTCCGGTTCAGCACCTAAGAGCGTGAGCATTTGGCTCATGAGCTCGGACGGCTTGGAGTCCCCGAGGCCGGGCATAGCGAGGAGCCGGCGAGCGCGTTCTGACTTCGAGAGCCCGAAGACTTGTAGCAACCGCGCCTTTAACGTATCATACTTGCAGTCAGTAGGAGGACTACCGAGGAGGTTGATGATCCGCGAGGCAGTGGCGCTATCGAGGGCGGAGACCACGTAGTAATAACGGGTCTGATCCACGACAATGTTCCTGATGGCGAACTGGGCTTCAGCCTGGATAAACCACGCGGCTGGTTGTTGCTCTCTGAACAGTGGCAGTTTCAGAGTCACGGCGTTCGTGTCCATGCTGAAGATCTTCCGCGAAAACCGTTCACGAAAGTCGGGGTCACCAATGTAGGAACGTGGGTTCCTAACTAAAAGACTGAGTTCTACTCAGGCGATCAAACAAAACGAACTTTAATAAGAAACTGCACGATAACATCGAATGTAGGTCTGCTCTCTCTGGAGGCTCCACGACGACTGCCCCTGCAGTCCCATGGCTGACGTCATGACATCATCACGTTTTACCGCCAGTGGGGAATCACGTGATGAACGGCGTGATGTCATCACGTTTTAGCCGCGCTGTTAAAGTAACCACATTCTGTACAGTAAAACAGCATAAATAAAGATACAGACTCAGGCTGTAGCTAACATGTTGTTAAAGGAATTATATACAAACGATCTGAGTCCTTTGGTGGCTCCGCCACACCATTACATTTAACACAGCTAAATATGTTTAAATAAAAAATCCTTATTCACTCAATGAAATTTTCCCCGAAACCAAATGCTTCCAAAACCTTCAATAAAAACTCATGAGAGACCCTATCAAAGGCTTTCTCTTGATCTATCTTTAATACATAAGCCTCCCTCCCACTCTCTTCCATGAGCTCTATTGCATCTCGGATTGAGACCACAGGGTCTGCGATGTCCCGGCCTATGACTCCATAGGACTGAGAGGGCAAAACTATCTGCGGTAACACCTCCTTCAAATGATTTGCCATAACCATCGCCAAGAACTTATAATCCACATTTAATAATGTGATGGGCCTCCAATTCTTCAGATCCTTTCTATCCCCTTTATTTTTATATAAGCTAAGCTTATGACACCTCTCCTCATAGATGGGGCCAGGCTTCCCTCAATTTTAATTTCCTTAAAACTTCTAAGAGCAATGGACTTAAAATCTCAAAAAATTCTATATAAAATTCTGCACTTAGTCCATCGGACCCTGGGCTTCCCCCCCCCCCCCACCCCCTTCATTCCACTTATTGCTACTTTTATTTCCGCTAATTCTACTTCTTCGTCACACATGCTTCTCTCATCCTCCTTTAAACCCTCTTCAATAAAAGCACTAACCTTCTCCATCGCCAAATTGGAAATGTCTTCTTTTGTATATAACTCTTGATAAAAGCTGCTAGCCACCTCTAAAATCTCCCCACTTTCATAAATGACCTTCTCCCCAACCTTCAACTCTCCAATTAATGATAATCTCTGTCGCAGCTTCTCTTGCTCTAGAAAATATCTAGTGCATCTTTCGCCCTCCAATGCATCTCTAGCCTTTGCACGGAGAATGGCCCCCTTGCATTTTTCAGCTTGAAATAATTCCCACTCTTCCTTTAGCACCCGGAATTAGTCTCAGCTCCCTTATCCCCTCCGTCAACTGCTTTACAGACATCTGTAAACCTTTTGTTTATATTCTCTTCTCGACGCCGGTTAGCTGCCGCTCTCTTTTTCCCATAACGTACCGAAAAAACTTTTACCTCATACTTGAAATTGTCCCACCAAACTCTTCTTTCTTTCAAGAAGAAAGGTTCCTTCTGAGCATTCTTTATTATATTTAAAATCCCTTCTTTATAAGCAATTTCTTTCAGGTATTGATTGTTTAAAATCCACACCCCTGAACCGATCTTAACTCTGCTTTTCCTAATTCGAAGAACCAAAGCCGAGTGGTCACTAAAAAATACTTTTTTATAATAAATCTCCATCACCTCAGAACTTAACCCTTCCCGCATTAACACAAAATAATCTATTCGGCTCTCTTTTAAAACATCACCCACCCAACCTGTTCTGGAGAACTCCCTTTTTATGGGGTTCCGGTCCCTCCATAAGTCTCTCAAATTTAAATTTGCCATAATTTTTACAATCATCCCTCTGGAGTTATCATCCTTAAAGGTAATCTGGGCTGAAATGTCCATCCGAGATAAAAATACATTAAAATCCCCCACTATACAAGGATTTTCCACCTCTGCTACTTCTGTGAATAACCCCCGAAAAAACTTGCGACGCTTGCAATGGTCGTTCGGTGCATAGATATTAAGGAGATCGCAATTAAATTCCTCCATTTTTACCCTTAGACGTAAAAGTCTCCCCTCGGTGTCCTTGTCCACCAAGGCAACATTCTCTTTTATGGACGGACTCACCAAAACAGCCACCCCTCTACGGTTATTGTTTGCACAACTTGCAAACACCTCTCCCTTCCAAACCTTCTGAACCCTTTCTAGGATATCCTCATCCCAAAACGTTTCTTGCAGACACAAGTCCGTGCCTTTAAAACCCTGCAACAACTGCTGCAATTTCTTCTCACCCCTCAGTCCATTCACATTAATCGAGACCAATGTAATCATGGCTCCGAAGAAGGGAAGTATGCCTGATAATCTCCCCATCATTTAATCTCTGTCCCTTCCCTCCTCTCATGCTTCTTCCCAACTTTCCGGCCAGCTGTTGCTTTTCCTGCAGCCTCCGACTCTTTTTCACCTCCTGTTTGAACCTTCCCTGCTGTTTCAGCCTTTTCCTTGCATTAAGTTTGGGCCAAGGAGCTGCCCTTTCTCCCTCCTTCTGCCCCTCACTAACCTTTCCCTTTCCACATGATGCCACCCCACCCCCACTTCCATGTCTCTGTCCCCTCTAATTCCTCACTCTCAAGCACTTCTGTAACCCTCTGTGCCTGCTCCCCATCAGATACATAATCCTGCTCCCCGTCAGATACATCATCTCCCATAGAGAGTCTTCCTGCTATCGCGGTTTCTCCAACAGTGCCGTTCCCTTCAACCTCATCCACACCTCTAACGCTTGCTCCCTGATCCTTCTCTCTCTGGGACAATGGCGCACCTATATTGCTCCCTTCTAGCGTCTTTGTCTCACCGCTCCCTTCCTACTGCCCATTTAAGGCTCCTGCCTCTTGCACCCTCTCCTTGTCTTGCCCCCTCCTGCTCACCGAGATGTCTGACTCCCCATCTTTCTTTGGAGTACTTACATTTACCATGCACCCCGCTCCCGCCTCCTCTTCCCCCGCCGTCAGCAGATTCTTTAGGGAGAGCTGAACCGTATTAAGGTTCGAGTCTGCACTCAACCCTTGCTGCCCGCTGCTGTCTTTGTTCTTTTCCACTGTACTTGGTGTGTTTTCCACCATCTCCATCCTGTTCTCTGTTCCGCAATTTGCTGCCTCTTCCTGTGCTCTTTTCTCCTTCAATTTACCAGCTGTGTCCTCCAACTGCTCCGCTCCTCTGGCCATTCCACTCACACCTCCTGCTCCTTCTCCCATCTCCTCGTCACTCATAGAGCTTCCTTCTGCCTCACACTCACAGCGGGTGGGGACTTTGTGACACACCCCACAGCTCTCCGCCTTGCAGCTCCGAGCGATGTGTCCAGACTCGCCGCAATTATAACAGTACAAGTCTGGACAGTTTCTTACAAGATGGTCGTGTCCAAGACAATAATAACAAACCTTCACTTGGTTATCATGCAATACTCGGAAATACTGCACTCCTTCCATTTGTAGGGGGTGGTGTGTGGATCAGTCTCACCACTGACTTATGAGTGGTTTGAATCTCTCCCACTCCCTTGATTCTAGACCTTGGGCTTATTTAGGGGTGTGACAAAAGTGCAGCAGACAACTGGTTTTGGTGCAAGAAACTTTGATTTTATTCAAGAAAGAAAATACAACATAACAATCTTATACTCTAATAAAAATGGGGAACATTTTAATACATATGAGGGAAATACAGTAGAAAATACCTCACCCCTCCCAATCCCACTTCCTAGCTAAGTTGAACTCTAGAGGACCAGGGATACTGCTCACCAAATGAATCCTTGACAGTTGAGCTGGTTCACGGTTTCGGGGTTCGCTGGATGTGTTGATCGGTCTCTGCCGAACCCCGGACGCGGTAGAGGACTTTAACTGCTGGTCCGTCTTCGCGAGTTCGCTGATGCGGTAGGGTGCGTTTTGGATTTATGGGGTGAGTACCCACTTTCCTTCTGTAGAGATAGGGTTTAGAGTTCCTTTTAAGTAAAAATCTTACCCGGGGGTAAGTCAGGAATAGATTGTAGAGTGGAAAACTTTCGAATCTTCGTTTTTCTCCCGAGTTGTTTTTCTTTGGTCGCGGTGGCTCGATATTACCAGGTTGGTTGGTGGTAATATTTTGTTGGTAGTTTCATAAGGCTCTTGTTGCCGCGATGTGTCTGATGATGTCCTGGGTCACTGAAGCAGTTGAACTTAGGTGTAGGGTAGAATGCTGCCCCGTCTCGATGCTCCGGTTTCTTCTTGTGTGTTGCTTCTAGAGAGAACTGTCTTCTTGAGAAAACAGGCCTTCAATTATACTTTGAGGGGCCTTCAAATCTGCGCACCAAATCAGTCCCGATTTATTGTTTGATTTGGGGGGGCTCGTTAATGGTAACTTGATTAGAAATGTGTAAAATGGTTTCGGGATGCTGCTAGTTAATTGTCATAGCTATACTCAGGTTTCAAGTCTCCTGTCTGAGCCCGAGATTTCTATGTAGGTTGGCGAGGTGATTTGCATTATGCATGTTTTGGATGGGTCCTGTGTTTTGGGTGGGGACTGCTCCCCCGTGGGTCGATTGTTAGGATATTAATGTCTGATAGGGGCTGAGTGAGGTTACACAGTTCCCCAGACAATTTGATTTACTCCAATACCCAAACTGTCTTTACAGAGGTTGATATCATTTCCTGTTGCAGCCTTTTCTCCCTTTACAGGCCCAACATGCCTTTTAAAATGCCAAATCTTGGTTTCCAACCTTGAATCTCCCTCTTGTAATGATCAATAACATGTCATTCTATAGTGGACACTAGGTGGAGCCGTAGAGCTGTGTAGAGCTGTATATAGCTGTATGTATAAGACTACACTACCCAGCTGTATATATATTAAGACTACATTACCCATGAGGCACTAGGCTACCCACAAGGCAGCAGTCAAGATGGAAGCCTCTACAGATACTGTACCTAGTCCACATGTGCTCAATAAAGTAACCAGCAAAAGCTAGCTGTGTTCATAATAAGAATGTTTATCTATTAATGAACATAAGATGGTACCAGGGTGGTGAAGATCTGCTGAAAATTGTGAAAAGCGACATGGAGAATTTGAAGCCACCAGAGCATTTGAAACTCACAGAAAAAATCGACTACAATTGGCAGACTTTTAAACAACAATTCGAACTCTACATTGCAGCCATCGGATTCGGTACGAAGCCAGACGCAAGGAAGATAGCATTGCTGCTTACAGTTGCAGGCCCACAGGCAATAGAGGTATTTAATACATTTGTATTTAATCCAGAGGAGAACAGAGAAAAATTAGAAGATGTGCTAAAAAAATTTGATGCACATTGCTCTCCCAAAAAGAATGAGACGTATGAAAGATACATCTTCCATTCTCGGACACAGCAACAAAATGAGACTTTTGATAGCTTTATAACTGATCTGAAGCTGAACGCACAGACATGTAATTTCTCTGAGCTCAAATCATCCATGATTCGTCACCAGATTGTGTTTGGTATTCATGATAAAAAAGTCAGGGAACGTCTATTGAGAGAAACCGAACTAAATTTGGAAAATGCTGTGAAAATATGCCAAGCCAGCGAGCTAGCTCGAAAGCACGCGAAGACTTTCAGTGAAATCAATAATGATGCGATTGTAATGAGTGATAATGCTGCTGTCGGTGCTGTGTCCTACAAGGGGAAGAAACGTGGGCAGAACAGAAATGAAAAGCAATCGGAGGATGAAATTTTTAATTGTAAACGCTGTGGTTACAAACACCAGTTAAGACAATGCCCAGCATTTGGAAAAATGTGCACAAAGTGTAATGGAAAGAATCACTTTGACAAACAATGCTTTTCGAAAGTAAAAACAACGAAAGGGCAATAAGTTAATGTGATTGAGGACACTGATTTAAGTGAGACATTTTTTGTAGGAATGGTGTCATGTGACGATATCAAAAAAGATACAGAAAATGTGCAGCCCTCAGAAATGGACAATGCTGAACATAAAGTCAATGCAGTAAAAGTGGACAAATGGATAATCCCACTGCAGATAAATGGAGCATTAGTTACATTGAAACTGGACACTGGGGCAAAAGCAAACTTAATCAGTATGAGTGACATAAAAAATATGAAAGAAAAGCCCAAAATACAGAAAAAGTCAATACTACTGAAGAGCTATAATGGACAGAAAATAGATGGCTTAGGTGTATGCAGACTTAAAGTGACAGTCAAAGACAAAGTGCATCATCTCATGTTTTCTGTTGTGGCTGAAAGACTTGATTCGATACTAGGTGACAAAGCTTGTGAAGACTTAGAACTGGTCAAGAGAGTCTACCGTATAAACTGTGCCATAAGCAGACCAGATGACTCAGGTGATGAAGCAGAGAGCCCATCAAGGATGAAAAGGCCAAAGGGTATCCATGCCTTCAAAAAGCCTAGTTTCTCCAAGAAGAAAGAAAAAGACTTTAAGGTCAAAGAGAAGCCAAAGGAAGAAAAGCACAAAGAGGAAAAACACAAGGAGAAAAAGTCCAAAGATATAACGGCAGCAGATGTTGTTAAGCAGTGGAAAGAGAAAAAGAAAAAGAAGAAGCCTGCACCAGAGCAGGAAGCAGTTCCGGTGGATACTCCTTCTTCCCTCAGGCCAATCTTTGGTGTTCCATTAGCCGAGGCTGCTGAGAGGACTATGCTGTATGATGGGATCCAGCTGCCAGCAGTTTTTCGAGAGTGCATTGACTACATTGAGAGTTATGGCATGAAGAGTGAAGGAAACACTGAAACCCTCTCCAAGCAAAGATCGCAAGGAGACCTCGATCTATACAAGAGCAGATTGATGACAATGCCGCAACTGCATCTTGTCATTCACTGCCAGAACAATCTCATGAAGACACATCAGACTTACCCGTGTTGAGAAGATCCACACGTGAAGTAAAAAAGCCTGATAGACTTAATCTTTGAGTACAATGTAAAGCCTTGAAAATGTGTTGACTGTTTTGAAATATTTATGTTTATAGAGCACTAACAAAAGTGTTACTGATATTAACTTAATTGTTTTCTTGAAAGTTGATTGATATTGATTTTGTTAAACCTCAAAGAAAGGGGGATGTAATGATCAATAACATGTCATTCTATAGTGGACACTAGGTGGAGCCGTAGAGCTGTGTAGAGCTGTATATATGTATGTATAAGACTACACTACCCAGCTCTATATATATTAAGACTACATTACACATGAGGCACTAGGCTACCCACAAGGCAGCAGTCAAGATGGAAGCCTCTACAGATACTGTACCTAGTCCACATGTGCTCAATAAAGTAACTAGCAAAAGCTAGCTGTGTTCATAATAAGAATGTCTATTTATTAATGAACATAAGACCTCTGTTAGGCCCAATGCGTATTTTATCATCCTGAAGCTTGTTAGAAAGAGTCCAAAGTCATTTTCCTTAGGATTTTCTTCTAGCTTTGGAGGATTTGTGTATTTTGAGAATCTTATACATTGTCTCAAATTTCATGCTGTAGGGTAATGACTTCACCCCCCTCTGGGAACCGCACCTTTACGTAACGGGTTCCATCTGCTACCCGTGTTAGTCATAGAGTTATACAACACAGAAAGAGGCCCTTCGGCCCATCGCGTCCGCGCCGGCCATCAGGCCCTGTCTAATGTAATCCCATTTTCCAGCATTTGGTCCATAGCCTTGTATGCTATGGCATTTCAAGTGCTCATCCAAATGCTTCTTGAATGTTGTGAGGGTTCCTGCCTCTACCATCCTTTCAGGCAGTGAGTTCCAGATTCCAACCACCCTCTGGGTGAAAAAGTGCTTCCTCAAATCCCCTCTAAACCTTCTGCCCCTTACCTTGAATCTATGCCCCCTTGTTATTGACCCCTCTACTAAGGGAAAAAGTTCCTTTCTATCTACCCTATCTATGCCCCTCATAATTTTGTACACCTCAATCAGGTCCCCCCTCAACCTTCTCTGCTCCAAGGAAAACAACCCCAGCCTGTCCAGTCTTTCTTCATAGCTGAAGCGCTCCAGCCCAGGTAACATCCTGGTGAATCTCCTCTGCACCCTCTCCAAAGCAATCACATCCTTCCTATAGTGTGGCGACCAGAACTGCACACAGTATTCCAGCTGTGGCCTAACCAGCATTTTGTACAGCTCCATCATAACCTCCCTGCTCTTATATTCTATGCCTCGGCTAATGAAGGCAAGTATCCCATATGCCTTTTTAACCACCTTATCCACCTGTTCTGCTGCCTTCAGGGACCTATGTACATGCACACCAAGGTCCCTCTGATCCTCTGTCTTACCTAGGGTCTTACCATTCATTGTGTATTCCCTTGCCTTGTTAGTCCCTCCAAAATGCATCACCTCACACTTTTCAGGGTTAAATTCCATTTGCCACTGTTCCACCCATCTGACCTACCCATCTATATCGTCCTGCAGACTGAGGCTACCCTCCTCGCTATTTACCACCCCACCAATTTTCGTGTCATCTGCGAACTTACTGATCATACCTTTTACATTCACATCCAAATCATTAATGTAGACCACAAACAGCAAGGGACCCAGCACCAACCCCTGCGGTACCCCACTGGACACAGGCTTCCAGTCACAAAAACAACCTTCGACCATCACCCTCTGACGAAGGAGCAGCGCTCCGAAAGCTTGTGATTTCAAATAAAGCTGTTGGACTATAACCTGGTGTTGTGTGACTTTTTACATTTGTCCACCCCAGTCCAACTCCGGCATCTCCACACCATTCTGCCACTAAGCCAGTTTTGGATCCAATGTGCCAAGGCACCCTGGATCCCATGGGCTCTTACCTTCTTGACCAGTCTCCTATGCTGGACTTTATCGAAAGCCTTACTGAAATCCATGTATACCACATCCACTGCACTACCCTCATCCACACACCTAGTCACCCCGTCGAAAAATTCAATCAAATTAGTCAGACATGATCTTCCCTTGACAAAGCCATGCTGACCAGCCCTGATTAATCCTTGCCTCTCCAAGTGGAGACTAATTCTGTCCCTCAGAATTTTTTCCAATAATTTCCCTACCACTGATGTTAGGCTCACTGGCCTGTAATTCCCTGCTTTATCCCTACTACCCTTCTTGAATAATGGCACTACGTTAGCTGTTCTCCAGTCCTCTGGCACATCCCCTGTGGCCAGAGAGGTTCTGAAAATTTGTGTCAGAGCCCCTGCAATCTCCTCCTTTGCCTCACACAGCAGCCTGGGATACATCTCGTCCAGGCCTGGGGATTTATCCACTTTTAAGCCTGCTAAAACCACCAGTACCTCCTCCCTCTCGATGCTAATATGTTCAAATATATCACAGTCCCCCTGCCCGACTTCTATGTCTACATCGTCCTTCTCCATAGTGAACGCAGATGCAAAAAATTCATTTAAAACCCCACCTACATCTTCTGGCTCCACACACAGATTGCCACTTTGGTCCCTAATGGGCCCTACTATTTCCCTAGTTATCCTCTTGCCCTTAATATACTTATAAAACACCTTTAGGATTTTCCTTTATTTTGCTCGCCAGTGTTATTTCATGTCCCCTCCCTGCTCTCCTAATTTCTTTTTTAAGTATCCCCCTGCACTTTTTATACTCCTCTGGGGCTTCCTCTGTCTTTAGTCCTTTGTATCTTCCAAAAGCCCTCCTTTTTTTCCTAATCCATTCTCGTATGTCCCTTGACATCCAAGGTTCCCTGGGCTTGTTGGTCCCACCCTTGACCTTTACGGGAACATGCTGCCATTGTACTCTCTCAATTTCCTTTCTGAAAGACTCCCATTGCTCTGATGTGGATTTTCCTACAAGTAGCTGATCCCAGTCCACTTTGGCCAGATCCTGCCTTATCATATTAAAATCGGCCTTCCCCCAATTTAGAACCTTTATTTCCGGTCCATCTCTGTCCTTTTCCATGACTACCTTAAATCTCACCGAATTATGGTCACTGTCACCAAAGTGCTCACCTACTAACACTTCTACCACTTGCCCGGCCACATTCCCTAGAATTAGGTCCAGTACCGCCTCCTCTCTTGTAGGACTTTCTACATGCTGGCTCAAAAAGCTCTCCTGGATGCACTTTAAGAATTCTGCACCCTCTACGCCTTTCACACTCTGACTATCCCAGTTAATATTGGGGAAGTTGAAATCCCCCACTATTATTACCCTATTATTTGCACATTTCTCTGAGATTTGCCTACATATCTGTTCCTCTATCTCCCCTTGACTGTTTGGGGGCCTATAGTACACTCCCAGCAAAGTGCTTGCCCCCTTTTTGCTTTTAAGTTCTACCCATATGGCCTCATTAGAGGAACCTGTTAATATATCATCCCTCCTTACAGCAGTAATTGACTCCTTAATTAATATTGCGACACCCCCTCCTCTTTTACCTCCCCCTCTGTCTCACCTGAAGATTCTATACCTTGGAGAGAGAAACAGAGTTCACGGCCACGATTTTACTTACCTTGGTGGGTGGTGGTGAACGGGTCTTGGCCCCGCTGACCCAGTGATCCAGGAAACTAAAGTCCTCCCTCCTGCACCAACTCTTTAGCCACGCATTCATCTGCTCTATCCTCCTATACCTATACTCACTAGCACATGGCACTGGGAGTAATCCAGAGATTACAACCTTTGAGGTCCTGCTCTTTAATCTGCTACCTAGCTCCCTAAATTCTTGCTGCAGGACCTCATCCCTCTTCCTACCCATATCGTTGGTCCCAATGTGAACCATGACCTCTGACTGTTCACCCTCCCCCTTCAGAATGCCCTGCAGCCGTTCAGTGACATCCTTGACCCTGGCACCAGGGAGGCAACAAATCATCCTGGAATCACGTCTACGGCCACAGAAACGCCTATCTGTTCCCCTTACGATAGAATCCCCTACCACTATTGCTCTCCCACTCTTTTCCTCCCTTCCTGAGCAGCAGAAGCACTCCTGGTGCCAGGAAGTTGGCTGCTGCTGCCTTCCCCTGGTAAGTCATCACCCTCAACAGTATCCAAATCGGTATACCTTTTTGAGAGGAGGATGGCCACAGGGGTCCCCTGCACTACCTGCCTGCTTCGACTGCTTCGCCTGATGGTCACCCATTTCCCTTCTGCCTGTGCAGCCCTTACCTGCGGTGTGACCAACTCACTAAACGTGTTATCCACGACCCTCTCAGCATCGCGAATGCTCCAAAACTCATCCATCCGCAGCTCCAGCGCCTCAATGCGGTCCGCTAGTAGCTGCAGCTGGATACATTTCCGGCACACATTGTCGTCAGGGACACCGGCAGTGTCCCTGAATTCCCACATAGCACAGGTGGAGCATAACACGGGGCTGGGCTGTCCTGACATGACTTACCCTTTAATAAATTTAAATTAATTCAATACCACCAAATAAAGATATACTCTAGGGCGCTTATTTACCAACTGTCCCCACTACACCACAGAGACCCTAGAAAATATAAACTGCAGAATTTAAGCTTGTAAAAAAGGAGAAAGAGAGAATTACCCACCAACCAATCACTTACCTGCTTTCTGGTGACGTCACACTTTAATTACTTTTTACTTCTCTCTCCCACACTCGGAGCTCTGAGATTGGAGATTGGTAAGCCTACCTGGTCCTCGGGGTCGCTTATGTAGTCGCACCGCCGCCGCCGCCCGCTCCACTTAGGTCCGCCGCCGCTCTGGGGCCTACCTGGTCCTCGGGGTCGCTTATGTAGCCGTTCCGCCGCCGCCACCCGCTCCACTCAGGTCCGCCGCCACTCTGGGGCCTACCTGGTCCTCAGGGTCGCTTATGTAGTCGCTCCACTGCCGCCGCCCACTCCACTCAGGTTCCTGGATAGTATCTCCTATTTATTGCTGAGCAAATTTTAATATCCCACGACTCCAACTTTTTGATTAGCACATCGTCCTCAATATAAACTGGCAAGTTTAAGAATGAGACCACCACCTCTTCCGAATATAGCAGAGATATCTCCAAGAACTTATCGCCAACTTTCAAACGGAGTAAAAGTCTTTCCACCACCTCTCGGCCACTGACCATCACCTCGAACCCAACATTCGGCTTTGGTTGGCAGGCAAAGCAGCTTCCCTCTCCACAGTCCTCATGTACCGCTTGGATAATATCCCAAGCTCGTATCTCCTTATCCTCGCACTGAACCACCACCGTGTTTTCTTTTCCAAACCTGCTGGGGTCCCGGCCCAAATCTTTGGGTCTTTTTCTTTCCCTTCCAACCACAGTTTCCCCCCTAATTAAATTCATCTTGGGAACACTGTCCTCTGAGGGGCCCGGCACTCCGGACCCCTCAGCAGCCATCTGGCTGTTGTTTACGGGCCAAAAAGGCCCTAAAACCTGAAAACAAAACCACAAAACCCACCCCCAACTTTTTACAAACTCACTCCAAATCTCTGCTGCAATCAGGCAACCAGTAACACCTGCTCACTCCTAGCCCATCCCACCTAGAGAGTGCTACCCACTGAGTCACGCAAACTGGGGATGACTTTGTCTCGATACCATCCCATTTACACCGATAAATAGGGCGGTAATGGGAGCAAAATCGAAGGGAGGATTGACGAGCAGACTTACCGCCTGTTGGCTGCCCATTCTGATTTACAGGTTGACCGCAATCTAGGTGGCCAGACCTCGCTGTGGAACCAGGCCGGGCCTCATTAATAGATGCACATGAGCGACACAGTTAATACCCTGATGCCATTTTCATCTCTACCCATGTCGCTGTTGTCAGTTCCTCAAGCCGCCCATAAATAGTATGCTGCACCAGTCTGGCGGTGGCCATTTCCAGAAGTATTTAAAGAAATCCTTCGCTGCGGTAAAAGGGACCCCGGCTGACCAGGGTTAAACCTGGAAGACAGATAAAATGTGAGGCACACAGCCTCCTTATAATATCTAAATGGCCAACCCGCCTCCTGGGAGTGGGTTGGTTGCTGCCCCTCATCCCGCCTCTGTTAAAACCGGAAATGGGCGGGTTCGAGGCGGATTAGGTTCAGGTTTGAGATTTTTGAAATTTTCACAGCCCACCCAACCCAAACCCACCCGTTTTTGGGGTTTGAAATTCCCCGTAATACTCCAGCTGAAGCCTAACCAGTGATATATAAAGGTTTAGCATTACTTCCTTACATTTGTACTCTATGGGCAGGATATTCATTGGGCCGTGGAGGCAGGATTGGAGGAGTGTGGGGTTTAAAATCCCGAAATCGGAGATCCCGAACCCATCCTGCCCCCAACCCGCCTCCCTGCTAGTTTCAAAGGAGGCGGGTACCCAACCCGCACTGGGACCCGCCTCCCCGAGGCGGGAAGGGGATTAGTGCCAATTAACTGCCTGTCAACAGGCAGTTTTTAACCTAATCCCTATTTTCATTGTTGAAATGTGGGATTCCCGACGGCTCCAAACCACGCCAAATTAGCGAGGTGGGCTGTCGGGATGAAGGGCTTGGAGGGGTCGAAATGTCCGGTGTTCAGGTGAGTGATGGGTGCATGAGTGCAGAGGTAAGTGTGTTTGGTCTGTGTAAAGTGTTTAAAGAAGTTCTATTAATCTTTACTTACCTTTACAGCCTTCCTCCCTTCAGGACTCGGGAGTCCCTCATCTCACCGGCACAGAAAGCAGAATGGCCGCCAGCCTCGGCTTTCTGTTCTGGGGAGATCTCTAAGTCATCCTGAGAGGAAGGAATTAACCTGGAGTACAGATTGTCAGTGTTTGACAGCTTCAAATAGCTGTGAAATGCTGATATTTCATCTGTCAAAAGGTCTTGACAGATGAAATTTCAATCTGCGACATCACCTGTTGCCGGGTTGCCCTTAATTGGCCTGCTGAGCCCGCTGGGCATGCACAACAAGGTCAATCAAGTCAAAATCGCGTGGGTTGGCGAGAACTCGATGGAGGCGGGACTACAACCCCAAAAGTTGTAGTCTCGCCTCCTACCCGCCTCCTCAATGAAAGTCCAGCCCTATGCCTCTGTTTATAATGCCCAGGATCCAGTATGATTTTATATGTTACATTTGTTAATTTATTTTAAGGGGCATTGTGATCATTGGTGACACAACGCAATGATGCAATGTGTGATGTCACTGTGTTCTGACATACTCACAGCCAATGATCGCAATGCCCTGCTCCTTCTGTGTTTGTATATAAAGGAGACGATGACAACGTGAGCACGTGCATCAACAGACACATCCGGTGCTGCAAACTAACAGTAGCTACCATAGTTGAACTGTCCATTTTATTATCTTAACCGAAGCTCCCACTGTGGGAGTACTTTCATCACACGGACTGCAGCGGTTCAAGAAGGTGGCTCACTGCCACCTTCCTTAGATAAGGAGAACAAAACTGTGCACAGTACTCCAGGAGAGGTCTCACCAAGGCCCTGTACAATTGTAGCAAGACTTCCTTACTCTTATACTCCAACCCCCCTTGCAATAAAGGCCAACATGCCATTTGCTTTCCTTATTGCTTGCTGTACCTGCATGCTAGCTTTTTGTGCTTCTTGCATGAGGACACCCAAATCTCTCTGAACACCACCATTTGAAAGTTCCTCACCATTTAATAAATATTCTGTTTTTCTATTCTTCCTACCAAAGTGAATAACTTCATATTTCCCGACATTATACTCCATCTGCCACCTTACTGCCCACTTACTTAATCAATCTAAATCCCTTTGCAGACTCTGTGTTCTCCTCACAGCTTACTGTCCCACCTAGCTTTCTATCGTCAGCAAACTTGGATACATTACACTCGGTCCCTTCATCTCGGTCATTAATATAGATTGTAAATAGCTGAGGCCCCAACACTGATCCTTGCGGCACCCCACTAGTTACAGCCTGCCAACCTGAAAAAGATCCGTTTATCCCTACTCTCTGTTTTCTGTCCATAAACCAATCCTCTATCCATGCTACTATATTGCTCCCAACCCCAAGAGTCCTTATCTTGTGTAATAACCTTTTATGTGGCACCTTATCGAATGCCTTTTTGAAATCCAAATATACTACATTCACTGGTTCCCCTTTATCTACCCTTCAAGTTACATCCTCAAAAACTCTAATAAATTTGTCAAACACGATTTACCTTTCATAAAACCATGTTGACTCTGTTATGATTTTCTAAGTGCCTTAATAGCAATTCCATAACAATGGATTCCAGCATTTTCCTTACTACTGATGTCAGGCTAACTGGCCTGTAGTTCCCTGTTTTCTCTCTCCCTCCTCTCTTGAATAGCAGTGGTACATTTGCTACCTTCTAATCCGCTGGGACCATTCTAGAATCTATGGAATTTTGGAACATCAAAACCAATGCATCCACTATTTCTGCACCCATCTCTTTTATAACCCTAGGATGTAGGCCATCAGGTCCAGAGGATTTGTCAGCTTTTAGTCCCATTAGGTTCTCTAGTACTTTTTCTCTACTTATATTAATTACATTAAGTTCCTCACTCTCATTAGACCCTTGGGTCCCCACCATTTTTGGTATGCTTTTTGTGTCTTCTACTGTGAAGACAGATACAAAATATTTGTTTAATGTTTCTGCCATTTCCTTATCCCCATAATAATTTCTCCTGTCTCAGCCTCCAAGGGACCAACGTTTACTTTTGCTACTCTCTTCCTTTTTACATACTTGTAGAAGCTCTTACAATCTGCTTTTATATTTCTTGGTAGTTTTCTCTCATATTCTATCTTTTCCCTTTTTGTCAATTTTTTGGTCATCCTTTGCTGGTTTCTGAAACTTTCCCAATCCTCAGGCTTACTACTATTCTTCGCAACATTATAAGCTTCTTCTTTCAATCTAATGCTATCCTTAACTTCTTTAGTTAGCCACGGATGGAACACTTTTCCCGTGGAGTTTCTATTTCTCAATGGAATGTATTTTTGTTGAGAATTATGATTTCTTTAAATGCTAGCCATTGCTTATCTACCGCCGTACCTTTTAATCTATTTTTCCAATCTACCTTAGCCAACTCGCCCCTCATACCTATGTAATTGGTTTTATTTAAGTTTAAAACTCTAGTTTCGGATTTAGGCAAGTCATTCTCAAACTTAAAATGAAATTCTATCATATTATGATCACACTGCCCCAGAGAATCCTTAACTATGAGTTGCTAATTAACCCTGTCTCATTACACAATAGCCTGTTCCCTGCTTGGTTTCATAATGTATTGTTCTAGGAAACTGTCCCGAATGCATTCCATGAACTTGTTCTCCAGACTATCTTTGCCAATTTAATTTGTCCAGTCTATATGAAGATTAAAGTTCCCCACGATTATTGCATTACCTTTGTTACAAGCTCCCACTATTTCTTGATTAATATTCTGTCCAACGGTATAACTACTGTCAGGGGGCCTATATACTACTCCCACCAGTGTTTTCTGCCCCTTGTTATTCCTTATCTCCACCATACTGATTCTACTTCCTGATCTTCCGAGCTGAGATCCTTTCTCTCTACTGTCCTTATGTCATCCTTTATTATCAGCACTAACCCCACTCCTTTTCCATTCTGTTCCACTACTCTCAGTTTGGAGGCAGACCCATTTGTATCTCAACCTACCACTCTCTCTCTCTCGCACCTTCTCTTTTACTGTCTCTCTCTCTATTTTTCTCTCGATCTCTCTCTCTCTCTCACTCTCTCTCACTGACTCTCACTCTCATTCTCTCTCCCACTTCCTTTTTCTCTCTCTCTCTCTTTGTTCCTTCTCTTTATTTCTGTGTCTCTGTCACTCTCTCTTTTTCTACATCTCTCTCTCTCTCATTCTCTCTTTCTTTCTCTCTCTAATTCTCTCTTTCCCTCTCTCTCTCTTTCTCTCCCTCATTCTCTCTTACTCGCTCTCACTCACTCTCTCTTTCCTTCTTTCTCTCATTCTCTTTCCCTCTCTCACTCTCTCTTTCCCTCTCTCTCTCGTTCTTTCTTTTCCTCTCCTGTCTCTCTATCTCTCTCTCTTATTCTCTCTTTTCCTCTCTCTCACACTCTCTTTCTCTCTCACTCTCTCTTTCTCTCTCTCAATCTCTCTTTCTCTCTCTCTCATTCTTTCTTTCCCTCTCTCTCATCCTCTCTTTCACTCTCTCTCACTCTCTTTTTCTCTGTCTCATTCTCTTTCCCTCTCTCTCTCACTCGCTCGTTCTCTCGCTCTCCCTAATTCTCTCTTTCCCTCGCTCTAAATTTCTCTCATTCTCCTTCACGCTTTCTCTCTATCTTTCTCTCTATCACTGTTTGGGCTTTGAGATCAGGATGTCTGCCATACCTAATAGATCTCTCCTGCTCAGCAGGTGTAGGAGCTCCCACCTCCGCAACACCTGAGTGCTGCTGGTCTGCTGAATCTCGACACTAGCACAAGTGGGGACGGGAGGAGGGATGCCCCGGTAGGTGAGCGAGGAGGGAAATCCCGGTAGGTGAGTGAGGAGGGATATCCCGGTAGGGGCGGTGAGGAGGGATATCACAGTAGGTGAGTGAGGAGGGATATCCCGGTAGGGGTGGTGATGAGGGACATCCCGGTAGGGTGCGGTGAGAAGGAATATCCCGATAGGTGAGTGAGGAGGGATATCCCGGTAGGGGTGGTGAGGAGGGATATCCCGGTAGGGGCGGTGAGGAGGGATATCCCGGTAGAGGCATTGAAGAGAGATATCCCAGTAGAGGCGGTGAGGAGGGATATCCCGGTAGGGGCGGTGATGAGGGATCTCCTGGTAGGTGTGGAGAGGAGGGATATCCCGCTCGGGGCGGTGAGGAGGGATATCCCGGTCGGTGCAGTGAGGAGCGATATCCCAGTAGAGGCAGTGATGAGGGATATGCCGGTAGGTGAGTGAGGAGGGATATCCCGGTGTGGAAGGATATCCCGGTAGGGGTGGTGAGGAGGGATAGCCCGGTAAGGGTGGTGAGCACGGAGCTCCGGTGGGGTCAGTGAGGAGGGATATCCCGGTAGGGGCGGTGAGGAGTGATATCCCGGTAGAGGCGGTGAGGAGCAATATCCCGGTAGGGGTGTTGAGGAGGGATATCCCGGTAGGGGTGGTGAGGAGGCATCACCTGGTGGGGGGGGTGAGGAGGGATATCCCAGTAGAGGTGGTGAGGAGGGATATCCCGGTAGGGGAATGAGGAGGGATATCCCGGTAGAGGCGGTGAGGAGGGATATTCTGGTAGAAATGGTGAGGAGGGATATCCCGGTAGGGGTGGTGAGGAGGGATATCCTGGTAGGTGCGGTGAGAAAGGATATCCCGGTAGAGGCAGTGATGAAGGATATCCCGGTAGGTTAGTGAGGAGGGATATCCCGGTGGAGTGGTGAGCGTTGTGTATGTACCTTTAAGGGAATAACTGGTCTTAGACTGCAGTACCAGCAGTGACCACCCCTGTATAAAAGGCCCTAGCAGGCTTCTGTAGTTTCAGTTTCAAGCTGCCTCTTGTTCAGTAAAGTACCTGTTAAACTGTTCTCCCGAAGTCCGTGTATTATTGAGGCGCGGACTTTACAGTGGTGACGAATAAGTTCGAACTCACCTGCAGTGTGGCATCATCTCACGGGGTTCTCGCCTGAAAGGAAGGTCCTGGAAGGTCGTAGTCTGAGCAACGGGCGTCGACCAAGGGCAACCGCCCAAAGAATCCATTGGTGTTTGGAGAATTGCGGGAGAGACTGTGGTTCCAGCGAATCGTGCTGGTAGCAGGTAGCGCGCTGACCCTTCCGGACTGCAGCGGGCTCAAGCTCGATCGAGCGGCTCTACAAATCGGGCCGCGCAGCGTCGCCGGGAAAAGAAAACAAGAGAGAGAGGGTGGAGCGCACAGGGCGCAGTCGGTGCTCGAGAACAGGACAGCGGAGAGAAACTAAACGGGGGGGAAGGAAAGCGAGACGCGCCGAAGCTGCGGGTCACCGCCATTACCCCGTAGAACGCTAGGAGCAGCGTGGCAGTAAGGGGAAGAAGCAAAAGCGCGGGAGGCGCCATTTTATCCCGTTGGGGAAGAAGCAAAAGCACAGGAGGCGCCATATTATTCCATTGGGGAAGAAGCAAAAGCGCGGGAGGCGCCATTTTAAGTCACCCAAGATGCCGAAAAGTGGCAGTATCAATGCTTTTGACAACGAGGTAGAAGACTGGACCACGTATGTGGAAAGAATTGAAGTGTACTGCAAGGCAAATGAGGTGGCCGATGGAAAGAGGGCGTCGGTATTATTAAATCTGATGGGTGCGAGTACGTACGGCCTATTGCGGAATTTAATTACCCCAGCTAAACCAATGGAGAAAAGTTTTGAGGAGATTGTTCATATCTTACAGGAACATCTAAGCCCTACACCACTGCTGATAGCAGAAAGATTCAAGTTCCATCAAAGAAACCAGCACAAAGATGAGAGCAATGCTGACTATCTTACGGAACTACGCAAGTTATCAAAGCACTGCCAGTTCGGAGCAGGACTGGCAGACACCTTACGGGATAAGTTTGTCTGCGGGCTCCAGAGTGAAGGAACCCAGAAACGACTACTTTCAAAAAAGGACCTGACGCTAGAACAGGCTTTCAGCGTGGCAGTATCCTATGAAGCAGCAGCACGGGGAGCTGCGGAAATACAACAGAAACCACAAGAATACAGCGCTAACGAAATGGCGTATGGAGCCGAAAAGTGCTATCGCTGCGGCAGAACAACCCATGAGCAGAAGGACTGCTAGTTTAAAGACAAAATATGCAGGCAATGCGGGAAAATGGGACATATAGCAAGAGTCTGCAGGTCGGGAAAGAAGACCAATACAAGAAGAACTACTAAGGAACAGTACAGGAAAGTAAAGAAAATGACAGATAGTAGTTCAGAAGATCAGGAGAGTGATAAGGACTCCGGGAGCAGGAGACTAAGTTGTTTAAAGTTACACAACGTGATCGCAAAAGAAGATCACCGAACCATTTGGGTCACCCTCATGATAGCAGGGTCCCCAGTGAAGATGGAATTGGACACAGGATCAGCCCTAACTGTCATGAATCGACGAGACTATGAGCGGCTATTTTCACACATACCCTTAAAGGACACGTCCATTGTATTGAAGACATACACGGGGCAAAAGGTCTACCCCAGAGGAAAAATAAGGGCGCCAGTTGAATATAACGGAAAGGAAACACAGAAACTATACATGTATATACTACGAGATGGAGGACCACCATTATTGGGACGTGAATGGATCCGAAGACTACAATTGGATTGGCATTCCATTCTGGCACTAACTGTGACTGACAAAAAAGATGATGACATCGCACCTGGACATCTGTCACAAATTCTATCTGACGCGTAAGAGGTGTTACAACAAGGACGTGGGACTCTAAACGAGTAAAGGCAACCATAAAGATTGAGGATAACGCAACCCCAAAATTTTTCAAGGCCAGACCGGTGCCATACGCGATACGCCCAGCTGTGGAAGCTGAACTGGAGAGTCTGGAGCGTTCGGGGGTGCTGTCTAAGGTGGACTGGAGCGAGTGGGCCACACCCATCGTTCCTGTAATGAAGAAAGCATTGAGCAGCACACCTGGGGAGCCAAGGAAGGTTCGCATCTGTGGGGACTTCAAGGTGACTGTGAACCCAGTCCTGCACACAGTACAGTATCCGCTTCCGTGGATAGAAGATATTTTCGCCTCGCTATCTGGAGGGAAACATTTTACAAAGATTGACCTGGCTCAAGCGTATCTACAAATGGAGGTGGAAGAAGCATCTAGGAAATACCTCATGGTAAACACTCACAAAGGCCTTTACCAGTACAATCGACTGGTATTTGGGGCAGCATCGGCCCCGGCTATGTGGCAGAGGGCAATGGAACAAGTCCTGCAAGGGATCCCGGGGATCCAGTGTTATTTGGACGACATCCTGGTTACGGGTGAAAATGACAATGAACACCTTGCCAACCTGGAACAGGTGCTCACGAGATTGCAGGAATATGGGCTACGAGCCAACCGTCCCAAATGCAAGTTCTTCAGGAGACAAATCTCGTATTGTGGTCACATGATTGATAAGGAAGGGTTGCATAAGTCGCCGGACAAGATTGAGGCTGTAGTCAAGGCTCCAGCACCAGAAAATGTGTCGCAACTGAGGTCGTTCCTCGGGTTGGTGAACTACTACCATAAGTTCTTGCCGAATTTATCTACAATTCTGCACCCACTGAACGCCCTCCTTCAAACTGGTGTAACATGGAAATGGAGTGATGAGTGTAAGCGTGCCTTTCAGGAATGTAAATGCCAAATCACTTCAAAAGAAGTATTGGCTCACTACAACCCAACACTACCGATTCGGTTGGCATGTGATGCGTCACCTTACGGCATTGGGGCGGTGCTGTCACACAAATTCCATGACGGTTCAGAGAGGCCAATAGCCTTTGCATCGCGCTTGCTAACCTCAGCCGAGCGTAACTACGCCCAGATTGACAGGGAGGCCCTCAGCCTGGTGTGGGGGGTGAAGAAGTTCAATCACTATCTGCACGGGCAGAAATTCACCCTACTGACTGATCATCAACCCCTGGTCTCAATTTTTAACCCAAAGAAGGGCGTTCCGGTGATGACGGTGCAACGGCTGCAAAGATGGCCACTTTTTCTAGGGGCACATCAGTATGACATAGAGTACAAAGGTACGAAACAACATGGAAACGCTGATGGGCTGTCGCGCCTACCGTTGCCTATGGCGGAAGAAGCACCTGCAGTGGACCCTGTGGAGATATTCCATGCAACCACAGTCGAATGTTTGCCTGTTACAAACGCAAGTATTGAGAAGGAAACCCGAAATGACCCGACACTCTCTCGGGTCTATGATTTGACGGTGAAGGGAAGGCCAGCATATGGCGACTCACTGTTGCCAGCATTCTCGCCAAGGAGGGAACAGCTGTCAGTGTGCCGGGGAACCTTGATGTGTGGATCCCAAGTGGTAATTCCACCCAAGTTGAGAGATAGAGTACTCAATGAGCTTCACGAGGGTCATCTGGGAGGGGTAAAAATGAAGAGCCTAGCCAGGGCGTTCGTGCAGTGGCCGGGAATCGATAAAGAAATCGAGGATATGACCAAGAGATGCACAGGATGCCAGTAGGTCCAAAACACTCCACCACAGGCCCCGCTACATCCATGGGAGTGGCCCTCATCTCCATGGCAACGGGTACACATTGATTTTGCTGGTCCATTTATGGACTCAATGTTTCTAATTGCTGTGGACGCCCATTCGAAATGGCCAGAGGTCATTAAAATGTCCTCCACCACCACAGAGAAAATGATTGCAGTCCTAACAACCATCTTCGCCAGGAATGGGATGCCAGAATAGATCTGTTCCGACAATGGCCCACAGTTTGTGTCTGAGGATTTCCGGAGGTTCCTGAAGAATAATGGGGTGAAACATTACACATCTGCCCCATATCATCCAGCCACAAATGGATTGGCTGAGAGGTTTGTTCAGACCTTTAAAAAGGCCATAAAGGCAATGTATAATGACGACATACCACTGCAACACAAGGTGGATAACTTCCTGTTTGCTTACCGGAATGCAACACATGCAGTAACCAACCAAACTCCAGCCGTACTGTTTTTTAACCGGAGACTAAGATGTCGCTTGGATTTGCTCAAACCAAACATAAGACGAGATGTTGAGGATAAGCAGTTCCAGCACATAAATGACAAGCCAACCAGAAGCTTCAAGATAGGGCAACCAGTCTTGGCCCGCGACTACCGAACAGAAAAATGGCAGCCAGGAACGAGATGCACACAGCAGGGACCACTAATGTACACAGTGGACGTTGGAGAGAGCATCGTGAGACACCATGCTGACCAGATTCTAGAGTCACAGGAACAAGCCAAACCTGTACCACAAGCATGTGCACCTGGGAATGAGCCCGAAGTACAGATTGCGTCTACCTCAGAAGCAGGGGCATTGGAAGCTGACGAACCAACCAATGACAATGAGCCAGAATTGACTCCACCGCCAGAACAGGATACTCGAGAAAGGCACTATCCAGTCCGGATCAGGAAGCCTCCTCAAAGACTGAACTTATAAATGACTATTTCAGTTGATGTATATATTACTGAGAAAATTGTAATTGTAATGGTAATTAGTTATTATTTAGTTGTTAAATTAATGTTATGTACTGGTTATCTAAAAGGAGAGGAATTGTTGTGTATGTACCTTTAAGGGAATAACTGGTCTTAGACTGCAGTACCGGCAGTGACCACCCCTGTATAAAAGGCCCTAGCAGGCTTCTGTAGTTTCAGTTTCAAGCTGCCTCTTGTTCAGTAAAGTACCTGTTAAACTGTTCTCCCGAAGTCCGTGTATTATTGAGGCGCGGACTTTACAGTGAGGAGAGATATCCTGGTAGGGCAGTGAGGAGGGTTATCCCAGTAGGGGGATGAGAGGAAGGCTATCCCGGTAGGGATGGTGAGGATGGATATCCTGGTAGGGGCGGTGAGGAGGGATATCCCGGTAGAGGCATTGAAGAGAGGTATCCCAGTAGAGGCGGTGAGGAGGGATATCCCGGTAGGGGCGGTGAGGAGGGATCTCCCGGTTGGGGCAGTGAGGAGGGATATCCCAGTAGAGGCAGTGATGAGAGATATGCCGGTAGGTGAGTGAGGAGGGATATCCCGGTGGGGCGGTGTGGAAGGATATCCCGGTAGGGGTGGTGAGGAGGGATATCCCGGTAGGGGCAGTGAGGAGTGATATCCTGGTAGGGGTGGTGAGGAGGGATATCCCGGTAGGGGTGGTGAGGAGGGATATCCCGGTAGGGGCAGTGAGGAGGGATATCCCGGCAGGGGTGGTGAGGAGGGATATCCCGGTAGGGGCAGTGAGGAGGGATATCCCGGCAGGGGTGGTGAGGAGGCATCACCCGGTAGGGGGGGTGAGGAGGGATATCCCAGTAGAGGTGGTGAGAAGGGATATCCCGGTAGAAATGGTGAGGAGGGATATCCCGGTAGGGGTGGTGAGGAGGGATATCCCGGTAGGGGCGGTGAGAAAGGATATCCCAGTAGAGGCAGTGATGAAGGATATCCCGGTCGGTGAGTGAGGAGGGATATCCCGGTGGGGTGGTGAGGAGAGATAGCCTGGTAGGGCAGTGAAGAGGGTTATCCTGGTAGGGGGATGAGATGAAGGATATCCCGGTAGGTGAGTGAGGAGGGATATCCCGGTGGGGTGGTGAGGAGGGATATCCCGGTAGGGGCGGTGAGGTGGGATATCCCGGTAGGTGAGTGAGGAGGGATATCCCGGTGTGGGCGGTGAGGAGGGATATCCCGGTGGGGTCAGTGAGGTGGGATATCCTGGTAGGGATGGAGAGGAGGGTTATATCGGTAGGGGTGGTGAGGAGAGATATCCTGGTAGGGGCGGTGAGGAGGGATATCCTGGTAGGGGTGGTGAGGTGGTATATCCCGGTAGGTGAGTGAGGAGGGAAATCCCGGAAGGGGTGGAGCGGAGGGATATACCGGTAGGGCCGGTGAGGAGGGTTATCCCGGTAGTGGTGGGGAAGCATGATCTTCTGGTAGGGGCAGTGAGGAGGGATATCCCGGTAGAGGCAGCGATGATGGATATCCCGGTAGGTGAGTGAGTAGGGATATCCCGGTGGGGCGGTGAGGAGGGCTTTCCCGTTAGGGGCGGTGAGGAGGGTTTTCCCGGTAGGGGGCATGAGGAGGGATACCACGGTAGAAGCGGTGAGGAGGGATATCCTGGTAGAGACGGTGAGGAGGAATATCCCGTTTGGGGCAGTGAGGAGGGATATCACGGTAGGGGCGGTGAGGAGGGATATCCTGGTAGGGGCGGTGAGGAGAGTTATCCCGGTAGGTGAGTGAGGAGGGATATCCCGGTAGGTGAGTGAGGAGGTGTATCCTGGTGGGGCGGTGAGGAGGGTTATACCGGTAGGGGTGATGAGGAGGGATATCCTGGTAGGGGTGGTGAGGAGGGATATCCCGGTAGGGGTGGTGAGCAAGGTTATCCCGGCAGGGGCGGTGAGGAGTGATATATTGGTAGCGGCGGTGAGGAGGGATATCCTGGTAGGGGTGGTGAGGAGGGATATCCCGGTAGGTTAGTGAGGAGGGAAAGCCCGGTAGGGGCGTTGAGGAGGGATATCCCGGTAGGGCCGGCGAGGAGGGTTATCCCGGTAGGTGTGGTGAAGAGGGATCTCCCGGTAGGGGCGGTAAGGAGGGATCTTCCGGAAAAGTGGTTGAGGTGGGATATCCCGGTAGAGGTGGTGAGGAAGGATATCCCGGTAGGGACAGTGAGGAGGAATAGCTCGGTTGGGGCAGTGATGAGTGACATCCCGGTAGGGGCGGTGAGGAGGTATATCCCGGTTGGGGCGGTGAGGAGGGATATCCAGGTAGGGGCGGTGAGGAGGAATATCTCGGTTGGGGCAGTGAGGAGGGATATCCCGGTAGGGGCGGTGAGGAGGGTTATCCGGTAGGGGCGGTGAGGAGGGATATCCCGGTTGGGGCGGTGAGGAGGAATATCTCGGTTGGGGCAGTGAGGAGGGATATCCAGGTAGGGGTGGTGAGGAGGGATATCCTGGTAGAGGTGGTGAGCAGGGATATCCCGGTAGCTGAGTGAGGAGGGATAACCAGGTAGGTGAGTGAGGAGGTGTATCCAGGTGGGGCGGTGAGGAGGGATATCCCGGTAGGTGAGTGAGTAGGGATATCCCAGTGGGGCGGTGAGGAGGGATATCCCGGCAGCAGCGGTGAGGAGGGATATCCCAGTAGGGGCGGTGCGGCGGAATATCTCGGTTGGGGCAGTGAGGAGGGATATCCCGGTACGGGCGGTGAGGAGGGATATCCTGGTAGGGGTGGTGAGCAGGGATATCCCGGTAGATGAGTGAGGAGGGATATCCTGGTAGGTGAGTGAGGAGGTGTATCCAGGTGGGCGGTGAGGAGGGATTTCCCGGTAGGGGCGGTGAGGAGGGTTATCCCGGTAGGGGGCATGAGGAGGGATACCACGGTAGAGGCGGTGAGGGGGGATATCCCGTTTGGGGCAGTGAGGAGGGATATCACGGTAGGGGCGGTGAGGAGGGATATCCTGGTAGGGACAGTGAGGAGGAATAGCTCGGTTGGGGCAGTGATGAGCGACATCCCGGTAGGGGCGGTGAGGAGGGATATCCCGGTTGGGGCGGTGAGGAGGGATATCCAGGTAGGGGCGGTGAGGAGGAATATCTCGGTTGGGGCAGTGAGGAGCGATATCCTGGTAGGGGCGGTGAGGAGGGTTATCCGGTAGGGGCGGTGAGGAGGGATATCCCAGTAGGGGCGGTGAGGAGGAATATCTCGGTTGGGGCAGTGAGGAGGGATATCCAGGTAGGGTTGGTGAGGAGGGATATCCTGGTAGAGGTGGTGAGCAGGGATATCCCTGTAGCGGAGTGAGGAGGGATAACCAGGTAGGTGAGTGAGGAGGTGTATCCAGGTGGGGCGGTGAGGAGGGATATCCTGGTAGGTGAGTGAGTAGGGATATCCCAGTGGGGCGGTGAGGAGGGATATCCCGGAAGCAGCGGTGAGGAGGGATATCCCGGTAGGGGCCGTGCGGCGGAATATCTCGGTTGGGGCAGTGAGGAGGGATATCCCGGTAGGGGTGGTGAGGAGGGATATCCTGGTAGGGGTGGTGAGCAGGGATATCCCGGTAGATGAGTGAGGAGGGATATCCTGGTAGGTGAGTGAGGAGGTGTATCCAGGTGGGCGGTGAGGAGGGATTTCCCGGTAGGGGCGGTGAGGAGGGTTATCCCGGTAGGGGGCATGAGGAGGGATACCACGGTAGAGGCAGCGAGGGGGGATATCCTGGTAGAGACGGTGAGGAGGAATATCCCGTTTGGGGCAGTGAGGAGGGATATCACGGTAGGGGCGGTGAGGAGGGATATCCTGGTTGGAGCGGTGAGGAGAGATATCCCGGTAGGTGAGTGAGGAGGGATATCCCGGTAGGTGAGTGAGGAGGTGTTACCCGGTGGGGCCGTGAGGAGGGTTATACCGGTAGGGGTGATGAGGAGGGATATCCTGGTAGGGGTGGTGAGGAGGGATATCCCGGTAGGGGCGGTGAGCAGGGTTATCCCGGCAGTGGCGGTGAGGAGTGATATACTGGTAGCGGCGGTGAGGAGGGATATCCTGGTAGGGGTGGTGAGGAGGGTTATCCCGGTAGGGGGCATGAGGAGGGATACCACGGTAGAAGCGGTGAGGAGGGATATCCTGGTAGAGACGGTGAGGAGGAATATCCCGATTGGGGCAGTGAGGAGGGATATTCCGGTAGGGGCGGTGAGGAGGGTTATCCGGTAGGGGCGGTGAGGAGGGATATCCCGGTAGGGGCGGTGAGGAGGAATATCTCGGTTGGGGCAGTGAGGAGGGATATCCAGGTAGGGGTGGTGAGGGGGATATCCTGGTAGAGGTGCTGAGCAGGGATATCCCTGTAGCTGAGTGAGGAGGGATAACCAGGTAGGTGAGTGAGGAGGTGTATCCAGGTGGGGCGGTGAGGAGGGATATCCCAGTAGGTGAGTGAGTAGGGATATCCCAGTGGGGCGGTGAGGAGGGATATCGCGGCAGCAGCGGTGAGGAGGGATATCCCGGTAGGGGCGGTGCGGCGGAATATCTCGGTTGGGGCAGTGAGGAGGGATATCCCGGTAGGGGCGATGAGGAGGGATATCCTGGGAGGGGTGGTGAGCAGGGATATCCCGGTAGATGAGTGAGGAGGGATATCCTGGTAGGTGAGTGAGGAGGTGTATCCAGGTGGGCAGTGAGGAGGGATTTCCCGGTAGGGGCGGAGAGGAAGGTTATCCCGGTAGGGGGCATGAGGAGGGATACCACGGTAGAGGCGGTGAGGGTGGATATCCTGGTAGAGACGGCGAGGAGGAATATCCCGTTTGGGGCAGTGAGGAGGGATATCACGGTAGGGGCGGTGAGGAGGGATATCCTGGTAGGGACAGTGAGGAGGAATAGCTCGGTTGGGGCAGTGATGAGTGACATCCCGGTAGGGGCGGTGAGGAGGGATATCCCGGTTGGGGCGGTGAGGAGGGATATCCAGGTAGGGGCGGTGAGGAGGAATATCTCGGTTGGGGCAGTGAGGAGGGATATCCCGGTAGGGGCGGTGAGGAGGGTTATCCGGTAGGGGCGGTGAGGAGTGATATCCCGGTAGGGGTGGTGAGGAGGAATATCTCGGTTGGGGCAGTGAGGAGGGATATCCAGGTAGGGGTGGTGAGGAGGGATATCCTGGTAGAGGTGGTGAGCAGGGATATCCCTGTAGCTGAGTGAGGAGGGATATCCTGGTAGGTGAGTGAGGAGGTGTATCCAGGTGGGCGGTGAGGAGGGATTTCCCGGTAGGGGGCGGTGAGGAGGGTTATCCCGGTAGGGGGCATGAGGAGGGATACCACGGTAGAGGCGGTGAGGGGGGATATCCTGGTAGAGACGGTGAAGAGGAATATCCCGTTTGGGGCAGTGAGGAGGGATATCACGGTAGGGGCGGTGAGGAGGGATATCCTGGTTGGGGCGGTGAGGAGAGATATCCCGGTAGGTGAGTGAGGAGGGATATCCCGGTAGGTGAGTGAGGAGGTGTTACCCGGTGGGGCGGTGAGGAGGGTTATACCGGTAGTGGTGATGAGGAGGGATATCCTGGTAGGGGTGGTGAGGAGGGATATCCCGGTAGGGGCGGTGAGCAGGGTTATCCCGGCAGTGGCGGTGAGGAGTGATCTCCTGGTAGCGGCAGTGAGGAGGGATATACTGGTAGGAGTGGTGAGGAGGGTAATCCCGGTAGAGAGCATGAGGAGGGATACCACGGTAGAAGCGGTGAGGAGGGATATCCTGGTAGAGACGGTGAGGAGGAATATCCCGATTGGGGCAGTGAGGAGGGATATCACGGTAGGGGCGGTGAGGGGGGATATCCTGGTAGGGGCGGTGAGGAGAGATATCCCGGTAGGTGAGTGAGGAGGGTTATCCCGGTAGGTGAGTGAGGAGGTGTATCCCGGTGGGGCGGTGAGGAGGGTTATACCGGTAGGGGTGATGAGGAGGGATATCCTGGTAGGGGTGGTGAGGAGGGATATCCCGGTAGGGGCGGTGAGCAGGGTTATCCCGGCAGGGGCGGTGAGGAGTGATATAATGGTAGCGGCGGTGAGGAGGGATATCCTGGTAGGGGTGGTGAGGAGGGACATCCTGGTAGGTTAGTGAGGAGGGAAATCCCGCTAGGGGCGTTGAGGAGGGATAACCCGGTAGGGCCGGTGAGGAGGTTTATCCCGGTAGGTGTGGTGAAGAGGGATCTCCCGGTAGGGGCGGTGAGGAGGGATCTCCTGGAAAAGTGGTTGAGGTGGGATATCCCGGTAGAGGTGGTGAGGAAGTATATCCCGGTAGGGACAGTGAGGAGGAATAGCTCGGCTGGGGCAGTGATGAGTGACATCCCGGTAGGGGCGGTGAGGAGGGATATCCCGGTTGGGGCAGTGAGGAGGGATGTCCAGGTAGGGGCGGTGAGGAGGAATACCTCGGTTGGGGCAGTGAGGAGGGATATCCCGGTAGGGGCGGTGAGGAGGGTTATCCGGTAGTGGCGGTGAGGAGGGATATCCCGGTAGGGGCGGTGAGGAGGAATATCTCGGCTGGGGCAGTGAGGCGGGATATCCAGGTAGGGGTGGTGAGGAGGGATATCCTGGTAGAGGTGGTGAGCAGGGATATCCCTGTAGCTGAGTGAGGAGGGATAACCAGGTAGGTGAGTGAGGAGGTGTATCCAGGTGGGGCGGTGAGGAGGGATATCCCGGTAGGTGAGTGAGTAGGGATATCCCAGTGGGGCGGTGAGGAGGGATATCCCGGCAGCAGCGGTGAGGAGGGGTATCCCGGTAGGGGCGGTGCGGCGGAATATCTCGGTTGGGGCAGTGAGGAGGAATATCCCGGTAGGGGCGGTGAGGAGGGATATCCCGGTAGGGGTGGTGAGCAGGGATATCCCGGTAGATGAGTGAGGAGGGATATCCTGGTAGGTGAGTGAGGAGGTGTATCCAGGTGGGCGGTAAGGAGGGATTTCCCGGTAGGGGCGGTGAGGAGGGTTATCCCGGTAGGAGGCATGAGGAGGGATACCACGGTAGAGGCAGTGAGGGGGGATATCCTGGTAGAGACGGTGAGGAGGAATATCCCATTTGGGGCAGTGAGGAGGGAGATCACGGTAGGGGCGGTGAGGAGGGATATCCTGGTAGGGGCGGTGAGGAGAGATATCCCGGTAGGTGAGTGAGGAGGGATATCCCGGTAGGTGAGTGAGGAGGTGTTACCCGGTGGGGCAGTGAGGAGGGTTATACCGGTAGGGGTGATGAGAAGGGTGATCCTGGTAGGGGTGGTGAGGAGGGATATCCCGGTAGGGGCGGTGAGCAGGGTTATCCCGGCAGTGGCGGTGAGGAGTGATATACTGGTAGCGGCGGTGAGGAGGGATATCCTGGTAGGGGTGGTGAGGAGGGTTATCCCGGTAGGGGGCATGAGGAGGGATACCACGGTAGAAGCGGTGAGGAGGGATATCCTGGTAGAGACGGTGAGGAGGAATATCCCGATTGGGGAAGTGAGGAGGGATATCACGATAGGGGCGGTGAGGAGGAATATCCTGGTAGGGGCGGTGTGGAGAGATATCCCGGTAGGTGAGTGAGGAGGGTTATCCCGGTAGGTGAGTGAGGAGGGATATCCCGGTAGGTGAGTGAGGAGGTGTATCCCGGTGGGGCAGTGAGAAGGGTTATACCGGTAGGAGTGATGAGCAGGGATATCCTGGTAGGGGTGGTGAGGAGGGATATCCCAGTAGGGGCAGTGAGCAGGGTTATCCCGGCAGGGGCGGTGAGGAGTGATATACTGGTAGCAGCGGTGAGGAGGGATATCCTGGTGGGGTGGTGAGGAGGGATATCCCGGTAGGTTAGTGAGGAGGGAAATCCCGATAGGGGCGTTGAGGAGGAATATCCCGGTAGGGCCGGCGAGGAGGGTTATCCCGGTAGGTGTGGTGAAGAGGGATCTCCCGGTATGGGCGGTGAGGAGGGATCTCCCGGAAAAGTGGTTGAGGTGGGATATCCCGGTAGAGGTGGTGAGGAAGGATATCCCGGTAGAGAAAGTGATGAGTGACATCCCGGTAGGGGCGGTGAGGAGGGATATCCCGGTTGGGGCGGTGAGGAGGAATATCTCGGTTGGGGCGGTGAGGAGGGATATCCCGGTAGGGGCGGTGAGGAGGTTTATCCGGTAGGGGCGGTGAGGAGGGATATCCCGGTAGGGGCGGTGAGGAGGGATATCCAGGTAGGGGTGGTGAGGAGGGATATCCTGGTAGGTGAGTGAGTAGGGATATCGCAGTGGGGCGGTGAGGAGGGATATCCCGGCAGCAGCGGTGAGGAGGGATATCCCGGTCGGGGCGGTGCGGCGGAATATCTCAGTTGGGGCAGTGAGGAGGGATATCCCGGTAGGGGCGGTGAGGAGGGATATCCTGGTAGGGGTGGTGAGCAGGGATATCCCGGTAGCTGAGTGAGGAGGGATATCCTGGTAGGTGAGTGAGGAGGTGTATCCAGGTGGGCGGTGAGGAGGGATTTCCCGGTAGGGGCAGTGAGGAGGGTTATCCCGGTAGGGGGCATGAGGAGGGATACCACGGTAGAGGCAGTGAGGGGGGACATCCTGGTAGAGACGGTGAGGAGGAATATCCCGTTTGGGGCAGTGAGGCGGGATATCCCGGTAGGGGCGGTGAGCAGGGTTATCCCGGCAGTGGCGGTGAGGAGTGATATACTGGTAGCGGCGGTGAGGAGGGATATCCTGGTAGGGGTGGTGAGGAGGGTTATCCCGGTAGGGGGCATGAGGAGGGATACCACGGTAGAAGCGGTGAGGAGGGATATCCTGGTAGAGACGGTGAGGAGGAATATCCCGATTGGGGCAGTGAGGAGGGATATCACGGTAGGGGCGGTGAGGAGGGATATCCTGGTAGGGGCGGTGAGGAGAGCTATCCCGGTAGGTGAGTGAGGAGGGTTATCCCGGTAGGTGAGTGAGGATGTGTATCCCGGTGGGGCGGTGAGGAGGGTTATACCGGTAGGGGTGATGAGGAGGGATAACCTGGTAGGGGTGGTGAGGAGGGGTATCCCGGTAGGGGTGGTGAGGAGGGATATCCCGGTAGGTTAGTGAGGAGGTGTTACCCGGTGGGGCGGCTAGGAGGGTAATATCGGTAGGGGTAATGAGGAGGGATATCCTGGTAGGGGTGGTGAGGAGGGATATCCCGGTAGGGGCGGTGAGCAGGGTTATCCCGGCAGTGGCGGTGAGGAGTGATATACTGGTAGCGGCGGTGAGGAGGGATATCCTGGTAGGGGTGGTGAGGAGGGATATCCCGGTAGGTTAGTGAGGAGGGAAAACCCGGTAGGGGCGTTGAAGAGGGATATCCCGGTAGGGCCGGCGAGGAGGGTTATCCTTTTAGAGGTGGTGAAGAGGGATCTCCCGGTAGGGGCGGTGAGGAGGGATCTCCCGGCTAGGTGGTTGAGGTGGGATATCCTGGTAGAGGTGGTGAGGAGGGATATCCCGGTAGTGTAAGTGAGGAGGAATAGCTCGATTGGGGCAGTGATGAGTGACATCCCGGTAGGGGCAGTGAGGAGGGATATCCTGGTTGGGGCGGTGAGGAGGGATGTCCAGGTAGGGGTGGTGAGGAGGAATATCTCGGTTGGGGCAGTGAGGAGGGATATCCCGGTAGGGGCGGTGAGGAGGGTTATCCGGTAGGGGCGGTGAGGAGGGATATCCCGGTAGGGGCGGTGAGGAGGAATATCTCGGTTGGGGCAGTGAGGAGGGATATCCCGGTAGGGGTGGTGAGGAGGGATATCCTGGTAGAGGTGGTGAGCAGGGATATCCCTGTAGCTGAGTGAGGAGGGATAACCTGGTTGGTGAGTGAGGAGGTGTATCCAGGTGGGGCGGTGAGGAGCGATATCCTGGTAGGTGAGTGAGTAAGGATATCCCAGTGGGGCGGTGAGGAGGGATATCCCTGCAGCAGCGGTGAGGAGGGATATCCCGGTAGGGGCTGTGCGGAGGAATATCTCGGTTGGGGCAGTGAGGAGGGATATCCCGGCAGGTGAGGTGAGCAGGGATATCCCGGTAGATGAGTGAGGAGGGATATCCTGGTAGGTGAGTGAGGAGGTGTATCCAGGTGGGCGGTGAGGAGGGATATCCCGGTAGGGGCGGTGAGGAGGGATATTCCGGTAGTAGTGGTGAGGAGGGATATCCCGGTAGGGGCGGTGCGGAGGAATATCTCGGTTGGGGCAGTGAGGAGGGATATCCCGGTAGGGGCGGTGTGGAGGGATATCCTGGTAGGGGCGGTGAGGAGGCATATCCCGGTAGGGGTGGTGGGGAGGGATATCCCGGTAGCAGCGGTGAGGAGGGATATCCCGGTAGGTTGATGAGGAGGGATATGTTGGTAGGGGGAATGAAGAGGGATATCCCGGTAGTGGCGGTGAGGAGTGATATCCCGGTAAAGGCGGTGAGGAGGGATTTCCCGGTAGGTGAGTGAGGAGGTGTATCCCGGTGGGGCGGTGAGGAGGGATATCCCGGTAGGGGTGGTGAGTGTCTTGTTTTGCACACTTTGTACAAAACTAATAAATTGCAGGACAACGGAGTATTACAGTTTAAACTCTTTTAATGAAGCATCAGGTTTGTTCTGACTCACAACAGTACAGCACCATGTGGACAAAATGGAGTCAGGACCCCTGGGTCTTCTAAACAATAGCAGTCCTCATAGATGCCTGCAGGCCAATGACAACTCAGCAAGAGATCACATGTGAATATAATAGGTATTCCTTACAGATGCCTGTGGGCCAATGATAAATCAATATGCAAATGTTACAGTGAGGAGGCATATCCCGGTAGGGGTGGTGAGGAGGGATAACCCGGTAGAGGTGGTGAGGATGGATCTCCCGGTAGGGGCGGCGAGGAGGAATATCTCGGTTGGGGCAGTGAGGAGGGATATCCCGGTAGGGGTGGTGAGGAGGGATATCCTGGTAGAGGTGGTGAGCAGGGATAACCCTGTCGCTGAGTGAGGAGGGATAACCCGGTAGGTGAGTGAGGAGGTGTATCCAGGTGGGGCGGTGAGGAGGGATATCCCGGTAGGTGAATGAGTAGGGATATCCCAGTGGGGCGGTGAGGAGGGATATACCGGTAGGGGTGGTGAGGAGGGATTTCCCAGTAGAGGCGGTGAGGAGAGATATCCCGGTAGGTGAGTGAGGACCGATATCCCGGTGGGGCGGTGAGGAGAAATATCCCAGTCGGATCGGTGAGGTGTGTTATTCCAGAAGGGGGTGGTGAGGAGGGATATCGCGGTACAGGCGGTGAGGAGGGATATCCTGGTAGAATTGGTGAGGAGGGATATCCCAGGAGGTGAGTGAGGAGGTATATCCCGGTGGGGCGGTGAGGAGGGTTTTCACAGTTGGGGCGGTAAGGAGGGATATCCCGGTAGGAGTGGTGAGGAGCGATATCCCGGTAGAGACATTGAGGAGGGATATCCCAATAGGAGCGGTGAGGAGGGACATCCCGGTAGGGGCAGTGAGGAGGGTTATCCCAGTAGGGGTGGTGAGGAGGGATCTCTCGGTAGGGGCAATGAAGAGGAATATCCCAGTAGAGGCGGTGTGGGGGATATCGCGGTGGGGCGGTGAGGAGGGATATCCCGGTGGGTGAGTGAGCCGTGATATCCCATAGGGGCGGTGAGGGGGGTATCCCGATCGGGGCGGTGAGGAGGGATACCTCTGTGGGCAGTGAGGAGGGATATCCCGGTAGGGGCGGTGAGGAGGGATATCCCGGTAGTGGCAGTGAGGTGGGATATCCCGGTAGGGGCGATGAGGATGAATATCCCGGTAGGGGTGGTGAGGAGGGATATCCCGGTTGAGGTGGTGAGGAGGGTTATCCTGTTAGGGGGCGTGAGTAGGGATATCCCGGTCGAGGCGGTGAGGAGGGATCTCCTGGTAGATGAGTGAGGAGGGAAATCCCGGTATGGGTGGTGAGGAAGGATATCCCGGTAGATGAGTGAGGAGGTAAATCCCGGTAGGGGCGGTGAGGAGAGAAATCCCGGTAGGGGCGGTGAGGAGGGATATCCTGGTAGGGGCAGTGAGGAGGGAAATCCCGGTAGGGGCGGTGAGGAGTGATATCCCGGTAGGGGCGGTGAGGAGGGATATCCCGGTAGGTAAGTGAGGAGCGATATCCCGGTAGGGGCGGTGAGGACTGATATCCCGGTAGGGGCGGTGAGGAGGGATATCCCGGTAGGTGAGTGAGGAGGGATATCCCGGTAGGGGCGGTGAGGAGGGATATCCTGATAGCGGCGGTGAGGAGGGATATCCCGGTGGGGACGGTGAGGAGGGATATCCTGGTAGGGATGGTGAGAACGGATATCCCGGTAGGTGAGCGAGGAGGGAGCTCCCGCTAGGGGTGCTGAGAAGGGATATCCTGGTATGGGTGGTGAGGAGGGATATCCTGGTATGGGGTGGAGAGAATGGATATCCTGGTAGGTGAGTGAGGACAGAAATCCCGGTAGGGGCTTTGAGGAGGGATATAACGGTAAGGGTGGAGCGGAGGGATATCCCGGTAGGGGCAGTGAGGAGGTTTATCCCGGTAGGGGTGGAGCGGAGGGATATCCCGGTAGGGGCAGTGAGGAGGGATATCCCGTGGGTGAGTGAGCCGTGATAACACATAGGGGTGGTATGGGGGGTATCCCGATAGGGGCGCTGAGGCGGGATACCTCTGTGGGCAGTGAGGAGGGATATCCCAGTAGGGGCAGTGAGGAGGGATATCCCGTGGGTGAGTGAGCCGTGATATCACATAGGGGCGGTATGGGGGGTATCCCGATAGGGGCGCTGAGGCGGGATACCTCTGTGGGCAGTGAGGAGGGATATCCCAGTAGGGGCGGTGAGGAGGGATATCCCGGTACTGGCAGTGAGGTGGGATATCCCGGTAGGGGCGGTGAGGAGGGATATCCCGGTAGGGGTGGTGAGGAGGGATATCCCGGTTGAGGTGGTGAGGAGGGTTATCCTGCTAGGGGGCGTGAGTAGGGATATCCCGGTCAAGGCGCTGAGGAGGGATCTCCTGGTAGATGAGTGAGGAGGGAATTCCCGGTAGGAGTGGTGAGGAGGGATATCCCGGTAGATGAGTGAGGAGGTAAATCCCGGTAGGGGCGGTGAGGAGAGATATCCCGGTAGGGGCGGTGAGGAGGGATATCCCGGTAGGTGAGTGAGGAGCGGTATCCCGGTAGGGGCGGTGAGGAGTGATATTCCGGTAGGGGCGGTGAGGAGGGATATCCCGGTAGGTGAGTGAGAAGGGATATCCCGGTAGGGGTGGTGAGGAGGGATATCCTGATAGCGGCGGTGAGGAGGGATATCCTGGTAGGGGTGGTGAGGAGGGATATCCCGGTGGGGACGGTGAGGAGGGATATCCTGGTAGGGATGGTGAGAACGGATATCCCGGTAGGTGAGTGAGGAGGGAGCTCCCGCTAGGGGCGCTGAGAAGGGATGTCCTGGTATGGGTGGTGAGGAGGGATATCCTGGTATGGGGTGGAAAGAATGGATATCCTGGTAGGTGAGTGAGGACAGAAATCCCGGTAGGGGCGTTGAGGAGGGATATCCCGGTAGGGGCGGAGAGGAGGGATATCCCAGTAGTGGCATTGAGGAGGGATATCCCTGTAGGAGCGGTGAGGAGGGACATCCCGTTAGGGGCGGTGAGGAGGGTTATCCCGGTAGGGGTGGAGCGGAGGGATATCCCGGTAGGGGCAGTGAGGAGGGATATCCCGGTGGGTGAGTGAGCCGTGATATCACATAGGGGCGGTATGGGGGGTATCCCGATAGGGGCGCTGAGGAGGGATACCTCTGTGGGCAGTGAGGAGGGATATCCCAGTAGGGGCGGTGAGGAGGGATATCCCGGTACTGGCAGTGAGGTGGGATATCCCGTTAGGGGTGGTGAGGAGCGATATCCCGGTAGGGGCTGTGAGGAGTGATATCCAGGTAGGGGCGGTGAGGAGGGATATCCCGGTAGGTGAGTGAGAAGGGATATCCCGGTAGGGGTGGTGAGGAGGGATATTCTGATAGCGGCGGTGAGGAGGGATATCCCGGTAGGGGTGGTGAGGAGGGATATCCCGGTGGGGACGGTGAGGAGGGATATCCTGGTAGGGATGGTGAGAACGGATATCCCGGTAGGTGAGCGAGGATGGAGCTCCCGCTAGGGGCGCTGAGCAGGGATATCCCGGTATGGGTAGTGAGGAGAGATATCCTGGTAGGGGTGGAGAGAAGGGATATCCCGGTAGGTGAGTGAGGACAGAAATCCCGGTAGGGGCGTTGAGGAGGGATACCCCGGTAGGGGTGGAGTGGAGGGATATCCCAGTAGGGGCGGTGAGGAGGGTATCCCCGTAGGGGCGATGAGGAGGGATATCCCGTTAGGGGCGGTGAGGAGGGTATCCCGGTAGATGAGTGAGGAGGGATATCCCAGTAGGGGCGATGAGGAGAGATATCCCGGTAGGGGCAGTGAGGAGGGATATCCCGGTAGGAGCGGTGAGGAGGGACATCCCGGTAGGGGCGGTGAGGAGGGATATCCCAGTAGGGGCAGTGAGGAGGGATATCCCAGTAGGGGGCGTGAGGAGGGATATCCCAGTAGGGGCAGTGAGGAGGGATATCCCGGTAGGAGCGGTGAGGAGGGACATCCCGGTAGGGGCGGTGAGGAGGGATATTCCGGTAGGTGTGGTGAGGAGGGCTATCCCGGTAGGGGTGGTGAGGAGGTTTATCCCGGTTGGTGAGTGAGGAGAGATATCCCGGTAGGGGCGATGAGGAGAGATATCCCGGTAGGGGCGGTGAGGTGGGATATCCCGGTAGAGGTGGTGAGGAGGGATATCCCGGTAGGGGCGGTGAGGAGGGATATCCTGGTAGGGGTGGTGAGAATGGATACCCCGGTAGGTGAGTGAGGAGGGAGATCCCGCTAGGGACGGTGAGGAGGGATATCACAGTAAGGGCGTTGAGGAGTGTTATCGCAGTAGGAGTGGTGAGGAGGGATTATCCGGTAGGAGCGGTGAGGAGGGACATCCCAGTAGAGGCGGTGAGGAGGGATTTCCCGGTAGGTTAGTGAGGAGGGATATCCCAGTGGGGCGGTGAGGAAGGATATCCCGGTAGTGGCGGTCAGGAGGGATATCCCGTTAGGTGAGTGAGGAGGGATATCCCGGTAGGGACGGTGAAGAGGGATATCCCGGTAGTGGTGGTGAGGAGGGATCTCACGGTAGGGGAGGTGAAGACGGATATCCTGGTAGAGGCAGTGATGATGAATATCCTGGTAGGTGAGTTAGTAGGGATATCCATGTAGGGGTGGTGCGGAAGAATATCCCGGTAGTAGTGGTGAGGAGGGATCTCCCGGTAGGGGGGGTGAGGTTGGCTATCCCGGTAGGGGGGATGAGGAGGGAAATCCCAGTAGGGGTGGTGTGGAGGGATATAGCGGTCCGGGCGGTGAGGAGGGCTATCCCGGTAGGGGCGGAGAGGAGGGATATCCCGGTAGAGGCAGTGATGAAGGATATCCCAGTAGGTGAGTGAGGACGGATATCCTGGTGGGGCGGTGAGGAGAATTATCCCAATAGGGGCGGCGAGGAGGGTTAGTCCCGTAGGGGGCGGTGAGGAGGGATATCCCGGTACAGGCTGTGAGGAGTAATACCTTGTTTATATGGTGAGGAGCGGTGAGGGGGGTATCCCGGTAGGGGCGATGAGGAGGGATATCCCGGTAGGGGCGGTGAGGAGGGATATCCCGGTAGGTGAGTGAGGAGGTATATCCGGGTGAGGCGGTGAGGAGGGATATCGTGGTAGGGGCGGTGAGGAGAATTATCCCGGTAGAGGCGATCCCGGTATGGGAGGTGAGGAGGGATATCCCGGTAGGAGCGGTGAGGAGGCATATCCCGGTAGAGGCATTGAGGAGGGATATCCCTGTCGGAGCGGTGAGGATGGACATCCCGGTAGGGGTGTTGAGGAGGGATATCCTGGTAGGGGTGGTGGGAACGGATATCCCGGAAGGTGAGTGAGGAGGGAGATCCCGCTAGGGGTGGTGAGGAGGGATATCCCAGTAGGGGCATTGGGGAGTGTTATCCCGGTCGGGGTGGTGAGGAGGGATCTTCCGGCAGGGGCAGTGAGGAGGGATATCCTGGTAGAGGCATTGAGGAGGGATATCCCTGTAGGTGCGGTGAGGAGGGACATCCTGGTACGGGCGGTGAGGAGGGATATCCCGTTAGAGGCATTGATGAAGTCTGTCCCGGTAGGTGAGTGAGGACCAATATCCCAGTAGAGGCGGTTAGGACGGATATCCCGGTAGGGCTGGTGAGGAGGGGTATCCCGGTAGGGGCGGTGAGGAGGGATATCCCAGTAGGGGCGGTGAGGAGGGTATCCCCGTAGGGGCGATGAGGAGGGATATCCCGGTAGGGGCGGTGAGGAGGGTATCCCGGTAGATGAGTGAGGAGGGATATCCCAGTAGGGGCGTGAGGAGGGATATCCCAGTAGGGGCAGTGAGGAGGGATATCCCAGTAGGGGGCGTGAGGAGGGATATCCCAGTAGGGGGCGTGAGGAGGGATATCCCAGTAGGGGCAGTGAGGAGGGATATCCCGGTAGGAGCGGTGAGGAGGGACATCCCGGTAGGGGCGGTGAGGAGGGATATTCCGGTAGGTGTGGTGAGGAGGGCTATCCCGGTAGGGGTGGTGAGGAGGTTTATCCCGGTTGGTGAGTGAGGAGAGATATCCCGGTAGGGGCGATGAGGAGAGATATCCCGGTAGGGGCGGTGAGGTGGGATATCCCGGTAGAGGTGGTGAGGAGGGATATCCCGGTAGGGGCGGTGAGGAGGGATATCCTGGTAGGGGTGGTGAGAATGGATATCCCGGTAGGTGAGTGAGGAGGGAGATCCCGCTGGGGACGGTGAGGAGGGATATCACAGTAAGGGCGTTGAGGAGTGTTATCGCAGTAGGAGTGGTGAGGAGGGATCTTCCGGTAGGAGCGGTGAGGAGGGACATCCCAGTAGAGGCGGTGAGGAGGGATTTCCCGGTAGGTTAGTGAGGAGGGATATCCCAGTGGGGCGGTGAGGAAGGATATCCCGGTAGTGGCGGTCAGGAGGGTTATCCTGGTAGGGGGCGTGAGGAGGGATATCCCGGTAGAGGCGGTGAGGAGGGTTATCCCGGGTGGGGGCGGTGAGGAGGGATATCCCGTTAGGTGAGTGAGGAGGGATATCCCGGTAGGGACGGTGAAGAGGGATATCCCGGTAGTGGTGGTGAGGAGGGATCTCACGGTAGGGGAGGTGAAGACGGATATCCTGGTAGAGGCAGTGATGATGAATATCCTGGTAGGTGAGTTAGTAGGGATATCCATGTAGGGGTGGTGCGGAAGAATATCCCGGTAGTAGTGGTGAGGAGGGATCTCCCGGTAGGGGGGCTGAGGTTGGCTATCCCGGTAGGGGGGATGAGGAGGGAAATCCCAGTAGGGGTGGTGTGGAGGGATATAGCGGTCCGGGCGGTGAGGAGGGCTATCCCGGTACGGGCGGAGAGGAGGGATATCCCGGTAGAGGCAGTGATGAAGGATATCCCAGTAGGTGAGTGAGGACGGATATCCTGGTGGGGCGGTGAGGAGAATTATCCCAATAGGGGCGGCGAGGAGGGTTAGTCCGGTAGGGGGCGGTGAGGAGGGATATCCCGGTAGAGGCTGTGAGGAGTAATACCTTGTTTATATGGTGAGGAGCGGTGAGGGGGGTATCCCGGTAGGGGCGATGAGGAGGGATATCCCGGTAGGGGCGGTGAGGAGGGATATCCCGGTAGGTGAGTGAGGAGGTATATCCCGGTGAGGCGGTGAGGAGGGATATCGTGGTAGGGGCGATGAGGAGGGATATCCCGGTAGGGGCGGTGAGGAGGGATATCCCGGTAGGTGAGTGAGGAGGTATATCCCGGTGAGGCGGTGAGGAGGGATATCGTGGTAGGGGCGGTGAGGAGAATTATCCCGGTAGAGGCGGAGAGGAAGGATATCCCAGTATGGGAGGTGAGGAGGGATATCCCGGTAGGAGCGGTGAGGAGGCATATCCCGGTAGAGGCATTGAGGAGGGATATCCCTGTAGGAGCGGTGAGGATGGACATCCCGGTAGGGGTGTTGAGGAGGGATATCCTGGTAGGGGTGGTGGGAACGGATATCCCGGAAGGTGAGTGAGGAGGGAGATCCCGCTAGGGGTGGTGAGGAGGGATATCCCAGTAGGGGCATTGGGGAGTGTTATCCCGGTCGGGGTGGTGAGGAGGGATCTTCCGGCAGGGGCAGTGAGGAGGGATATCCTGGTAGAGGCATTGAGGAGGGATATCCCTGTAGGTGCAGTGAGGAGGGACATCCTGGTACGGGCGGTGAGGAGGGATATCCCGTTAGAGGCATTGATGAAGTCTGTCCCGATAGGTGAGTGAGGACCAATATCCCAGTAGAGGCGGTTAGGACGGATATCCCGGTAGGGCTGGTGAGGAGGGATATCCCGGTTGGGGCGGTGAGGAGGGATATCCCGGTAGAGGCATTGAGGAGTGATATCCCAGTAGAGGCAGTGATGATGGCTATCCCAGTAGGTGAGTGAGGACCGATATCCCGGTGGGGCGGTGAGGAGAAATATCCCAGTAGGATCGGTGAGGTGTGTTATTCCAGAAGGGGGCAGTGAGGAGGGATATCGCGGTACAGGCGGTGAGGAGGGATATCCTGGTAGAATTGGTGAGGAGGGATATCCCGGGAGGTGAGTGAGGAGGTATATCCCGGTGGGGCGGTGAGGAGGGTTTTCGCAGTAGGAGCGGTAAGGAGGGATATCCCGGTAGGGGTGGTGAGGAGCGATATCCCGGTAGAGACATTGAGGAGGGATATCCCAATAGGAGCGGTGAGGAGGGACATCCCGGTAGGGGCAGTGAGGAGGGTTATCCCAGTAGGGGTGGTGAGGAGGGATCTCTCGGTAGGGGCAATGAAGAGGAATATCCCAGTAGAGGCGGTGTGGAGGGATATCACGGTGGGGCGGTGAGGAGGGTTATCCCGGTATGGGTGGAGCGGAGGGATATCCCGGTAGGGGCAGTGAGGAGGGATATCCCGGTGGGTGAGTGAGCCGTGATATCCCATAGGGGCGGTGAGGGGGGTATCCCGATCGGGGCGGTGAGGAGGGATACCTCTGTGGGCAGTGAGGAGGGATATCCCGGTAGGGGCGGTGAGGAGGGATATCCCGGTAGTGGCAGTGAGGTGGGATATCCCGGTAGGGGCGATGAGGAGGAATATCCCGGTAGGGGTGGTGAGGAGGGTTATCCCGGTTGAGGTGGTGAGGAGAGTTATCCTGTTAGGGGGCGTGAGTAGGGATATCCCGGTCGAGGCGGTGAGGAGGGATCTCCTGGAAGATGAGTGAGGAGGGAAATCCCGGTACGGGTGGTGAGGAGGGATATCCCGGTAGATGAGTGAGGAGGTAAATCCCGGTAGGGGCGGTGAGGAGAGGTATCCCGGTAGGGGCGGTGAGGAGGGATATCCTGGTAGGGGCAGTGAGGAGGGAAATCCCAGTAGGGGCGGTGAGGAGTGATATCCCGGTAGGGGCGGTGAGGAGGGATATCCCGGTAGGTAAGTGAGGAGCGATATCCCGGTAGGGGCGGTGAGGACTGATATCCCAGTAGGGGCGGTGAGGAGGGATATCCCGGTAGGTGAGTGAGGAGGGATATCCCGGTAGGGGCGGTGAGGAGGGATATCCTGATAGCGGCGGTGAGGAGGGATATCCCGGTAGGGGTGGTGAGGAGGGATATCCCGGTGGGGACAGTGAGGAGGGATATCCTGGTAGGGATGGTGAGAACGGATGTCCCGGTAGGTGAGCGAGGATGGAGCTCCCGCTCGGGGCGCTGAGCAGGGATATCCCGGTATGGGTGGTGAGGAGGGATATCCTGGTAGGGGTGGAGAGAAGGGATATCCCGGTAGGTGAGTGAGGACAGAAATCCCGGTAGGGGCGTTGAGGAGGGATACCCCGGTAGGGGTGGTGAGGAGGGATATCCCAGTAGGGGCGGTGAGGAGAGATATCCTGGTAGGGGTGGTGAGAACGGATATCCCAGTAGGTGAGTGAGGAGGGAGATCCCGCGAGTGACGGTGAGGAGGGATAGCACAGTTAGGGCGTTGAGGAGTGTTATCGCGGTAGGGGTGGTGAGGAGGGATCTTCCGGTAGGGGCGGTGAGGAGGGACATCCCAGTAGAGGCGGTGAGGAGGGATTTCCCGGTAGGTTAGTGAGGAGGGATATCCCAGTGGGGCAGTGAGGAAGGATATCCCGGTCGTGGCGTTCAGGAGAGTTATCCTGGTAGGGGGCGTGAGGAGGGATATCCCGGTCGAGGCGGCGAGGAGGGTTATCCCGGGTGGGGGCGGTGAGGAGGGATATCCCGGTAGTGGCGGTGAGGAGGGATCTCACGGTAGGGGAGGTGAAGACGGATATCCTGGTAGAGGCAGTGATGATGAATATCCTGGTAGGTGAGTTAGTAGGGATATCCACGTAGAGGTGGTGTGGAGGAATATCCCGGTAGTAGTGGTGAGGAGGGATCTCCCGGTAGCGGGGGTGAGGTCGGCTATCCCGGTAGGGGGGATGAGGAGCGAAATCCCAGTAGGGGTGGTGTGGAGGGATATAGCGGTCGGGGCGGTGAGGAGGGTTTCCTCGGTAGGCGGCGGTGAGGAGAGATCGCCCGGTAGGGGCAGTGAGGAGGAATATCCCAGTAGAGGCGGTGAGGAGGGATTCCCCGGTAGGTGCAGTGAGGAATGTTATCCCGGTAGGGGTGGAGTGGAGGGATATCCCAGTAGGGGCGGTGAGGAGGGTATCCCCGTAGGGGCGATGAGGAGGGATATCCCGGTAGGGGCGGTGAGGAGGGTATCCCGGTAGATGAGTGAGGAGGGATATCCCAGTAGGGGCGATGAGGAGAGATATCCCGGTAGGGGCAGTGAGGAGGGATATCCCGGTAGGGGGCGTGAGGAGGGATATCCCAGTAGGGGCAGTGAGGAGGGACATCCCGGTAGGAGCGGTGAGGAGGGACATCCCGGTAGGGGCGGTGAGGAGGGATATCCCAGTAGGGGCAGTGAGGAGGGATATCCCGGTAGGGGGCGTGAGGAGGGATATCCCAGTAGGGGCAGTGAGGAGGGATATCCCGGTAGGAGTGGTGAGGAGGGACATCCCGGTAGGGGCGGTGAGGAGGGACATCCCGGTAGGGGCGGTGAGGAGGGATATTCCAGTAGGTGTGGTGAGGAGGGCTATCCCGGTAGGGGTGGTGAGGAGGTTTATCCCGGTTGGTGAGTGAGGAGAGATATCCCGGTAGGGGCGATGAGGAGAGATATCCCGGTAGGGGCTGTGAGGTGGGATATCCCGGTAGAGGTGGTGAGGAGGGATATCCCGGTAGGGGCGGTGAGGAGGGATATCCTGGTAGGGGTGGTGAGAATGGATATCCCGGTAGGTGAGTGAGGAGGGAGATCCCGCTAGGGACGGTGAGGAGGGATATCACAGTAAGGGCGTTGAGGAGTGTTATCGCAGTAGGAGTGGTGAGGAGGGATCTTCTGGTAGGAGCGGTGAGGAGGGACATCCCAGTAGAGGCGGTGAGGAGGGATTTCCCGGTAGGTTAGTGAGGAGGGAGATCCCAGTGGGGCGGTGAGGAAGGATATCCCGGTAGTGGCGGTCAGGAGGGTTATCCTGGTAGGGGGCGTGAGGAGGGATATCCCGGTAGAGGCGGTGAGGAGGGTTATCCCGGGTGGGGGCGGTGAGGAGGGATATCCCGTTAGGTGAGTGAGGAGGGATATCCCGGTAGGGACGGTGAAGAGGGATATCCCGGTAGTGGTGCTGAGGAGGGATCTCACGGTAGGGGAGGTGAAGACGGATATCCTGGTAGAGGCAGTGATGATGAATATCCTGGTAGGTGAGTTAGTAGGGATATCCATGTAGGGGTGGTGCGGAAGAATATCCCGGTAGTAGTGGTGAGGAGGGATCTCCCGGTAGGGGGGGTGAGGTTGGCTATCCCGGTAGGGGGGATGAGGAGGGAAATCCCAGTAGGGGTGGTGTGGAGGGATATAGCGGTCCGGGCGGTGAGGAGGGCTATCCCGGTACGGGCGGAGAGGAGGGATATCCCGGTAGAGGCAGTGATGAAGGATATCCCAGTAGGTGAGTGAGGACGGATATCCTGGTGGGGCGGTGAGGAGAATTATCCCAATAGGGGCGGCGAGGAGGGTTAGTCCGGTAGGGGGCGGTGAGGAGGGATATCCCGGTAGAGGCTGTGAGGAGTAATACCTTGTTTATATGGTGAGGAGCGGTGAGGGGGGTATCCCGGTAGGGGCGATGAGGAGGGATATCCCGGTAGGGGCGGTGAGGAGGGATATCCCGGTAGGTGAGTGAGGAGGTATATCCCGGTGAGGCGGTGAGGAGGGATATCGTGGTAGGGGCGGTGAGGAGAATTATCCCGGTAGAGGTGGAGAGGAGGGATATCCCGGTATGGGAGGTGAGGAGGGATATCCCGGTAGGAGCGGTGAGGAGGCATATCCCGGTAGAGGCATTGAGGAGGGATATCCCTGTAGGAGCGGTGAGGATGGACATCCCGGTAGGGGTGTTGAGGAGGGATATCCTGGTAGGGGTGGTGGGAACGGATATCCCGGAAGGTGAGTGAGGAGGGAGATCCCGCTAGGGGTGGTGAGGAGGGATATCCCAGTGGGGTCATTGGGGAGTGTTATCCCGATCGGGTTGGTGAGGAGGGATCTTCCGGCAGGGGCAGTGAGGAGGGATATCCTGGTAGAGGCATTGAGGAGGGATATCCCTGTAGGTGCGGTGAGGAGGGACATCCTGGTACGGGCGGTGAGGAGGGATATCCCGTTAGAGGCATTGATGAAGTCTGTCCCGGTAGGTGAGTGAGGACCAATATCCCAGTAGAGGCGGTTAGGACGGATATCCCGGTAGGGCTGGTGAGGAGGGATATCCCGGTAGGGGCGGTGAGGAGGGATATCCCGGTAGAGGCATTGAGGAGTGATATCCCAGTAGAGGCAGTGATGATGGCTATCCCAGTAGGTGAGTGAGGACAGATATCCCGGTGGGGCTGTGAGGAGAAATATCCCAGTAGGATCGGTGAGGTGTGTTATTCCAGAAGGGGGCGGTGAGGAGGGATGTCGCGGTACAGGCGGTGAGGAGGGATATCCTGGTAGAATTGGTGAGGAGGGATATCCCGGGAGGTGAGTGAGGAGGTATATCCCGGTGGGGCTGTGAGGAGGGTTTTCGCAGTAGGTGCGGGAAGGAGGGATATCCCGGTAGGTGTGGTGAGGAGGGTTATCCCAGTAGGGGTGGTGAGGAGGGATATCGCGGTGGGGGCAATGAAGAGGAATATCCCAGTAGAGGCGGTGTGGAGGGATATCGCGGTGGGGCGGTGAGGAGGGTTAGCCCGGTAGGGGTGGAGCAGATGGATATCCCGGTAGGGGCAGTGAGGAGGGATATCCCGGTGGGTGAGTGAGCCATGATATCCCATAGGGGCGGTGAGGGGGGTATCCCGATTGGGGCGGTGAGGAGGGATACCTCTGTGGGCATTGAGGAGGGATATCCCGGTAGGGGCGGTGAGGAGGGATATCCCGGTAGTGGCAGTGAGGTGGGATATCCCGGTAGGGGCGATGAGGAGGAATATCCCGGTAGGGGTGGTGAGGAGGGATATCCCGGTTGAGGTGGTGAGGAGGGTTATCATGTTAGGGGGCGTGAGTAGGGATATCCCGGTCGAGGCGGTGAGGAGGGATCTCCTGGTAGATGAGTGAGGAGGGAAATCCCGGTAGGGGTGGTGAGGAGGGATATCCCGGTAGATGAGTGAGGAGGTAAATCCCGGTAGGGGCGGTGAGGAGAGAAATCCCGGTAGGGGCGGTGAGGAGGGAAATCCCGGTAGGGGCGGTGAGGAGTGATATCCCGGTAGGGGCGGTGAGGAGGGATATCCCGGTAGGTAAGTGAGGAGCGATATCCCGGTAGGGGCGGTGAGGAGTGACATCCCGGTAGGGGCGGTGAGGAGGGATATCCCTGTAGGGGCGGTGAGGATGGATATCCCGGTAGGTGAGTGAGGAGCGATATCCCGGTAGGGGCGGTGAGGACTGATATCCCGGTAGGGGCGGTGAGGAGGGATATCCCGGTAGTTGAGTGAGGAGGGATATCCCGGTAGGGGCGGTGAGGAGGGATATCCTGATAGCGGCGGTGAGGAGGGATATCCCGGTAGGGGTGGTGAGGAGGGATATCCCGGTGGGGACGGTGAGGAGGGATATCCTGGTAGGGATGGTAAGAACGGATATCCCGGTAGGTGAGCGAGGAGGGAGCTCCCGCTAGGGGCGCTGAGAAGGGATATCCTGGTATGGGTGGTGAGGAGGGATATCCTGGTATGGGGTGGAGAGAATGGATATCCTGGTAGGTGAGTGAGGACAGAAATCCCGGTAGAGGCGTTGAGGAGGGATACCCCGGTAGGGGTGGAGCGGAGGGATATCCTGGTAGGGGCAGTGAGGAGGGTTATCCCGGTAGGGGTGGAGCGGAGGGATATCCCGGTAGGGGCAGTGAGGAGGGATATCCCGTGGGTGAGTGAGCCGTGATATCACATAGGGGCGGTATGGGGGGTATCCCGATAGGGGCGCTGAGGCGGGATACCTCTGTGGGCAGTGAGGAGGGATATCCCAGTAGGGGCGGTGAGGAGGGATATCCCGGTACTGGCAGTGAGGTGGGATATCCCGGTAGGGGCGGTGAGGAGGGATATCCCGGTAGAGGTGGTGAGGAGGGATATCCCGGTTGAGGTGGTGAGGAGGGTTATCCTGCTAGGGGGCGTGTGTAGGGATATCCCGGTCAAGGCGCTGAGGAGGGATATCCTGGTAGATGAGTGAGGAGGGAATTCCCAGTAGGGGTGGTGAGGTGGGACATCCCGGTAGATGAGTGAGGAGGTAAATCCCGGTAGGGGCGGTGAGGAGAGATATCCCGGTAGGGGCGGTGAGGAGGGGTATCCCGGTAGGGGCAGTGAGCAGAGAAATCCCGGTAGGGGCGGTGAGGAGTGATATCCCGGTAGGGGCGGTGAGGAGGGATATCCCGGTAGATGAGTGAGGAGCGATATCCCGGTAGGGGCGGTGAATAGTGATATCCCGGTAGGGGCGGTGAGGAGGGATATCCCGGTAGGTGAGTGAGAAGGGATATCCCGGTAGGGGCGGTGAGCAGCTATATCCTGATAGCGGTGGTGAGGAGGGATATCCCGGTAGGGGTGGTGAGGAGGGATATCCCGGTGGGGATGGTGAGGAGGGATATCCTGGTAGGGATGGTGAGAACGGATATCCCGGTAGGTGAGTGAGGACAGAAATCCCGGTAGGGGCGTTGAGGAGGGATACCCCGGTAGGGGCGGTGAGGAGGGATATCCCAGTAGAGGCATTGAGGAGGGATATCCCTGTAGGAGCGGTGAGGAGGGACATCCCGGTAGGGGTGGTGAGGAGGGTTATCCCGGTAGGGGTGGTGAGGAGGGATCTCCCGGTAGAGACAGTGAAGAGGAATATCCCAGTAGAGGCAGTGAGGCGTGTTATCCCGGTAGGGGCGGTGAGGAGGGATATCCCGGTAGAGGCATTGTGGAGGGATATCCCGGTAGAGGCAGTGATGAAGGATATCCCGGTAGATGAGTGAGGACGGATATCCCGGTGGGGCGGTGAGGAGAGATATCCCAGTAGGGGCAGTGAGGAGGGATATCCCGGTAGTGGCGGTGAGGTGGGATATCCCGGTAGGGGCAGTGAGGAGGGTTATCCTGGCAGGGGTGGAGCAGAGGGATATCCCAGTAGGGGCGGTGAGGAGGGATATACCGGTAGGGGTGGTGAGGAGGGATTTCCCAGTAAAGGTGGTGAGGAGAGATATCCCGGTAGGTGAGTGAGGAGGGATATCCCGGTAGGGGTGGTGAGGAGTGATATCACGGTAGGGGCGGTGAGGAGGGGTATCACGGTAGCGATGGTGAGGAGGGATACCCCAGTAGGGGCGGTGAGGAGGGATATCCTGGTAGAGGTGGTGAGGAGGGATATCCTGTTCGATGAGTGAGGAGGGAAATCCCGGTAGGGGCGGTGAGGAGGAATATACCGATAGGGGCGGTGAGGAGGGATATCCTGGTAGGGGCAGTGAGGAGCGAAATCCCGGTCGGGGCGGTGAGGAGGGATATCCGGTAGGGGCGGCGAGGAGGGATATCCTGGTAGGGGCAGTGAGGAGAGATATTCTAGTAGGGGTGATGAGGAAGATTAACCCAATAGGGGTGGTGAGGAGAGGTCTTCCGGTAGGGGCGGTGAGGAGCGATATCCCACTAGGAAAAGTGATGATAGATATCCCGGTAGGTGAGTGACGATGGATATCCTTGTGGGGTGGTGAGGAGGGATATCCTGGTAGGGGCAGTGAGGAGGGATATCCCGGTAGTGGCGGTGAGGTGGGATATCCCGGTAGCGGCAGTGAGGAGGGTTATCCTGGCAGAGGTGGAGCAGAGGGATATCCCAGTAGGGGCGGTGAGGAGGGTTATACCGGTAGGGGTGGTGAGAAGGGATTTCCCAGTAGAGGCGGTGAGGAGAGATATCCCGGTAGGTGAGTGAGGAGGGATATCCCGGTAGGGGTGGTGAGGAGTGATATCACGGTAGGGGCGGTGAGGAGGGGTATCACGGTAGCGATGGTGAGGAGGGATACCCCAGTAGGGGCGGTGAGGAGGGATATCCTGGTAGAGGTGGTGAGGAGGGATTTCCCGTTCGATGAGTGAGGAGGGAAATCCCGGTAGGGGCGGTGAGGAGGAATATACCGATAGGGGCGGTGAGGAGGGATATCCTGGTAGGGGCAGTGAGGGGCGAAATCCTGGTCGGGGCGGTGAGGAGGGATATTCTAGTAGGGGTGATGAGGAAGATTATCCCAATAGGGGTGGTGAGGAGAGGTCTTCCGGTAGGGGCGGTGAGGAGCGATATCCCACTAGGAAAAGTGATGATAGATATCCCGGTAGGTGAGTGACGATGGATATCCTTGTGGGGTGGTGAGGAGGGATATCCTGGTAGGGGCAGTGAGGAGCGAAATCCCGGTAGGGGCGGTGAGGAGATATATCCCGGTAGGGGCAGTGAGGAGGAATATCCTGGTAGGGGCAATGAGGAGGGATATTCTGGTAGGGGTGATGAGGAGGGATATCCCGGTAGGGGCGGTGAGGAGGGATATCCCGGTAGGGCTGGTGAGGAGGAATATCCTGGTTGGGGCAGTGAGGAGGGATATCCTGGTAGGGGCAGTGAGGAGGGATATTTTGGTAGGGGTGATGAGGAGGGATATTCCGGTAGGGGGCGGTGTGGAGGGATATTCCAGTAGGGGCGGTGAGGGGGGATATCCCGGTAGGGGCGGTGAGGAGGGCTATCCCGGTAGGGGCGATGAGGATGGATATCCCGGTAGGGATGGTGAGGAGGGATTTCCCGGTAGTTGAGTGAGGAGGTATATCCCGGTAGGTGTGGTGAGGAGGGATATCTTGGTATGGGCAGTGAGGAGGGATATCCCAGTAGGGGCAGTGAGGTGGGATATCCCGGTAGGGGCGGTGTGGAGGGATATCCTGGTAGGGGCGGTTAGGAGGGTTATCCCGGTCGGTGAGCGAGGAGGGAGCTCCCGCTAGGGGCGCTGAGAAGGAATATCCCGGTATGGGTGGTGAGGAGGGATATCCTGGTAGGGGTGGAGAGAATGGATATCCCGGTAGGTGAGTGAGGAGAGAAATCCCGGTAGGGGCATTGAGGAGGGATATCCCGGTAGGGGCGGTGAGGAGGGATACCCCGGTAGAGGCATTGAGGAGGGATATCCCTGTAGGAGCGGTGAGGAGGGACATCCCGGTAGGGACGGTGAAGAGGGTTGTCCCGGTATGGGTGGTGAGGAGGGATCTCCCGGTAGAGGCAGTGAAGAGGAATATCCCAGTAGATGCAGCGATGAAGGATATCCCGGTAGATTAGTGAGGAGGGAAATCCCGGTAGGGGCGGTGAGGAGGGATATCCCGGTAGGGGTGGTGAGGTGGGATATCCTGGTAGGGGCAGTGAGGAGAGATATTCTGGTAGGGATGATGAGGAAGGTTATCCCAATAGGGGTGGTGAGGAGCGATCTTCCGGTAGGGGCGGTGAGGAGCGATATCCCGCTAGAAACAGTGATGATAGATAACCCCGTCGGTGAGTGATGATGCATATCCTTGTGGGGTGGTGAGGAGGGATATCCTGGTAGGGGCAGTGAGGAGGGATATTCTGGTAGGGGTGATGAGGAGGGATATCCCGGTAGGGGCGGTGAGGAGGGATATCCCGGTTGGGCCGGTGAGGAGGAATATCCTGGTTGGGGCAGTGAGGAGGGATATCCCGGTAGATGGGTGAGGTGGAATATCCCGGTAGGGGTGGTGAGGAGGATTATCCCGGTAGGCGTGGTGAGTGGGGATCTCCCGGCTGGGGCGGTGAGGACGGATATCCTGGTAGACGCAGTGATGATGAATATCCCGGTCGGTGAGTGAGTAGGCTTAACCCGGTAGGGCGGTGAGGAGGGATATCCCGTTAGGGGCGGTGAGGAGGGATATCCCGGTAGGTGAGTGAGAAGGGATATCCTTGTCGTTGCGGAAAGGGGCGTATCCCGGTTGGGGCGGTGAGGAGGTATATCTCGGTAGGGGTGGAGAGGAGTGATATCCCAGTAGATGCGGTGAGGAGGGATTTTCCGGTAGGGGCGGTGAGGGGGAATATCCTGGCAGGGGCGGTGAGGAGGGATATCCCGGTCGGGGCGGTGAGAAGGGATATCCCAGTAGGTCAGTGAGGAGGGACATCCTTGTAGGGGTGGTGAGGAGGGGTATCCCGGTAGGGGCGGTGAGGAGGTATATCTCGGTAGGCGTGGAGAGGAGGGATATCCCAGCAGGGGCGGTGAGGAGCGATATCCCGGTTGGGGTGGTGAGGAGGGATATCCCGCTTGGGGCGGTGAGGAGGAATACCCTGGTAGGGTTGGTGAGAATGGATATCCCGGTAGGTGAGTGAGGAGGGAAATCTCGGTTGGTACGGTGAGGAGGGATATCCTGGTAGGGGTGGTGAGGAGGGATATCCCGGTAGGTGAGCGAGGAGGGATGTCCCGGTAGGGGTTGTGAGGAGGGATATCTCGGTAGGGGGCGTGAGGAGGGATACCCCGGTAGGTGAGTGAGGAGGGAAATCCCGGTGAGGCGGTGAGGAGGGATATCCTGGTAGGGGCGGTGAGGAGGTGAGGAGGGATATCCCGGTAGAGGCGGTGAGAAGGGATATCCAGGTATGGGTGGTGAGGAGGGATATCCTAGTAGAGGCGGTAAGGATGGATCACCCAGTAAGGGCAGTGAAGATGGATATCCCAGTAGCGGTAGTGAGGAGGAACATCCTGGTAGGGGAATGGGGAGGGATATGCCGGCAGGGGGCGGTGAGGCGGGATATTCCAGGAGGGGCGGTGTGGGGGGATATCCCGGGAGGGGCGGTGAGGAGGGATATCCCGGTAGGGGCGGTGAGAATGGATATCCCTGTAGGGATGTCGAGGAGGGATTTCCCGGTAGTTGAGTGAGGAGGTATATCCCGGTAGGGGTGGTGAGGAGGGATATCTCGGTATGGGCAGTGAGGAGGGATAACCCAATAGGGGCAGTGAGGTGGGATATCCCGGTAGGGGCGGTGTGGAGGGATATCCTGGTAGGGGCGGTTAGGAGGATTATCCCGGTAGGTGAGCGAGGAGGGAGCTCCCGCTAGGGGCGCTGAGAAGGGATATCCTGGTATGGGTGGTGAGGAGGGATATCCTGGTAGGGGTGGAGAGAATGGATATCCCGGTAGGTGAGTGAGGACAGAGATCCCGGTAGGGGCATTGAGGAGGGATATCCCGGTAGGGGCGGTGAGGAGGGATATCCCGGTAGGGGCGGTGAGGTGGGATATCCTGGTAGAGGTGGTGAGGAGGGATATCCCGGTAGGGGCGGTGAGGAGGGATAACCTGGTAGGGGTGGTGAGAATGGATATCCCGGTAGGTGAGTGAGGAGGGAGATCCCGCGAGGGATGGTGAGGAGGGATATCACAGTAAGGGCGTTGAGGAGTGTTATCGCGGTAGGTGTGGTGAGGAGGGATCTTCCGGTAGGGGCGGTGAGGAGGGACATCCCAGTGGAGGCGGTGAGGAGAGATTTCCCGGTAGGTTAGTGAGGAGGGAGATCCCAGTGGGGCGGTGAGGAAGGATATCCCGGTAGTGGCGGTCAGGAGAGTTATTCCAGAAGGGGGCGGTGAGGAGGGATATCGCGGTACAGGCGGTGAGGAGGGATATCCTGGTAGAATTGGTGAGGAGGGATGTCCCGGGAGGTGAGTGAGGAGGTATATCCCGGTGGGGCGGTGAGGAGGGTTTTCGCAGTAGGGGCGGTAAGGAGGGATATCCCGGTAGGGGTGGTGAGGAGGGTTATCCCAGTAGGGGTGGTGAGGAGGGATCTCTCGGTAGGGGCAATGAAGAGGAATATCCCAGTAGAGGCGGTGTGGAGGGATATCGCGGTGGGGCGGTGAGGAGGGTTATCCCGGTAGGGGTGGAGCGGAAGGATATCCCAGTAGGGGCAGTGAGGAGGGATATCCCGGTGGGTGAGTGAGCCATGATATCCCATAGGGGCGGAGAGGGGGGTATCCCGATCGGGGCGGTGAGGAGGGATACCTCTGTGGGCAGTGAGGAGGGATATCCCGGTAGGGGCGGTGAGGAGGGATATCCCGGTAGTGGCAGTGAGGTGGGATATCCCGGTAGGGGCGATGAGGAGGAATATCCCGGTAGGGGTGGTGAGGAGGGATATCCCGGTTGAGGTGGTGAGGAGGGTTATCATGTTAGGGGGCGTGAGTAGGGATATCCCGGTCGAGGCGGTGAGGAGGGATCTCCTGGTAGATGAGTGAGGAGGGAAATCGCGGTAGGGGTGGTGAGGAGGGATATCCCGGTAGATGAGTGAGGAGGTAAATCCCGGTAGGGGCGGTGAGGAGAGAAATCCCGGTAGGGGCGGTGAGGAGGGAAATCCCGGTAGGGGCGGTGAGGAGTGATATCCCGGTAGGGGCGGTGAGGAGGGATATCCCGGTAGGTAAGTGAGGAGCGATATCCCGGTAGGGGCGGTGAGGAGTGATATCCCGGTAGGGGCGGTGAGGAGGGATATCCCGGTAGGGGCGGTGAGGAGGGATATCCCGGTAGGTGAGTGAGGAGGGATATCACGGTAGGGGCGGTGAGGAGGGATATCCTGATAGCGGCGGTGAGGAGGGATATCCCGGTAGGGGTGGTGAGGAGGGGTATCCCGGTGGGGACGGTGAGGAGGGATATCCTGGTAGGGATGGTAAGAACGGATATCCCGGTAGGTGAGCGAGGAGGGAGCTCCCGCTAGGGGCGCTGAGAAGTGATATCCTGGTATGGGTGGTGAGGAGGGATATCCTGGTATGGGGTGGAGAGAATGGATATCCTGGTAGGTGAGGACAGAAATCCCGGTAGGGACGTTGTGGAGGGATATCCCGGTAGGGGTGGAGCGGAGGGATATCCCGGTAGGGGCAGTGAGGAGGGTTATCCCGGTAGGGGTGGAGCGGAGGGATATCCCGGTAGGGGCAGTGAGGAGGGATATCCCATGGGTGAGTGAGCCGTGATATCACATAGGGGCGGTATGGGGGGTATCCCGATAGGGGCGCTGAGGCGGGATACCTCTGTGGGCAGTGAGGAGGGATATCCCAGTAGGGGCGGTGAGGAGGGATATCCCGGTACTGGCAGTGAGGTGGGATATCCCGGTAGGGGCGGTGAGGAGGGATATCCCGGTAGGGGTGGTGAGGAGGGATATCCCGGTTTAGGTGGTGAGGAGGGATATCCTGGTAGATGAGTGAGGAGGGAATTACCGGTAGGGGTGGTGAGGAGGGATATCCCCGTAGATGAGTGAGGAGGTAAATCCCGGTAGGGGCGGTGAGGAGAGATATCCCGGTAGGGGCGGTGAGGAGGGGTATCCCGGTAGGGGCAGTGAGCAGAGAAATCCCGGTAGGGGCGGTGAGGAGTGATATCCCGGTAGGGGCGGTGAGGAGGGATATCCCAGTAGGTGAATGAGGAGCGATATCCCGGTAGGGGCGGTGAATAGTGATATCCCGGTAGGGGCGGTGAGGAGGGATATCCCGGTAGGTGAGTGAGAAGGGATATCCCGGTAGGGGCGGTGAGGAGGGATATCCTGATAGCGGTGGTGAGGAGGGATATCCCGGTAGGGGTGGTGAGGAGGGATATCCCGGTGGGGACGGTGAGGAGGGATATCCTGGTAGGGATGGTGAGAACGGATATCCCGGTAGGTGAGCGAGGATGCAGCTCCTGCTAGGGGCGCTGAGCAGGGATATCCCGGTATGGGTGGTGAGGAGGGATATCCTGGTAGGGGTGGAGAGAAGGGATATCCCGGTAGGTGAGTGAGGAGGGATATCCCAGTAGAGGCATTGAGGAGGGATATCCCTGTAGGAGCGGTGAGGAGGGACATCCCGGTAGGGGTGGTGAGGAGGGTTATCCCGGTAGGGGTGGTGAGGAGGGATCTCCCGGCAGAGACAGTGAAGAGGAATATCCCAGTGGAGGCAGTGAGGCATGTTATCCCGGTAGGGGCGGTGAGGAGGGATATCCCGGTAGAGGCATTGTGGAGGGATATCCCGGTAGAGGCAGTGATGAAGGATATCCCGGTAGATGAGTGAGGACGGATATCCCGGTGGGGCGGTGAGGAGAGATATCCCAGTAGGTGCAGTGAGTAGGGATATCCCGGTAGGGGCGGTGAGGAGGGATATCCTGATAGCGGTGGTGAGGAGGGATATCCCGGTAGGGGTGGTGAGGAGGGATATCCCGGTGGGGACGGTGAGAACGGATATCCCGGTAGGTGAGCGAGGATGCAGCTCCTGCTAGGGGCGCTGAGCAGGGATATCCCGGTATGGGTGGTGAGGAGGGATATCCTGGTAGGGGTGGAGAGAAGGGATATCCCGGTGGGGCGGTGAGGAGAGATATCCCAGTAGGTGCAGTGAGTAGGGATATCCCGGTAGTGGCGGTGAGGTGGGATATCCCGGTAGGGGCAGTGAGGAGGGTTATCCTGGCAGAGGTGGAGCAGAGGGATATCCCAGTAGGAGCGGTGAGGAGGGATATACCGGTAGCGGTGGTGAGGAGGGATTTCCCAGGAGAGGCGGTGAGGAGAGATATCCCGGTAGGTGAGTGAGGAGGGATATCCCGGTAGGGGTGGTGAGGAGTGATATCACGGTAGGGGCGTTGAGGAGGGGTATCACGGTAGCGATGGTGAGGAGGGATACCCCAGTAGGGGCGGTGAGGAGGGATCTCCTGGTAGAGGTGGTGAGGAGGGATATCCCGTTCGATGAGTGAGGAGGGAAATCCCGGTAGGGGCGGTGAGGAGGAATATACCGATAGGGGCGGTGAGGAGGGATATCCTGGTAGGGGCAGTGAGGAGCGAAATCCTGGTCGGGGCGGTGAGGTGGGATATTCTAGTAGGGGTGATGAGGAAGATTACCCCAATAGGGGTGGTGAGGAGAGGTCTTCCGGTAGGGGCGGTGAGGAGCGATATCCCACTAGGAAAAGTGATGATAGATATCCCGGTAGGTGAGTGATGATGGATATCCTTGTGGGGTGGTGAGGAGGGATATCCTGGTAGGGGCAGTGAGGAGCGAAATCCCGGTAGGGGCGGTGAGGAGATATATCCCGGTAGGGGCAGTGAGGAGGGATTTCCTGGTAGGGGCAATGAGGAGGGATATTCTGGTAGGGGTGATGAGAAGGGATATCCCGGTAGGGGCGGTGAGGAGGGATATCCCGGTAGGGCCGGTGAGGAGGAATATCCTGGTTGGGGCAGTGAGGAGGGATATCCTGGTAGGGGCAGTGAGGAGGGATATTTTGGTAGGGGTGATGAGGAGGGATATCCCGGTAGGGGGCGGCGTGGAGGGATATTCCAGTAGGGGCGGTGAGGGGGGATATCCCGGTAGGGGCGGTGAGGAGGGCTATCCCGGTAGGGGCGATGAGGATGGATATCCCGGTAGGGATGGTGAGGAGGGATTTCCCGGTAGTTGAGTGAGGAGGTATATCCCGGTAGGTGTGGTGAGGAGGGATATCTTGGTATGGGCAGTGAGGAGGGATATCCCAGTAGGGGCAGTGAGGTGGGATATCCCGGTAGGGGCGGTGTGGAGGGATATCCTGGTAGGGGCGGTTAGGAGGGTTATCCCGGTAGGTGAGCGAGGAGGGAGCTCCCGCTAGGGGCGCTGAGAAGGGATATCCCGGTATGGGTGGTGAGGAGGGATATCCTGGTCGGGGTGGAGAGAATGGATATCCCGGTAGGTGAGTGAGGACAGAAATCCCGGTAGGGGCATTGAGGAGGGATATCCCGGTAGGGGCGGTGAGGAGGGATATCCCGTTAGAGGCATTGAGGAGGGATATCCCTGTAGGAGCGGTGAGGAGGGACATCCCGGTAGGGGCGGTGAAGAGGGTTATCCCGGTAGGGGTGGTGAGGAGGGATCTCCCGGTAGAGACAGTGAAGAGGAATATCCCAGTAGATGCAGCGATGAAGGATATCCCGGTAGATGAGTGAGGAGGGAAATCCCGGTAGGGGCGGTGAGGAGGGATATCCCGGTAGGGGTGGTGAGGTGGGATATCCTGGTAGGGGCAGTGAGGAGCGAAATCCCGGTAGGGGCGGTGAGAAGGGATATCCTGGTAGGGGCGATGAGGAGGGATATCCTGGTAGGGGTGATGAGGAGGGATATCCCGGTAGAAACAGTGATGATAGATATCCCGGTCGGTGAGTGACGATGCATATCCTTGTGGGGTGGTGAGGAGGGATATCCTGGTAGGGGCAGTGAGGAGGGATATTCTGGTAGGGGTGATGAGGAGGGATATCCCGGTAGGGGCGGTGAGGAGGGATATTCCGGTAAGGCCGGTGAGGAGGAATATCCTGGTTGGGGCAGTGAGGAGGGATATCCCGGTAGATGAGTGAGGAGGAATATCCCGGTAGGGGCGGTGAGGAGGATTATCCCGGTAGGCGTGGTGAGTGGGGATCTCCCGGCTGGGGCGGTGAGGACGGATATCCTGGTAGAGGCAGTGATGATGAATATCCCGGTCGGTGAGTGAGTAGGCTTAACCCGGTGAGGCGGTGAGGAGGGATATCCCGTTAGGGGCGGTGAGGAGGGATATCCCGGTAGGTGAGTGAGAAGGGATATCCTTGTCGGGACGGAAAGGGGCGTATCCCGTTTGGGGCGGTGAGGAGGTATATCTCGGTAGGGGTGGAGAGGAGTGATATCCCAGTAGATGCGGTGAGGAGGGATTTTCCGGTAGGGGCAGTGAGGGGGAATATCCCGGCAGGGGCGGTGAGGAGGGATATCCCGGTCGGGGCGGTGAGAAGGGATATCCCAGTAGGTCAGTGAGGAGGGACATCCTTGTAGGGGTGGTGAGGAGGGGTATCCCGGTAGGGGCGGTGAGGAGGTATATCTCGGTAGGCGTGGCGAGGAGGGATATCCCAGCAGGGGCGGTGAGGAGCGATATCCCGGTTGGGGTGGTGAGGAGGGATATCCCGCTTGGGGCGGTGAGGAGGAATATCCTGGTAGGGTTGGTGAGAATGGATATCCCGGTAGGTGAGTGAGGAGGGAAATCCCGGTAGGTACGGTGAGGAGGGATATCCTGGTAGGGGTGGTGAGGAGGGATATCCCGGTAGGTGAGCGAGGAGGGATATCCCGGTAGGGGTGGTGAGGAGGGATATCTCGGTAGGGGGCGTGAGGAGGGATACCCCGGTAGGTGAGTGAGGAGGGAAATCCCGGTGAGGCGGTGAGGAGGGATATCCTGGTAGGGGCGGTGAGGAGGGATATCCTGGTAGAGGTGGTGAGAAGGGATATCCAGGTATGGGTGGGGAGGAGGGATATCCTAGTAGAGGCGGTAAGGATGGATCGCCCGGTAAGGGCAGTGAAGAATGATATCCCAGTAGCAGTAGTGAGGAGGAACATCCTGGTAGGGGAATGGGGAGGGATATCCCGGTAGGGGGCGGTGAGGCGGGATATTCCAGTAGGGGCGGTGTGGGGGGATATCCCGGGAGGGGCGGTGAGGAGGATATCCCGGTAGGGGCGGTGAGGATGGATATCCCTGTAGGGATGGTGAGGAGGGATTTCCCGGTAGTTGAGTGAGGAGGTATATCCCGGTAGGGGTGGTGAGGAGGGATATCTCGGTTTGGGCAGTGAGGAGGGATATCCCAATAGGGGCAGTGAGGTGGGATATCCCGGTAGGGGCGGTGTGGAGGGATATCCTGGTAGGGGCGGTTAGGAGGGTTATCCCGGTAGGTGAGCGAGGAGGGAGCTCCCGCTAGGGGTGCTGAGAAGGGATATCCTGGTATGGGTGGTGAGGAGGGATATCCTGGTAGGGATGGAGAGAATGGATATCCCGGTAGGTGAGTGAGGACAGAAATCCCGGTAGGGGCATTGAGGAGGGATATCCCTGTAGGGGTGGTGAGGAGGGATCTCCCGTTAGAGGCAGTGAAGAGGAATATCCCAGTAGAGGCAGTGAGGAGTGTTATCCCGGTAGGGGCAGTGAGGAGGGATATCCCGGTAGAGGCAATGTGGAGGGATATCCCGGTAGAGGCAGCGATGAAGGATATCCCGGTAGATGAGTGAGGACGGATATCCCGGTGGGGCGGTGAGGAGGGAAATCCCAGTAGGGGCAGTGAGGAGGGATATTCCTGTAGTGGCAGTGAGGTAGGATATCCCGGTAGGGGCAGTGAGAAGGTTTATCCTGGCAGGGGTGCAGCAGAGGGATATCCCGGTAGGGGCGGTGAGGAGGGATATACCGGTAGGGGTGGTGAGGAGGGATATCCCGGTAGAGGCGGTGAGGAGAGATATCCCGGTAGGTGAGTGAGGAGGGATATCACGGTAGGGTTGGTGAGGAGTGATATCACGGTAGGGGCGGTGAGGAGGGATATCACGGTAGCGATGGTGAGGAGGGATACCCCAGTAGGGGCGGTGAGGAGGGATATCCTGGTAGAGGTGGTGAGGAGGGATATCCCGTTCGATGAGTGAGGAGGGAAATCCCGGTAGGGGCGGTGAGGAGGAATATACCGATAGGGGCGGTGAGGAGGGATATCCTGGTAGGGGCAGCGAGGAGCGAAATCCCGGTCGGGGCGGTGAGGAGGGATATCCGGTAGGGGCGGCGAGGAGGGATATCCTGGTAGGGGCAGTGAGGAGAGATATTCTAGTAGGGGTGATGAGGAAGATTAACCCAATAGGGGTGGTGAGGAGAGGTCTTCCGGTAGGGGCGGTGAGGAGCGATATCCCGCTAGGAAAAGTGATGATAGATATCCCGGTAGGTGAGTGACGATGGATATCCTTGTGGGGTGGTGAGGAGGGATATCCTGGTCGGGGCAGTGAGGAGGGATATTCCGGTAGTGGCGGTGAGGTGGGATACCCCGGTAGGGGCAGTGAGGAGGGTTATCCTGGCAGAGGTGGAGCAGAGGGATATCCCAGTAGGGGCGGTGAGGAGGGATATACCGGTAGGGGTGGTGAGGAGGGATTTCCCAGTAGAGGCGGTGAGGAGAGATATCCCGGTAGGTGAGTGAGGAGGGATATCCCGGTAGGGGTGGTGAGGAGTGATATCACGGTAGGGGCGGTGAGGAGGGGTATCACGGTAGCGATGGTGAGGAGGGATACCCCAGTAGGGGCGGTGAGGAGGGATATCCTGGTAGAGGTGGTGAGGAGGGATATCCCGTTCGATGAGTGAGGAGGGAAATCCCGGTAGGGGCGGTGAGGAGGAATATACCGATAGGGGCGGTGAGGAGGGATATCCTGGTAGGGGCAGTGAGGAGCGAAATCCTGGTCGGGGCGGTGAGGAGAGATATTCTAGTAGGGGTGATGAGGAAGATTATCCCAATAGGGGTGGTGAGGAGAGGTCTTCCGGTAGGGGCGGTGAGGAGCGATATCCCACTAGGAAAAGTGATGATAGATATCCCGGTAGGTGAGTGACGATGGATATCCCTGTGGGGTGGTGAGGAGGGATATCCTGGTAGGGGCAGTGAGGAGCGAAATCCCGGTAGGGGCGGTGAGGAGATATATCCCGGTAGGGGCAGTGAGGAGGGATATCCTGGTAGGGGCAATGAGGAGGGATATTCTGGTAGGGGTGATGAGGAGGGATATCCCGGTAGGGGCGGTGAGGAGGGATATCCCGGTAGGGCCGATGAGGAGGAATATCCTGGTTGGGGCAGTGAGGAGGGATATCCTGGTAGGGGCAGTGAGGAGGGATATTTTGGTAGGGGTGATGAGGAGGGATATCCCGGTAGGGGGCGGTGTGGAGGGATATTCCAGTAGGGGCGGTGAGGGGGGATATCCCGGTAGGGGCGGTGAGGAGGGCTATCCCGGTAGGGGCGATGAGGATGGATATCCCGGTAGGGATGGTGAGGAGGGATTTCCCGGCAGTTGAGTGAGGAGGTATATCCCGGTAGGTGTGGTGAGGAGGGATATCTTGGTATGGGCAGTGAGGAGGGATATCCCAGTAGGGGCAGTGAGGTGGGATATCCCGGTAGGGGCGGTGTGGAGGGATATCCTGGTAGGGGCAGTTAGGAGGGTTATCCCGGTAGGTGAGCGAGGAGGGAGCTCCCGCTAGGGGCGCTGAGAAGGGATATCCCGGTATGGGTGGTGAGGAGGGATATCCTGGTAGGGTTGGAGAGAATGGATATCCCGGTAGGTGAGTGAGGAGAGAAATCCCGGTAGGGGCATTGAGGAGGGATATCCCGGTAGGGGCGGTGAGGAGGGATACCCCGGTAGAGGCATTGAGGAGGGATATCCCTGTAGGAGCGGTGAGGAGGGACATCCCGGTCGGGGCGGTGAAGAGGGTTATCCCGGTAGGGGTGGTGAGGAGGGATCTCCCGGTAGAGGCAGTGAAGAGGAATATCCCAGTAGATGCAGCGATGAAGGATATCCCGGTAGATGAGTGAGGAGGGAAATCCCGGTAGGGGCGGTGAGGAGGGATATCCCGGTAAGGGTGGTGAGGTGGGATATCCTGGTAGGGGCAGTGAGGAGCGAAATCCCGGTAGGGGCGGTGAGAAGGGATATCCTGGTAGGGGCGATGAGGAGGGATATCCTGGTAGGGGCAGTGAAGAGAGATATTCTGGTAGGGATGATGAGGAAGGTTATCCCAATAGGGGTGGTGAGGAGCGATCTTCCGGTAGGGGCGGTGAGGAGCGATATCCCGCTAGAAACAATGATGATAGATATCCCGGTCGGTGAGTGATGATGCATATCCTTGTGGGGTGGTGAGGAGGGATATTCTGGTAGGGGTGATGAGGAGGGATATCCCGGTAGGGGTGGTGAGGAGGGATATCCCGGTAGGGCCGGTGAGGAGGAATATCCTGGTTGGGGCAGTGAGGAGGGATATCCCGGTAGATGAGTGAGGTGGAATATCCCGGTAGGGGCGGTGAGGAGGATTATCCCGGTAGGCGTGGTGAGTGGGGATCTCCCGGCTGGGGCGGTGAGGACGGATATCCTGGTAGAGGCAGTGATGATGAATATCCCGGTCGGTGAGTGAGTAGGCTTAACCCGGTGAGGCGGTGAGGAGGGATATCCCGTTAGGGGCGGTGAGGAGGGATATCCCGGCAGGTGAGTGAGAAGGGATATCCTTGTCGTTGCGGAAAGGGGCGTATCCCGGTTGGGGCGGTGAGGAGGTATATCTCGGTAGGGGTGGAGAGGAGTGATATCCCAGTAGATGCGGTGAGGAGGGATTTTCCGGTAGGGGCGGTGAGGGGGAATATCCTGGCAGGGGCGGTGAGGAGGGATATCCCGGTCGGGGCGGTGAGAAGGGAAATCCCAGTAGGTCAGTGAGGAGGGATATTCTTGTAGGGGTGGTGAGGAGGGGTATCCCGGTAGGGGCGGTGAGGAGGTATATCTCGGTAGGCGTGGAGAGGAGGGATATCCCGCTTGGGGCGGTGAGGAGGAATATCCTGGTAGGGTTGCTAAGAATGGATATCCCGGTAGGTGAGTGAGGAGGGAATTCCCGGTAGGTACGGTGAGGAGGGATATCCTGGTAGGGGTGGTGAGGAGGGATATCCCGATAGGTGAGCGAGGAGGGATATCCCGGTAGGGGTTGTGAGGAGGGATATCTCGGTAGGGGGCGTGAGGAGGGATACCCCGGTAGGTGAGTGAGGAGGGAAATCCCGGTGAGGCGGTGAGGAGGGATATCCTGGTAGGGGCGGTGAGGAGGGATATCCTGGTAGAGGCGGTGAGAAGGGATATCCAGGTATGGGTGGGGAGGAGGGATATCCTAGTAGAGGCGGTAAGGATGGATCGCCCGGTAAGGGCAGTGAAGAATGATATCCCAGTAGCAGTAGTGAGGAGGAACATCCTGGTAGGGGAATGGGGAGGGATATCCCAGTAGGGGGCGGTGAGGCGGGATATTCCAGTAGGGGCGGTGTGGGGGGATATCCCGGGAGGGGCGGTGAGGAGGGATATCCCGGTAGGGGCGGTGAGGATGGATATCCCTGTAGGGATGGTGAGGAGGGATTTCCCGGTAGTTGAGTGAGGAGGTATATCCCGGTAGGGGTGGTGAGGAGGGATATCTCGGTATGGGCAGTGAGGAGGGATATCCCAATAGGGGTAGTGAGGTGGGATATCCCGGTAGGGGCGGTGTGGAGGGATATCCTGGTAGGGGCGGTTAGGAGGGTTATCCCGGTAGGTGAGCGAGGAGGGAGCTCCCGCTAGGGGCGCTGAGAAGGGATATCCTGGTATGGGTGGTGAGGAGGGACATCCTGGTAGGGATGGAGAGAATGGATATCCCGGTAGGTGAGTGAGGACAGAAATCCCGGTAGGGGCATTGAGGAGGGATATCCCGGGAGGGGCGGTGAGGAGGGATATCCCGGTAGAGGCATTGAGGAGGGATATCCCTGTAGGGGTGGTGAGGAGGGATCTCCCGTTAGAGGCAGTGAAGGGGAATATCCCAGTAGAGGCAGTGAGGAGTGTTATCCCGGTAGGGGCAGTGAGGAGGGATATCCCGGTAGAGGCAGCGATGAAGGATATCCCGGTAGATGAGTGAGGACGGATATCCCGGTGGGGCGGTGAGGAGGGAAATCCCAGTAGGGGCAGTGAGGAGGGATATTCCTGTAGTGGCAGTGAGGTAGGATATCCCGGTAGGGGCAGTGAGAAGGTTTATCCTGGCAGGGGTGCAGCAGAGGGATATCCCGGTAGGGGCGGTGAGGAGGGATATACCGGTAGGGGTGGTGAGGAGGGATATCCCGGTAGAGGCGGTGAGGAGAGATATCCCGGTAGGTGAGTGAGGAGGGATATCCCGGTAGGGTTGGTGAGGAGTGATATCACGGTAGGGGCGGTGAGGAGGGGTATCACGGTAGCGATGGTGAGGAGGGATACCCCAGTAGGGGCGGTGAGGAGGGATATCCTGGTAGAGGTGGTGAGGAGGGATATCCCGTTCGATGAGTGAGGAGGGAAATCCCGGTAGGGGCGGTGAGGAGGAATATACCGATAGGGGCGGTGAGGAGGGATATCCTGGTAGGGGCAGTGAGGAGCGAAATCCCGGTCGGGGCGGTGAGGAGGGATATCCGGTAGGGGCGGCGAGGAGGGATATCCTGGTAGGGGCAGTGAGGAGAGATATTCTAGTAGGGGTGATGAGGAAGATTAACCCAATAGGGGTGGTGAGGAGAGGTCTTCCGGTAGGGGCGGTGAGGAGCGATATCCCGCTAGGAAAAGTGATGATAGATATCCCGGTAGGTGAGTGACGATGGATATCCTTGTGGGGTGGTGAGGAGGGATATCCTGGTCGGGGCAGTGAGGAGGGATATCCCGGTAGTGGCGGTGAGGTGGGATACCCCGGTAGGGGCAGTGAGGAGGGTTATCCTGGCAGAGGTGGAGCAGAGGGATATCCCAGTAGGGGCGGTGAGGAGGGATATACCGGTAGGGGTGGTGAGGAGGGATTTCCCAGTAGAGGCGGTGAGGAGAGATATCCCGGTAGGTGAGTGAGGAGGGATATCCCGGTAGGGGTGGTGAGGAGTGATAGCACGGTAGGGGCGGTGAGGAGGGGTATCACGGTAGCGATGGTGAGGAGGGATACCCCAGTAGGGGCGGTGAGGAGGGATATCCTGGTAGAGGTGGTGAGGAGGGATATCCCGTTCGATGAGTGAGGAGGGAAATCCCGGTAGGGGCGGTGAGGAGGAATATACCGATAGGGGCGGTGAGGAGGGATATCCTGGTAGGGGCAGTGAGGAGCGAAATCCTGGTCGGGGCGGTGAGGAGAGATATTCTAGTAGGGGTGATGAGGAAGATTATCCCAATAGGGGTGGTGAGGAGAGGTCTTCCGGTAGGGGCGGTGAGGAGCGATATCCCACTAGGAAAAGTGATGATAGATATCCCGGTAGGTGAGTGACGATGGATATCCCTGTGGGGTGGTGAGGAGGGATATCCTGGTAGGGGCAGTGAGGAGCGAAATCCCGGTAGGGGCGGTGAGGAGATATATCCCGGTAGGGGCAGTGAGGAGGGATATCCTGGTAGGGGCAATGAGGAGGGATATTCTGGTAGGGGTGATGAGGAGGGATATCCCGGTAGGGGCGGTGAGGAGGGATATCCCGGTAGGGCCGATGAGGAGGAATATCCTGGTTGGGGCAGTGAGGAGGGATATCCTGGTAGGGGCAGTGAGGAGGGATATTTTGGTAGGGGTGATGAGGAGGGATATCCCGGTAGGGGGCGGTGTGGAGGGATATTCCAGTAGGGGCGGTGAGGGGGGATATCCCGGTAGGGGCGGTGAGGAGGGCTATCCCGGTAGGGGCGATGAGGATGGATATCCCGGTAGGGATGGTGAGGAGGGATTTCCCGGCAGTTGAGTGAGGAGGTATATCCCGGTAGGTGTGGTGAGGAGGGATATCTTGGTATGGGCAGTGAGGAGGGATATCCCAGTAGGGGCAGTGAGGTGGGATATCCCGGTAGGGGCGGTGTGGAGGGATATCCTGGTAGGGGCAGTTAGGAGGGTTATCCCGGTAGGTGAGCGAGGAGGGAGCTCCCGCTAGGGGCGCTGAGAAGGGATATCCAGGTATGGGTGGTGAGGAGGGATATCCTGGTAGGGTTGGAGAGAATGGATATCCCGGTAGGTGAGTGAGGAGAGAAATCCCGGTAGGGGCATTGAGGAGGGATATCCCGGTAGGGGCGGTGAGGAGGGATACCCCGGTAGAGGCATTGAGGAGGGATATCCCTGTAGGAGCGGTGAGGAGGGACATCCCGGTCGGGGCGGTGAAGAGGGTTATCCCGGTAGGGGTGGTGAGGAGGGATCTCCCGGTAGAGGCAGTGAAGAGGAATATCCCAGTAGATGCAGCGATGAAGGATATCCCGGTAGATGAGTGAGGAGGGAAATCCCGGTAGGGGCGGTGAGGAGGGATATCCCGGTAAGGGTGGTGAGGTGGGATATCCTGGTAGGGGCAGTGAGGAGCGAAATCCCGGTAGGGGCGGTGAGAAGGGATATCCTGGTAGGGGCGATGAGGAGGGATATCCTGGTAGGGGCAGTGAAGAGAGATATTCTGGTAGGGATGATGAGGAAGGTTATCCCAATAGGGGTGGTGAGGAGCGATCTTCCGGTAGGGGCGGTGAGGAGCGATATCCCGCTAGAAACAATGATGATAGATATCCCGGTCGGTGAGTGATGATGCATATCCTTGTGGGGTGGTGAGGAGGGATATCCTGGTAGGGGCAGTGAGGAGGGATATTCTGGTAGTGGTGATGAGGAGGGATATCCCGGTAGGGGTGGTGAGGAGGGATATCCCGGTAGGGCCGGTGAGGAGGAATATCCTGGTTGGGGCAGTGAGGAGGGATATCCCGGTAGATGAGTGAGGTGGAATATCCCGGTAGGGGCGGTGAGGAGGATTATCCCGGTAGGCGTGGTGAGTGGGGATCTCCCGGCTGGGGCGGTGAGGACGGATATCCTGGTAGAGGCAGTGATGATGAATATCCCGGTCGGTGAGTGAGTAGGCTTAACCCGGTGAGGCGGTGAGGAGGGATATCCCGTTAGGGGCGGTGAGGAGGGATATCCCGGCAGGTGAGTGAGAAGGGATATCCTTGTCGTTGCGGAAAGGGGCGTATCCCGGTTGGGGCGGTAAGGAGGTATATCTCGGTAGGGGTGGAGAGGAGTGATATCCCAGTAGATGCGGTGAGGAGGGATTTTCCGGTAGGGGCGGTGAGGGGGAATATCCTGGCAGGGGCGGTGAGGAGGGATATCCCGGTCGGGGCGGTGAGAAGGGAAATCCCAGTAGGTCAGTGAGGAGGGATATTCTTGTAGGGGTGGTGAGGAGGGGTATCCCGGTAGGGGCGGTGAGGAGGTATATCTCGGTAGGCGTGGAGAGGAGGGATATCCCAGCAGGGGCGGTGAGGAGCGATATCCCGGTTGGGGTGGTGAGGAGGGATATCCTGCTTGGGGCGGTGAGGAGGGATATCCTGGTAGGGGTGGTGAGGAGGGATATCCCGATAGGTGAGCGAGGAGGGATATCCCGGTAGGGGTTGTGAGGAGGGATATCTCGGTAGGGGGCGTGAGGAGGGATACCCCGGTAGGTGAGTGAGGAGGGAAATCCCGGTGAGGCGGTGAGGAGGGATATCCTGGTAGGGGCGGTGAGGAGGGATATCCAGGTAGAGGCGGTGAGAAGGGATATCCAGGTATGGGTGGGGAGGAGGGATATCCTAGTAGAGGCGGTAAGGATGGATCGCCCGGTAAGGGCAGTGAAGAATGATATCCCAGTAGCAGTAGTGAGGAGGAACATCCTGGTAGGGGAATGGGGAGGGATATCCCAGTAGGGGGCGGTGAGGCGGGATATTCCAGTAGGGGCGGTGTGGGGGGATATCCCGGGAGGGGCGGTGAGGAGGGATATCCCGGTAGGGGCGGTGAGGATGGATATCCCTGTAGGGATGGTGAGGAGGGATTTCCCGGCAGTTGTGTGAGGAGGTATATCCCGGTAGGGGTGGTGAGGAGGGATATCTCGGTATGGGCAGTGAGGAGGGATATCCCAATAGGGGTAGTGAGGTGGGATATCCCGGTAGGGGCGGTGTGGAGGGATATCCTGGTAGGGGCGGTTAGGAGGGTTATCCCGGTAGGTGAGCGAGGAGGGAGCTCCCGCTAGGGGCGCTGAGAAGGGATATCCTGGTATGGGTGGTGAGGAGGGACATCCTGGTAGGGATGGAGAGAATGGATATCCCGGTAGGTGAGTGAGGACAGAAATCCCGGTAGGGGCATTGAGGAGGGATATCCCGGGAGGGGCGGTGAGGAGGGATATCCCGGTAGAGGCATTGAGGAGTGTTATCCCGGTAGGGGCAGTGAGGAGGGATATCCCGGTAGAGGCAATGTGGAGGGATATCCCGGTAGAGGCAGCGATGAAGGATATCCCGGTAGATGAGTGAGGACGGATATCCCGGTGGGGCGGTGAGGAGGGAAATCCCAGTAGGGGCAGTGAGGAGGGATATTCCTGTAGTGGCAGTGAGGTAGGATATCCCGGTAGGGGCAGTGAGAAGGTTTATCCTGGCAGGGGTGCAGCAGAGGGATATCCCGGTAGGGGCGGTGAGGAGGGATATACCGGTAGGGGTGGTGAGGAGGGATATCCCGGTAGAGGCGGTGAGGAGAGATATCCCGGTAGGTGAGTGAGGAGGGATATCCCGGTAGGGTTGGTGAGGAGTGATATCACGGTAGGGGCGGTGAGGAGGGGTATCACGGTAGCGATGGTGAGGAGGGATACCCCAGTAGGGGCGGTGAGGAGGGATATCCTGGTAGAGGTGGTGAGGAGGGATATCCCGTTCGATGAGTGAGGAGGGAAATCCCGGTAGGGGCGGTGAGGAGGAATATACCGATAGGGGCGGTGAGGAGGGATATCCTGGTAGGGGCAGTGAGGAGCGAAATCCCGGTCGTGGCGGTGAGGAGGGATATCCGGTAGGGGCGGCGAGGAGGGATATCCTGGTAGGGGCAGTGAGGAGAGATACTCTAGTAGGGGTGATGAGGAAGATTAACCCAATAGGGGTGGTGAGGAGAGGTCTTCCGGTAGGGGCGGTGAGGAGCGATATCCCGCTAGGAAAAGTGATGAATAATATCCCGGTAGGTGAGTGACGATGGATATCCTTGTGGGGTGGTGAGGAGGGATATCCTGGTCGGGGCAGTGAGGAGGGATATCCCGGTAGTGGCGGTGAGGTGGGATACCCCGGTAGGGGCAGTGAGGAGGGTTATCCTGGCAGAGGTGGAGCAGAGGGATATCCCAGTAGGGGCGGTGAGGAGGGATATACCGGTAGGGGTGGTGAGGAGGGATTTCCCAGTAGAGGCGGTGAGTGAGGAGGGATATCCCGGTAGGGGTGGTGAGGAGTGATATCACGGTAGGGGCGGTGAGGAGGGGTATCACGGTAGCGATGGTGAGGAGGGATACCCCAGTAGGGGCGGTGAGGAGGGATATCCTGGTAGAGGTGGTGAGGAGGGATATCCCGTTCGATGAGTGAGGAGGGAAATCCCGGTAGGGGCGGTGAGGAGGAATATACCGATAGGGGCGGTGAGGAGGGATATCCTGGTAGGGGCAGTGAGGAGCGAAATCCTGGCCGGGGCGGTGAGGAGGGATATTCTAGTAGGGGTGATGAGGAAGATTATCCCAATAGGGGTGGTGAGGAGAGGTCTTCCGGTAGGGGCGGTGAGGAGCGATATCCCACTTGGAAAAGTGATGATAGATATCCCGGTAGGTGAGTGACGATGGATATCCCTGTGGGGTGGTGAGGAGGGATATCCTGGTAGGGGCAGTGAGGAGCGAAATCCCGGTAGGGGCGGTGAGGAGATATATCCCGGTAGGGGCAGTGAGGAGGGATATCCTGGTAGGGGCAATGAGGAGGGATATTCTGGTAGGGGTGATGAGGAGGGATATCCCGGTAGGGGCGGTGAGGAGGGATATCCCGGTAGGGCCGGTGAGGAGGAATATCCTGGTTGGGGCAGTGAGGAGGGATATCCTGGTAGGGGCAGTGAGGAGGGATATTTTGGTAGGGGTGATGAGGAGGGATATCCCGGTAGGGGGCGGTGTGGAGGGATATTCCAGTAGGGGCGGTGAGGGGGGATATCCCGGTAGGGGCGGTCAGGAGGGCTATCCCGGTAGGGGCGATGAGGATGGATATCCCGGTAGGGATGGTGAGGAGGGATTTCCCGGTAGTTGAGTGAGGAGGTATATCCCGGTAGGTGTGGTGAGGAGGGATATCTTGGTATGGGCAGTGAGGAGGGATATCCCAGTAGGGGCAGTGAGTTGGGATATCCCGGTAGGGGCGGTGTGGAGGGATATCCTGGTAGGGGCGGTTAGGAGGGTTATCCCGGTAGGTGAGCGAGGAGGAAGCTCCCGCTAGGGGCGCTGAGAAGGGATATCCCGGTATGGGTGGTGAGGAGGGATATCCTGGTAGGGGTGGAGAGAATGGATATCCCGGTAGGTGAGTGAGGAGAGAAATCCCGGTAGGGGCATTGAGGAGGGATATCCCGGTAGGGGCGGTGAGGAGGGATACCCCGGTAGAGGCATTGAGGAGGGATATCCCTGTAGGAGCGGTGAGGAGGGACATCCCGGTCGGGGCGGTGAAGAGGGTTATCCCGGTAGGGGTGGTGAGGAGGGATCTCCCGGTAGAGGCAGTGAAGAGGAATATCCCAGTAGATGCAGCGATGAAGGATATCCCGGTAGATGAGTGAGGAGGGAAATCCCGGTAGGGGCGGTGAGGAGGGATATCCCGGTAAGGGTGGTGAGGTGGGATATCCTGGTAGGGGCAGTGAGGAGCGAAATCCCGGTAGGGGCGGTGAGAAGGGATATCCTGGTAGGGGCGATGAGGAGGGATATCCTGGTAGGGGCAGTGAAGAGAGATATTCTGGTAGGGATGATGAGGAAGGTTATCCCAATAGGGGTGGTGAGGAGCGATCTTCCGGTAGGGGCGGTGAGGAGCGATATCCCGCTAGAAACAATGATGATAGATATCCCGGTCGGTGAGTGATGATGCATATCCTTGTGGGGTGCTGAGGAGGGATATCCTGGTAGGGGCAGTGAGGAGGGATATTCTGGTAGGTGTGATGAGGAGGGATATCCCGGTAGGGGTGGTGAGGAGGGATATCCCGGTTGGGCCGGTGAGGAGGAATATCCTGGTTGGGGCAGTGAGGAGGGATATCCCGGTAGATGAGTGAGGTGGAATATCCCGGTAGGGGCGGTGAGGAGGATTATCCCGGTAGGCGTGGTGAGTGGGGACCTCCCGGCTGGGGCGGTGAGGACGGATATCCTGGTAGAGGCAGTGATGATGAATATCCCGGTCGGTGAGTGAGTAGGCTTAACCCGGTGAGGCGGTGAGGAGGGATATCCCGTTAGGGGCGGTGAGGAGGGATAACCCGGTAGGTGAGTGAGAAGGGATATCCTTGTCGTTGCGGAAAGGGGCGTATCCCGGTTGGGGCGGTGAGGAGGTATATCTCGGTAGGGGTGGAGAGGAGTGATATCCCAGTAGATGCGGTGAGGAGGGATTTTCCGGTAGGGGCGGTGAGGGGGAATATCCTGGCAGGGGCGGTGAGGAGGGATATCCCGGTCGGGGCGGTGAGAAGGGATATCCCAGTAGGTCAGTGAGGAGGGATATTCTTGTCGGGGTGGTGAGGAGGGGTATCCCGGTAGGGGCGGTGAGGAGGTATATCTCGGTAGGCGTGGAGAGGAGGGATATCCCAGCAGGGGCAGTGAGGAGCGATATCCCGGTTGGGGTGGTGAGGAGGGATATCCCGCTTGGGGCGGTGAGGAGGAATATCCTGGTAGGGTTGGTGAGAATGGATATCCCGGTAGGTGAGTGAGGAGGGAAATCCCGGTAGGTACGGTGAGGAGGGATATCCTGGTAGGGGTGGTGAGGAGGGATATCCCGGTAGGTGAGCGAGGAGGGATATCCCGGTAGGGGTTGTGAGGAGGGATATCTCGGTAGGGGGCGTGAGGAGGGATACCCCGGTAGGTGAGTGAGGAGGGAAATCCCGGTGAGGCGGTGAGGAGGGATATCCTGGTAGGGGCGGTGAGGAGGGATATCCCAGTAGAGGCGGTGAGAAGTGATATCCAGGTATGGGTGGTGAGGAGGGATATCCTAGTAGAGGCGGTAAGGATGGATCGCCCGGTAAGGGCAGTGAAGATGGATATCCCAGTAGCGGTAGTGAGGAGGAACATCCTGGTAGGGGAATGGGGAGGGATATCCCGGTAGGGGGCGGTGAGGCGGGATATTCCAGTAGTGGCGGTGTGGGGGGATATCCCGGGAGGGGCGGTGAGGAGGGATATCCCGGTAGGGGCGGTGAGGATGGATATCCCTGTAGGGATGGTGAGGAGGGATTTCCTGGTAGTTGAGTGAGGAGGTATATCCCGGTAGGGGTGGTGAGGAGGGATATCTCGGTATGGGCAGTGAGGATGGATATCCCAATAGGGGCAGTGAGGTGGGATATCCCGGTAGGGGCGGTGTGGAGGGATATCCTGGTAGGGGCGGTTAGGAGGGTTATCCCGGTAGGTGAGCGAGGAGGGAGCTCCCGCTAGGGGCGCTGAGAAGGGATATCCTGGTATGGGTGGTGAGGAGGGATATCCTGGTAGGGGTGGAGAGAATGGATATCCCGGTAGGTGAGTGAGGACAGAAATCCCGGTAGGGGCATTGAGGAGGGATATCCCGGTAGGGGCGGTGAGGAGGGATATCCCGGTAGAGGCATTGAGGAGGGATATCCCTGTAGAGGTGGTGAGGAGGGATCTCCCGTTAGAGGCAGTGAAGAGGAATATCCCAGTAGAGGCAGTGAGGAGTGTTATCCCGGTAGGGGCAGTGAGGAGGGATATCCCAGTAGAGGCATTGTGGAGGGATATCCCGGTAGAGGCGGTGAGAAGGGATATCCAGGTATGGGTGGTGAGGAGGGATATCCTAGTAGAGGCGGTAAGGATGGATCGCCCGGTAAGGGCAGTGAAGATGGATATCCCAGTCGCGGTAGTGAGGAGGGACATCCTGGTAGGGGAATGGGGAGGGATATCCCGGTAGGGGGCGGTGAGGCGGGATATTCCAGTAGGGGCGGTGTGGGGGGATATCCCGGGAGGGGCGGTGAGGAGGGATATCCCGGTAGGGGCGGTGAGGATGGATATCCCTGTAGGGATGGTGAGGAGGGATTTCCCGGTAGTTGAGTGAGGAGGTATATCCCGGTAGGGGTGGTGAGGAGGGATATCTCGGTATGGGCAGTGAGGAGGGATATCCCAATAGGGGCAGTGAGGTGGGATATCCCGGTAGGGGAGGTGTGGAGGGATATCCTGGTAGAGGCGGTTAGGAGGGTTATCCCGGTAGGTGAGCGAGGAGGGAGCTCCCGCTAGGGGCGCTGAGAAGGGATATCCTGGTATGGGTGGTGAGGAGGGATATCCTGGTAGGGGTGGAGAGAATGGATATCCCGGTAGGTGAGTGAGGACAGAAATCCCGGTAGGGGCATTGAGGAGGGATATCCCGGTAGGGGCGGTGAGGAGGGATATCCCGGTAGAGGCATTGAGGAGGGATATCCCTGTAGGGGTGGTGAGGAGGGATCTCCCGTTAGAGGCAGTGAAGAGGAATATCCCCGTAGAGGCAGTGAGGAGTGTTATCCCAGTAGGGGCAGTGAGGAGGGATATCCCGGTAGAGGCATTGTGGAGGGATATCCCGGTAGAGGCAGCGATGAAGGATATCCCGGTAGATGAGTGAGGACGGATATCCCGTTGGGGCGGTGAGGAGGGATATCCCGGTAGGGGCAGTGAGAAGGTTTATCCTGGCAGGGGTGCAGCAGAGGGATATCCCGGTAGGGGCGGTGAGGAGGGATATACCGGTAGGGGTGGTGAGGAGGGATATCCCGGTAGAGGCGGTGAGGAGAGATATCCCGGTAGGTGAGTGAGGAGGGATATCCTGGTAGGTGTGATGAGGAGGGATATCACGGTAGGGGTGGTGAGGAGGGATATCCTGGTAGGGGTGGAGAGAATGGATATCCCGGTAGGTGAGTGAGGAGAGAAATCCCGGTAGGGGCATTGAGGAGGGATATCCCGGTAGGGGCGGTGAGGAGGGATACCCCGGTAGAGGCATTGAGGAGGGATATCCCTGTAGGAGCGGTGAGGAGGGACATCCCGGTCGGGGCGGTGAAGAGGGTTATCCCGGTAGGGGTGGTGAGGAGGGATCTCCCGGTAGAGGCAGTGAAGAGGAATATCCCAGTAGATGCAGCGATGAAGGATATCCCGGTAGATGAGTGAGGAGGGAAATCCCGGTAGGGGCGGTGAGGAGGGATATCCCGGTAAGGGTGGTGAGGTGGGATATCCTGGTAGGGGCAGTGAGGAGCGAAATCCCGGTAGGGGCGGTGAGAAGGGATATCCTGGTAGGGGCGATGAGGAGGGATATCCTGGTAGGGGCAGTGAAGAGAGATATTCTGGTAGGGATGATGAGGAAGGTTATCCCAATAGGGGTGGTGAGGAGCGATCTTCCGGTAGGGGCGGTGAGGAGCGATATCCCGCTAGAAACAATGATGATAGATATCCCGGTCGGTGAGTGATGATGCATATCCTTGTGGGGTGCTGAGGAGGGATATCCTGGTAGGGGCAGTGAGGAGGGATATTCTGGTAGGTGTGATGAGGAGGGATATCCCGGTAGGGGTGGTGAGGAGGGATATCCCGGTTGGGCCGGTGAGGAGGAATATCCTGGTTGGGGCAGTGAGGAGGGATATCCCGGTAGATGAGTGAGGTGGAATATCCCGGTAGGGGCGGTGAGGAGGATTATCCCGGTAGGCGTGGTGAGTGGGGACCTCCCGGCTGGGGCGGTGAGGACGGATATCCTGGTAGAGGCAGTGATGATGAATATCCCGGTCGGTGAGTGAGTAGGCTTAACCCGGTGAGGCGGTGAGGAGGGATATCCCGTTAGGGGCGGTGAGGAGGGATAACCCGGTAGGTGAGTGAGAAGGGATATCCTTGTCGTTGCGGAAAGGGGCGTATCCCGGTTGGGGCGGTGAGGAGGTATATCTCGGTAGGGGTGGAGAGGAGTGATATCCCAGTAGATGCGGTGAGGAGGGATTTTCCGGTAGGGGCGGTGAGGGGGAATATCCTGGCAGGGGCGGTGAGGAGGGATATCCCGGTCGGGGCGGTGAGAAGGGATATCCCAGTAGGTCAGTGAGGAGGGATATTCTTGTCGGGGTGGTGAGGAGGGGTATCCCGGTAGGGGCGGTGAGGAGGTATATCTCGGTAGGCGTGGAGAGGAGGGATATCCCAGCAGGGGCAGTGAGGAGCGATATCCCGGTTGGGGTGGTGAGGAGGGATATCCCGCTTGGGGCGGTGAGGAGGAATATCCTGGTAGGGTTGGTGAGAATGGATATCCCGGTAGGTGAGTGAGGAGGGAAATCCCGGTAGGTACGGTGAGGAGGGATATCCTGGTAGGGGTGGTGAGGAGGGATATCCCGGTAGGTGAGCGAGGAGGGATATCCCGGTAGGGGTTGTGAGGAGGGATATCTCGGTAGGGGGCGTGAGGAGGGATACCCCGGTAGGTGAGTGAGGAGGGAAATCCCGGTGAGGCGGTGAGGAGGGATATCCTGGTAGGGGCGGTGAGGAGGGATATCCCAGTAGAGGCGGTGAGAAGTGATATCCAGGTATGGGTGGTGAGGAGGGATATCCTAGTAGAGGCGGTAAGGATGGATCGCCCGGTAAGGGCAGTGAAGATGGATATCCCAGTAGCGGTAGTGAGGAGGAACATCCTGGTAGGGGAATGGGGAGGGATATCCCGGTAGGGGGCGGTGAGGCGGGATATTCCAGTAGTGGCGGTGTGGGGGGATATCCCGGGAGGGGCGGTGAGGAGGGATATCCCGGTAGGGGCGGTGAGGATGGATATCCCTGTAGGGATGGTGAGGAGGGATTTCCTGGTAGTTGAGTGAGGAGGTATATCCCGGTAGGGGTGGTGAGGAGGGATATCTCGGTATGGGCAGTGAGGATGGATATCCCAATAGGGGCAGTGAGGTGGGATATCCCGGTAGGGGCGGTGTGGAGGGATATCCTGGTAGGGGCGGTTAGGAGGGTTATCCCGGTAGGTGAGCGAGGAGGGAGCTCCCGCTAGGGGCGCTGAGAAGGGATATCCTGGTATGGGTGGTGAGGAGGGATATCCTGGTAGGGGTGGAGAGAATGGATATCCCGGTAGGTGAGTGAGGACAGAAATCCCGGTAGGGGCATTGAGGAGGGATATCCCGGTAGGGGCGGTGAGGAGGGATATCCCGGTAGAGGCATTGAGGAGGGATATCCCTGTAGAGGTGGTGAGGAGGGATCTCCCGTTAGAGGCAGTGAAGAGGAATATCCCAGTAGAGGCAGTGAGGAGTGTTATCCCGGTAGGGGCAGTGAGGAGGGATATCCCAGTAGAGGCATTGTGGAGGGATATCCCGGTAGAGGCGGTGAGAAGGGATATCCAGGTATGGGTGGTGAGGAGGGATATCCTAGTAGAGGCGGTAAGGATGGATCGCCCGGTAAGGGCAGTGAAGATGGATATCCCAGTCGCGGTAGTGAGGAGGGACATCCTGGTAGGGGAATGGGGAGGGATATCCCGGTAGGGGGCGGTGAGGCGGGATATTCCAGTAGGGGCGGTGTGGGGGGATATCCCGGGAGGGGCGGTGAGGAGGGATATCCCGGTAGGGGCGGTGAGGATGGATATCCCTGTAGGGATGGTGAGGAGGGATTTCCCGGTAGTTGAGTGAGGAGGTATATCCCGGTAGGGGTGGTGAGGAGGGATATCTCGGTATGGGCAGTGAGGAGGGATATCCCAATAGGGGCAGTGAGGTGGGATATCCCGGTAGGGGAGGTGTGGAGGGATATCCTGGTAGAGGCGGTTAGGAGGGTTATCCCGGTAGGTGAGCGAGGAGGGAGCTCCCGCTAGGGGCGCTGAGAAGGGATATCCTGGTATGGGTGGTGAGGAGGGATATCCTGGTAGGGGTGGAGAGAATGGATATCCCGGTAGGTGAGTGAGGACAGAAATCCCGGTAGGGGCATTGAGGAGGGATATCCCGGTAGGGGCGGTGAGGAGGGATATCCCGGTAGAGGCATTGAGGAGGGATATCCCTGTAGGGGTGGTGAGGAGGGATCTCCCGTTAGAGGCAGTGAAGAGGAATATCCCCGTAGAGGCAGTGAGGAGTGTTATCCCAGTAGGGGCAGTGAGGAGGGATATCCCGGTAGAGGCATTGTGGAGGGATATCCCGGTAGAGGCAGCGATGAAGGATATCCCGGTAGATGAGTGAGGACGGATATCCCGTTGGGGCGGTGAGGAGGGATATCCCGGTAGGGGCAGTGAGAAGGTTTATCCTGGCAGGGGTGCAGCAGAGGGATATCCCGGTAGGGGCGGTGAGGAGGGATATACCGGTAGGGGTGGTGAGGAGGGATATCCCGGTAGAGGCGGTGAGGAGAGATATCCCGGTAGGTGAGTGAGGAGGGATATCCTGGTAGGTGTGATGAGGAGGGATATCACGGTAGGGGCGGTGACGAGGGATATCACGGTAGCGATGGTGAGGAGGGATACCCCAGTACGGGCGGTGAGGAGGGATATCCTGGTAGATGAGTGAGGAGGAATTTTCCGGTAGGGGCGGTGAGGAGGGATATCCCGACAGGGGCGGTGAGGAGGGATATCCCGGTAGGGGCGGTGAGGTTGGATATCCCAGTAGGGGTGGTGAGGAGGGTTATCCCGGTAGGGCTGGAGTGGAGAGATATCCCGATAGGGGCAGTGAGGAGGTATATCCCGGTAGGGGTGGTGAGGACGGATATCCCGGTAGGGGCGGTGAAGAGGGATATCCCGGTAGGGCTGGAGTGGAGCGATATCCCGGTAGGGGAAATGAGGAGGGATTTCCCGGTAGGGGTGCTGAGGAGGGATATCCCGGTAGGGGTGGTGAGGAGTGATATCCCGGTAGATGAGTGAGGAGGGATATCCCTTTAGGGGCGGTGAGGAGGGATATCCCGGTAGGGGCGGTGAGGCTGGATATCCCTTTCGGGGCAGTGAGGAGGGATATCCCGGTAGGGGCGGTGAGGGGGGATATCCCTGTAGGGGCGGTGAGGAGGGATATCGCGGTTCGGGCGGTGAGGAGGGATATCTTGGTTGGGGTGGTGAGAATGGATATCCCAGTAGGTGAATGAGGAGGGATATCCCGGTAGGGGCAGTGAGGGGAGATTTCCCGGTAGCGGCGTTGAGGAGGGTTATCCCGGTCGGTGTGGTGAGGAGGGATTTTCCGGTAGGGGCGGTGAGAAGGGACATCCCGGTAGAGGCAGTGATGATGGATATTTCGGTAGTTGAATGAGGAGGGATATCCCGGTAGTGGCGGCGAGGAGGTTTATCCCAGTAGGGGTGGAGAGGAGGGACATCCCGGTAGGGGCAGTGAGGACGGATATCCTGTTAGAGGCAGTGATGATGAATATCCCGGTAGGTGAGTAAATAGCGAAATCCCTGTGGGGCGGTGAGGAGGGATATCCCGGTAGGTGCGCTGAGGAGAGTTATCCCAGTAGGGGCCGTGAGGAGGGATATCCCGGTAGAGGCATGAGGAGGGATATCCCAGTAGGGGCAGTGAGGAGGGATATCCCGGTAGGGTCAGTGAGGAGGGATATCCCAGTCGGGGCAGTGAGGAGGGATATCCCCGTCGGGGCGGTGAGGAGGGATATCCCGGTAGGTGAGTGAGAAGGGATATCCCTGTAGGGGCGGTGAGGAGCGATATCCCTATTGGGGCGATGAGGAGGGATATCCCGGTAGGGGCAGTGAAGTGGGATCTCCCAGTAGGGGTGGTGAGGAGTGATATCCCAGTAGGGGTGGTGCGTAGGGATATCCCAGTAGGGGCGGTGAGGGGAGTATCCCGATAGGGGCGGTGAGGAGGGGTATCCCTGTGAGGCGGTGAGGAGGGATATCCCTTTAGGGGCGGTGAGGAGGGATATCCCGGTAGGGGCGGTGAGGGGGCGATATCCGGTAGGGCGATTAGGAGGGTTATCCCGGTAGGGGTGGAGTAGAGGGATATCCTGGTAGGGGCAGTGAGGAGGTATATCCCGGCAGGCGTAGTGAGGAGGGATATCCCGGTAGGTGATGTGAGGAGGGATATCCTGGTAGGGGCGGGGAGGAGGGATGTCCTGGTAGGGGTGGTGAGGAGGGATATCCCGGTAAGTGAGTGAGGACGGCAATCCCGGGAGGGGCGGTGAGGAGGGATATCCCCGTAGAGGGAGTGAGGAGGGTTATAACGGTTGGGGCAGTGAGGATGGATATTCTGGTAGGGGTGGTGAGGAGGGATATCCCGTTAGCTGAGTGAGGAGGGACATCCCGGTAGGGGCAGTGAAGAGGAATATCCCAGTAGAGGCGGTGTGGAGGGATATCGCGGTGGGGCGGTGAGGAGGGACATCCCGGTAGGGGCGGTGAGGAGGGTTATCCCGGTAGGGGTGGAGCGGTGGGATATCCCAGTAGGGGCAGTGAGGAGGGATATCCCGGTGGGTGAGTGAGCCGTGATATCCCATAGGGGCGGTATAGGGGGTATCCTGATAGGGACGCTGAGGAGGGATACATCTGTGAGCAGTGAGGAGGGATATCCCGGTCGGGGCGGTGAGAAGGGATATCCCAGTAGGTCAGTGAGGAGGGACATCCTTGTAGGGGCGGTGAGGAGGGGTATCCCGGTAGGGGCAGTGAGGAGGTATATCTCGGTAGGGGTGGAGAGGAGGGATATCCCAGCAGGGGCGGTGAGGAGCGATATCCCGGTTGGGGTGGTGAGGAGGGATATCCCGGTTGGGGCGGTGAGGAGGAATATCCTGGTAGGGGTGGTGAGAATGGATGTCCCGGTAGGTGAGTGGGGAGGGAAATCCTGGTAGGTACGGTGAGGAGGGATATACTGGTAGGGGTGGTGAGGAGGGATATCCCGGTAGGTGAGCGAGGAGGGATATCCCGGTAGGTGAGCGAGGAGGGATATCCTGGTAGGGGTTGTGAGGAGGGATATCTCGGTAGGGGGCGTGAGGAGGGATATCCCGGTAGGTGAGTGAGGAGGGAAATCCTGGTGAGGCGGTGAGGAGGGATATCCTGGTAGGGGCGGTGAGGAGGGATATCCCGGTAGAGGCGGTGAGAAGGGATATCCAGGTATGGGTGGTGAGGAGGGATATCCTAGTAGAGGCGGTAAGGATGGATCGCCCGGTAAGGGCAGTGAAGATGGATATCCCGGTAGCGGTAGTGAGGAGGAACATCCTGGTAGGGGACACATGGGTAAACCACTTTGAAAAATTATACCAGAAAAACACACTAAGACCAGAGCAACACCAAATACGCAAAAAACTGGAAAAGCTTGAATTGGCCATAAAAGATAACCAAAACCCGCTAGACGCCATAATAACAGAAAAAGAACTTCTTGAAAAACTCAAGGACCTGCGACCAGGAAAAGCTTACGGGACAGACGGCATACTAAACGAGATGATTAAACACGCAGACGACAAAATGAAACTAGCTATCCTAAAACTCTTCAACTTGGTTCTGAGTGTCGGTTATTTCCCTGACATCTGGAACAAAGGACTCATAACACCCATATACAAAAGTGGGGACAAAATCGACCCAAACAACTATCGAGGCATCTGTGTAAACAGTAACCTGGGGAAGGTATTCTGTAGCATCATAAACAAAAGACTTATAAACTTCCTTGAGGAGCACAATGTCTTGAGTAAAAGCCAAATTGGATTCCTGCCAAACTATAGATCATCCGATCATATCTTCACCCTACAGACCCTAATTGACAAACACGTTCACCATAACAAAAGCAAAATCTATGCATGCTTTGTAGATTTCCAGAAGGCTTTCGACTCCATCTGGCATGACGGTTTATTCCTGAAACTTATCGAAAGCGGGGTAGGAGGGAAAACATATGATGTAATTAAATCAATGTATACAAACAATAAATGTGCAGTTAAAATTGGAGACAAACAAACAAAATACTTCCCACAGGGGCGGGGGGTGACGCAGGGCTCGCCAATCTCACCGACACTCTTTAATATTTACATTAATGGATTGGCAAAACTACTTGAACAATCTACAGCACCTGGCCTCACCCTATATGAATCCAAGGTTAAATTCCTCCTCTATGCAGACGACCTGGTTCTGCTGTCACCAACTAAGGAGGGTACTGCCAGACTTGGGCCCTGACAATAAATCCCCAAAAAACCAAAGTCCTTGTGTTCCAGCAAAGATCCAAACATCAGGGACCCAAAATAAATTTCACAGTAGGAACAACCAAAATTGAACAAACCACTCACTACACATACTTGGGCATAAAAATCAGTTCTACGGGAAACTTCAAACTGGCTGTGAATGAACTGAAAGAGAAAGCAAGAAGGGCTTTCTATGCCATCAAAAAATCAATCCAAATAGAAATCCCAATTAGCATTTGGCTCAAAATTTTCAAATCAGTAATTGAACCAATTGCACTCTATGGCAGTGAGGTATGGGGACCGCTAACACAACAAGAATTTGGAAAATGGGACAAACACCCAATTGAGATCCGACATGCAGAATTCTGTAAAAGTATCCTCCGGACTCAAAGGAAAACAGTAAACAATGCATGCAGGGCGGAACTAGGCCAATATCCATTAATAATCACTATCCAAAAAAGAGCCACCAAATTTTGGAATCACCTACAAATGAGCAACCCCCAATGCTATCACTACGACGCCCTGAAATGCCAAGAGCTGACCATAAAGAAAAATACCCTCAGTCAACTAGTCCTGGGACTCAGTGAAGGAACTACTAACAACACTAACAATAACCAGTCCCAGGACAGTGACAGGGTAACACAAAGAATTCGACCCAACACAATCGTCACTAAGCAAAAGGAAAAATATCTGACATATTGGGCAGAAACAACAAAAACCCAAAGCAAACTCAATTGCTACTTGGCCCTAAACAGACAATACAACATAGCTGATTACCTGACCATGGTAAAGGATAACAAACTGAGAAGAACCTTGACAAGGTACAGACTTAGCGAACATAGCCTAGCGATCGAAAAAGGCAGACACAGGGGCCTAGAAATTCAGTGCCCTTAGCACCGATTTTGCGGCGCTAGAGGGCCTAGCGCTGCAATTGGCGCCGGTTCCTAAATTGCCTGGGGCCCTTCCGCGGCGGTAGACCGGTAGCGCTGCGCCGGCACCGATGACGTCATCGGTGTGCGCAGCGTCCCGGTTGCCGTGGTAACCCGGCCCCAAGCCGAAATTCAGTTGCGGCCGCCTCGCCAGTGGCAGCCGCAACTAAGACTCCGGCAAACGAGTGCTGCCGGAGTCTGCGCCGGCGCTTTAAGGAGGCGCGGCGGCCGGCCGCTTTCCCGCCGGCCGCCTGCCCGCAGCTCCCTCCCCGGACTTCTCCCCCCGCCCCCCCCGGAACAGATGCAAGCCCGGCACTTGTCCGAGGTGCCGGGCTCATTTTTGAGGAGATTTGCGCGGGCCGCGGCCGGGTGCAGGCAGCTCCTCCTTAACGGAAGGAGGAGGCCTGCACTTCCCCAGCCTGCCGCACCGCATCGGGTGCCGCAGCGCCGGAATTGCGGCGCGAAACGGCAGTTAGCGCCCTTTTCCAGGCGCTAAGACCCTTCAGTAGCGCCGGCAGCCGTTTGGGCGCGGCGCCACTGAATTTTTGGCGCGCGCAGGGGACTTAGCGCCGGCACTAATTTCCGGCGCTAAAGCCCTGGCTAAGCCAAAACCCAATTTCTAGGCCAGGCAAACCAGGCTGCCAAGAGAAGACAGGATATGCTCTCACTGCAGTCTGGGAGTAGTTGAGACAGAGATGCACTTCCTCACAGCCTGTGGAAAATATCGGGACATCAGGGAGAATTTCTACCAAAAAATCTCCCAAATATGCCCTGAATTCAGAAATCTGAATGACAACCAAAAACTCCCTTTCCTACTGGGGGAGGAGAGAAGCTGTGTAACACTGGCGGCACACTATGTTACAGCTTGCCATGAACAGAGGGACAAACAGTAAACTAAGACAAGAATATATACAAACAAGGCGAATGTATATTTATAAACTGTATGAATAGAACCGCGTTTATGTGTTCAACCATAAATGTATTTTGATGCTTTGGCAACATAAGATGTACCTTATCATGCCAATAAAGCGATTTGAATTGTGAATTGTGAATTGTGAATGGGGAGGGATATCCCGGTAGGGGGCGGTGAGGCGGGATATTCCAGTAGGGGCGGTGTGGGGGGATATCCCGGGAGGGGCGGTGAGGAGGGATATCCCGGTAGGGGCGGTGAGGATGGATATCCCGGTAGGGATGGTGAGGAGGGATTTCCTGGTAGTTGAGTGAGGAGGTATATACCGCTGGGGTGGTGAGGAGGGATATCTCGGTATGGGCAGTGAGGAGGGATATCCCAGTACGGGCAGTGAGGTGGGATATCCCGGTAGGGGAGGTGTGGAGGGATATCCTGGTAGGGGCGGTTAGGAGGGTTATCCCAGTAGGCGAGCGAGGAGGGCGCTCCCGCTAGGGGCGCTGAGAAGGGATATCCTGGTATGAGTGGTGAGGAGGGATATCCTGGTAGGGGTGGAGAGAATGGATATCGCGGTAGCTGAGTGAGGACAGAAATCCCGGTCGGGGCATTGAGGAGGGATATCCCGGTAGGGGCGGTGAGGAGGGATATCCCGGTAGAGGCATTGAGGAGGGATATCCCTGTAGGAGCGGTGAGGAGGGACATCCCGGTAGGGGTGGTGAGGAGGGTTATCCCAGTAGGGGTGGTGAGGAGGGATCTCCCGTTAGAGGCAGTGAAGAGGAATATCCCAGTAGAGGCAGTGAGGAGTGTTTTCCTGGTAGGGGCGGTGAGGAGGGATATCCCGGTAGAGGCATTGTGGAGGGATATCCTGGTAGAGGCAGCGATGAAGGATATCCCGGTAGATGAGTGAGGACGGATATCCCGGTGGGGCGGTGAGGAGGGAAATCCCAATAGGGGCAGTGAGGAGGGATATCCCGGTAGTGGCAGTGAGGTAGGATATCCCGTTAGGGGCAGTGAGGACGTTTATCCTGGCAGGGGTGGAGCAGAGGGATATCCCGGTAGGGGCGGTGAGGAGGGATATACCGGTAGGGGTGGTGAGGAGGGATATCCCGGAAGAGGCGGTGAGGAGAGATATCCCGGTAGGTGAGTGAGGAGGGATATCCCGGTAGGGATGGTGAGGAGGGATATCACTGTAGGGGCGGTGAGGAGGGATATCACAGTAGCGATGGTGAGGAGGGATACCCCGGTAGGGGCGGTGAGGAGGGATATCCTGGTAGATGAGTGAGGAGGGATTTTCCGGTAGGGGCGGTGAGGAGGGATATCCCGGCAGGGGCGGTGAGGAGGGATATTCCGGTAGGGGCGGTGAGGTTGGATATCCCAGTAGGGGTGGTGAGAAGGGTTATCCTGGTAGGGCTGGAGTGGAGGGATATCCCGATAGGGGCAGTGCGGAGGTATATCCCGGTAGGGGTGGTGAGGAGGGATATCCCGGTAGGGGCGGTGAAGAGGGATTTCCCGGTAGGGCTGGAGTGGAGGGATATCCCGGTAGGGGAAATGAGGAGGGATATCCCGGTAGGGGTGGTGAGGAGTGATATCCCGGTAGATGAGTGAGGAGGGATATCCCTTTAGGGGCGGTGAGGAGGGATATCCCGGTAGGGGCGGTGAGGCTGGTTATCCCTTTCGGGGCCGTGAGGAGGGATATCCCGGTAGAGGCGTGAGGAGGGATATCCCAGTAGGGGCAGTGCGAAGGGATATTCCGGTAGGGGCAGTGAGGAGGGATATCCCAGTCGGGGCAGTGAGGAGGGATATCCCCGTCGGGGCGGTGAGGAGGGATATCCCGGTAGGTGAGTGAGGAGGGATATCCCTGTAGGGGCGATGAGGAGCGATATCCCTATTGGGGCGATGAGGAGGGATATCCCGGTAGGGGCAGTGAAGTGGGATCTCCCAGTAGGGGTGGTGAGGAGTGATATCCCAGTAGGGGTGGTGCGTAGGGATATCCCAGTAGGGGCGGAGAGGGGGTTATCCTGATAGGGGCGGTGAGGAGGGATATCCCTGTGAGCCGGTGAAGAGGGATATCCCTTTAGGGGCGGTGAGGAGGGATATCCCGGTAGGGGCGGTGAGGGGGCGATATCCGGTAGGGCGATTAGGAGGGTTATCCCGGTAGGGGTGGAGTAGAGGGATATCCTGGTAGGGGCAGTGAGGAGGTATATCCCGGCAGGCGTAGTGAGGAGGGATATCCCGGTAGGTGATGTGAGGAGGGATATCCTGGTAGGGGCGGTGAGGAGGGATATCCTGGTAGGGGTGGTGATTAGGGATATCCCGGTAAGTGAGTGAGGACGGCAATCCTGGGAGGGGCGGTGAGGAGGGATGTCCCCGTAGAGGGAGTGAGGAGGGTTATAACGGTTGGGGCAGTGAGGATGGATATTCTGGTAGGGGTGGTGAGGAGGGATATCCCATTAGGTGAGTGAGGAGGGACATCCCGGTCGGGGCAGTGAAGAGGGATATCACAGTAAGGGTGGTGAGGAGGGATCTCCCGGTAGGGGCAATGAGGAGAGTTATCCCAGTAGGGGGCGTGAGGAGGATATCCTGGTAGGGGCGGTGAGGAGGGAAATCCCGGTAGGGGCGGTGAGGAGGAATATCCCAGTAGAGGCGGTGTGGAGGGATATCGCGGTGGGGCGGTGAGGAGGGACATCCCGGTAGATGCATTGAGGAGGGATATCCCTGTAGGGGCGGTGAGGAGCGATATCCCTATTGGGGCGATGAGGAGGGATATCCCGATAGGTGCAGTGAAGTGGGATCTCCCAGTAGGGGTGGTGAGGAGTGATATCCCAGTAGGGGTGGTGCGTAGGGATATCCCAGTAGGGGCGGAGAGGGGGTTATCCTGATAGGGGCGGTGAGGAGGGATATCCCTGTGAGCCGGTGAGGAGGGATATCCCTTTAGGGGCGGTGAGGAGGGATATCCCAGTAGGGGCAGTGAGGGGGCGATATCCGGTAGGGCGATTAGGAGGGTTATCCCGGTAGGGGTGGAGTAGAGGGATATCCTGGTAGGGGCAGTGAGGAGGTATATCCCGGCAGGCGTAGTGAGGAGGGATATCCCGGTAGGTGATGTGAGGAGGGATATCCTGGTAGGGGCGGTGAGGAGGGCTATCCTGGTAGGGGTGGTGATTAGGGATATCCCGGTAAGTGAGTGAGGACGGCAATCCCGGGAGGGGCGGTGAGGAGGGATGTCCCCGTAGAGGGAGTGAGGAGGGTTATAACGGTTGGGGCAGTGAGGATGGATATTCTGGTAGGGGTGGTGAGGTGGGATATCCCATTAGGTGAGTGAGGAGGGACATCCCGGTCGGGGCAGTGAAGAGGGATATCACAGTAAGGGTGGTGAGGAGGGATCTCCCGGTAGGGGCAGTGAGGAGAGATATCCCAGTAGGGGGCGTGAGGAGGATATCCTGGTAGGGGCGGTGAGGAGGGAAATCCCGGTAGGGGCGGTGAGGAGGAATATCCCAGTAGAGGCGGTGTGGAGGGATATCGTGGTGGGGCGGTGAGGAGGGACATCCCGGTAGAGGCATTGAGGAGGGATATCCCTGTAGGAGCGGTGAGGAGGGACATCCCAGTAGGGGTGGTGAGGAGGGTTATCCCGGTAGGGGTGGTGAGGAGGGATCTCCCGGTAGAGACAGTGAAGAGGAATATCCCAGTAGAGGCAGTGAGGAGTGTTATCCCGGTAGGGGCGGTGAGGAGGGATATCCCGGTAGAGGCATTGTGGAGGGATATCCCGGTAGAGGCAGTGATGAAGGATATCCCGGTAGATGAGTGAGGGCGGATATCCCGGTGGGGCGGTGAGAAGGGATATCCTAGTAGGGGCAGTGAGGAGGGATATCCCGGTAGTGGCGGTGAGGTGGGATATCCCGGTAGGGGCAGTGAGGAGGATTATCCTGGCAGGGGTGGAGCAGAGGGATATCCCAGTAGGGGCGGTGAGGAGGGATATACCGTTAGGGGTGGTGAGGAGGGATATCCCAGTAGAGGCGGTGAGGAGAGATATCCCGGTAGGTGAGTGAGGAGGGATATCCCGATAGGGGTGGTGAGGAGGGATATCACGGTAGGGGCGGTGAGGAGGGATATCACGGTAGCGATGGTGAGGAGGGATACCCCGGTAGGGGCGGTGAGGAGGGATATCCCGTTCGATGAGTGAGGAGGGAAATCCCGGTAGGGGCGGTGTGGGGAGGAATATACTGGTAGGGGCGGTGAGGAGGGATATCCTGGTAGGGGCAGTGAGGAGCGAAATCCCGGTCGGGGCGGTGAGGAGGGATATCCGGTAGGGGCGGCGAGGAGGGATATCCTGGTAGGGGCAGTGAGGAGAGATATTCTGGTAGGGGTGATGAGGAAGGTTATCCCAATAGGGGTGGTGAGGAGAGGTCTTCTGGTAGGGGCGGTGAGGAGCGATATCCCGCTAGGAAAAGTGATGACAGATATCCCGGTAGGTGAGTGACGATGGATATCCTTGTGGGGTGGTGAGGAGGGATATCCTGGTAGGGGCAGTGAGGAGCGAAATCCCGGTAGGGGCGGTGAGGAGATATATCCCAGTAGGGGCAGTGAGGAGGGATATCCTGGTAGGGGCAATGAGGAGGGATATTCTGGTAGGGGTGATGAGGAGGGATATCCCGGTAGGGGCGGTGAGGAGGGATATCCCGGTAGGGCCGGTGAGGAGGAATATCCTGGTTGGGGCAGTGAGGAGGGATATCCTGGTAGGGGCAGTGAGGAGGGATATTCTGGTAGGGGTGATGAGGAGGGATATCCCGGTAGGGGGCGGTGAGGAGGGATATTCCAGTAGGGCCGGTGAGGGGGGATAACCCGGTAGGGGCGGTGAGGATGGATATCCCGGTAGGGATGGTGAGGAGGGATTTCCCGGTAGTTGAGTGAGGAGGTATATCCCGGTAGGGGTGGTGAGGAAGGATATCTTGGTATGGGCAGTGAGGAGGGATATCCCAGTAGGGGCAGTGAGGTGGGATATCCCGGTAGGGGCGGTGTGGAGGGATATCCTGGTAGGGGCGGTTAGGAGGGTTATCCCGGTAGATGAGCGAGGAGGGAGCTCCCGCTAGGGGCGCTGAGAAGGGATATCCCGGTATGGGTGGTGAGGAGGGATATCCTGGTAGGGGTGGAGAGAATGGCTATCCCGGTAGGTGAGTGAGGACAGAAATCCCAGTAGGGGCATTGAGGAGGGATATCCCGGTAGGAGCGGTGAGGAGGGATACCCCGGTAGAGGCATTGAGGAGGAATATCCCAGTAGAGGCAGCGATGAAGGATATCGCGGTAGATGAGTGAGGACGGATATCCCAGTGAGGCGGTGAGGAGGGATATCCCAGTAGGGGCGGTGAGGAGGGATATCCCGGTAGCGATGGTGAGGAGGGATGCCCCGGTAGGGGCGATGAGGAGGGATAACCTGGTAGATGAGTGAGGAGGGAAATCCCGGTAGGGGCGGTGAGGAGGGATATCCCGGTACGGGTGGTGAGGTGGGATATCCCGGTAGGGGCGGTGAGGAGCGAAATCCTGGTAGGGGCGGTGAGGAGGGATATCCCGGTAGGGGTGGTGAGGTGGGATATCCTGGTAGGGGCAGTGAGGAGCGAAATCCCGGTAGGTGCGGTGAGGAGGGATATCCCGGTCGGGGCAGTGAGGAGGGATATCCTGGTAGGGGCAGTGAGGAGAGATATTCTGGTAGGGGTGATGAGGAAGGTTATCCCAATAGGGGTGGTGAGGAGCGATCTTCCGGTAGGGGCGGTGAGGAGCGATATCCCGCTAGAAACAGTGATGATAGATATCCCGGTAGGTGTGTGACAATGCATATCCTTGTGGGGTGGTGAGGAGGTATATCCTGGTAGGGGCAGTGAGGAGCTAAATCCCGGTAGGGGCGGTGAGGAGATATATCCCGGTAGGGGCGGTGTGGAGGGATATTCTGGTAGGGGTGATGAGGAGGGATATCCCGGTAGGGGCGGTGAGGAGGGATATCCCGGTAGGGCCGGTGAGGAGGAATATCCTGGTTGGGGCAGTGAGGAGGAATATCCCGGTAGGGGCAGTGAGGAGGGATATCCTGGAAGGGGCGGTGAGGAGAGATATTCTGGTAGGGGTGGTGAGGAGGGATATCCCGGTAGATGAGTGAGGAGGAATATCCCGGTAGGGGCGGTGAGGAGGATTATCCCGGTAGGCGTGGTTAGTGGGGATCTCCCGGCTGGGGCAGTGAGGACAGATATCCTGGTAGAGGCAGTGATGATGAATATCCCGGTCGGTGAGTGAGTAGGCTTAACCCGGTGGGGCGGGGTGAGGAGGGATATCCCATTAGGGGCGGTGAGGAGGTATATCTCGGTAGGGGTGGAGAGCAGTGATATCCCAGTAGATGCGGTGAGGAGGGATTTTCCGGTAGGGGCGGTGAGGGGGAATATCCCGGCAGGGGCGGTGAGGAGGGATATCCCGGTGGGGGTGGTGAGGAGGGATATCGCGGTTGGGGTGGTGAGGAGGAATATCCTGGTAGGGGTGGTTAGAATGGATATCCCGGTAGGTGAGTGAGGAGGGAAATCCCGGTAGGGATGGTGAGGAGGAATATTCCGGTAGGGGTGGTGAGGAGGAATATCCCGGTAGGTGAGTGAGGAGAGATTTACCGGGAGGGGCAATGAGGAGGATTATTCCGTTAGGGCAGGTGAGTGAGGATATCCTGGTAGGGGCGGTGAGGAGGGAAATCCCGGTAGGGGCGGTGAGAAGGGATATCCCAGTAGGTGAGTGAGGAGGGACATCCTTGTAGGGGCGGTGAGGAGGGGTATCCCAGTAGGGGCGGTGAGGAGGTATATCGCGGTAGGGGTGGAGAGGAGGGATATCCCAGCAGGGGCGGTGAGGAGCGATATCCCGGTTGGGGTGGTGAGGAGGGATATCCCGGTTGGGGCGGTGAGGAGGAATATCTTGGTGGGGTGGTGAGAATGGATATCCCAGTAGGTGAGTGAGGAGGGAAATCCCGGTAGGGGTGGTGAGGAGGGATATCCCGGTAGGTGAGCGAGGAGGGATATCCCTGTAGGGGTTGTGAGGAGGGATATCTCGGTAGGGGGCGTGAGGAGGGATATCCCGGTAGGTGAGTGAGGAGGGAAATCCCGGTGAGGCGGTGAGGAGGGATATCCTGGTAGGGGCGGTGAGGAGGGATATCCCGGTAGAGGCGGTGAGAAGGGATATCCAGGTATGGGTGGTGAGGAGGGATATTCTAGTAGAGGCGGTAAGGATGGATCGCCCGGTAAGGGCAGTGAAGAGGGATATCCCGGTAGCGGTAGTGAGGAGGAACATCCCGGTAGGGGAATGAGGAGGGATATCCCGGTAGGGGGTGGTGAGGCGGGATATTCCAGTAGGGGTGGTGTGGGGGGATATCCCGGGAGGGGCGGTGAGGAGAGGTATCCCGGTAGGGGCGGTGAGGATGGATATCCCGGTAGGGATGGTGAGGAGGGATTTCCCGGTAGTTGAGTGAGGAGGTATATCCCGGTAGGGGTGGTGAGGAGGGATATCCCAGTAGGGGCAGTGAGGTGGGATATCCCGGTAGGGGCGGTGTGGAGGGATATCCTGGTAGGGGCGGTTAGGAGGGTTATCCCGGTAGGTGAGCGAGGAGGGAGCTCCCGCTAGGGGCGCTGAGAAGGGATATCCTGGTATGGTGGTGAGGAGGGATATCCTTCTAGGGGTGGAGAGAATGGATATCCCGGTAGGTGAGTGAGGACAGAAATCCCGGTAGGGGCATTGAGGAGGGATATCCCGGTAGTGGCGGGGAGGAGGGATATCCCGGTAGGGGCATTGAGGAGGGATATCCCTGTAGGAGCAGTGAGGAGGGACATCCCGGTAGGGGCGGTAAGGAGGGTTATGCCGGTAGGGGTGGTGAGGAGGGATCTCCCGGTAGAGGCAGTGAAGAGGAATATCCCAGTAGAGGCAGTGAGGAGTGTTATCCCGGTAGGGGCGGTGAGGAGGGATATCCCGGTAGAGGCATTGTGGAGGGATATCCCGGTAGAGGCAGCGATGAAGAATATCCCGGTAGATGAGTGAGGACGGATATCCCGGTGGGGCGGTGAGGAGGGAAATCCCAGTAGGGGCAGTGAGGAGGGATATCCCGGTAGTGGCAGTGAGGTAGGATATCCCGGTAGGGGCAGTGAGGAGGTTTATCCTGGCAGGGGTGGTGAGGAGGGATATCCCGGTAGGGGTGGTGAGGAGGGATATCACGGTAGGGGCGGTGAGGAGGGATATCACGGTAGCGATGGTGAGGAGGGATACCCCGGTAGGGGCGGTGAGGAGGGATATCCCGGTAGGGGCGGTGAGGTTGGATATCCCGGTAGGGGTGGTGAGGAGGGTTATCCCGGTAGGGCTGGAGTGGAGGGATATCCCGATAGGGGCAGTGAGGAGGTATATCCCGGTAGGGGTGGTGAGGAGGGATATCCCGGTAGGGGCGGTGAAGAGGGATATCCCGGTAGGGCTGGAGTGGAGGGATATCCGGGTAGGGGAAGTGAGGAGGGATATCCCGGTAGGGGTGGTGAAGAGGAATATCCCGGTAGGGGTGGTGAGGAGTGATATCCCGGTAGATGAGTGTGGAGGGATATCACTTTAGGGGCGGTGAGGAGGGATATCCCAGTAGGGGCGGTGAGGCTGGATATCCCTTTCGGGGCGGTGAGCAGGGGTATCCCGGTAGGGGCGGTGAGGGGGGATATCCCTGTAGGGGCGGTGAGGAGGGATATTGCGGTTCGGGTGGTGAGGAGGGATATCTTGTTTGGGGTAGTGAGAATGGATATTCCGGTAGGTGAGTGAGGAGGGATATCCCGGTAGGGGCAGTGAGGGGGGATTTCCCGGTAGGGGCGTTGAGGAGGGTTATCCCGGTAGGTGTGGTGATCAGGGATTTTCCGGTAGGGGCGGTGAGAACGGACATGCCGGTAGAGGCAGTGATGATGGATATCTCGGTAGTTGAATGTGGAGGGATATCCCGGTGGGGCAGTGAGGAGGGATATCCCGGTAGTGGCGGTGAGGAGGGTTATCCCAGTAGGGGTGGAGAGGAAGGATACCCCGGTCGGGGCAGTGAGGACGGATATCCTGTTAGAGGCAGTGATGATGAATATCCCGGTAGGTGAGTGAATAGGGATATCCCAGTGGGGCGGTGAGGAGGGATATCCCGGTAGGTGCGGTGAGGAGAGTTATCCCAGTAGGGGCCGTGAGGAGGGATATCCCGGTAGAGGCATGAGGAGGGATATCCCAGTAGGGGCAGTGAGGAGGGATATCCCGGTAGGGGCAGTGAGGAGGGATATCCCAGTCGGGGCAGTGAGGAGGGATATCCCCGTCGGGGCGGTGAGGGGGGATATCCCGGTAGGGGCAGTGAGGAGGGATATCCCGGTAGGGTCAGTGAGGAGGGATATCCCAGTCGGGGCAGTGAGGAGGGATATCCCCGTCGGGGCGGTGAGGGGGGATATCCCGGTAGGTGAGTGAGGAGGGATATCCCTGTAGGGGCGGTGAGGAGCGATATCCCTATTGGGGCGATGAGGAGGGATATCCCAGTAGGGGCAGTGAAGTGGGATCTCCCAGTAGGGGTGGTGAGGAGTGATATCCCAGTAGGGGTGGGGCGTAGGGATATCCCAGTAGGGGCAGTGAGGGGGGTATCCCGATAGGGGCGGTGAGGAGGGATATCCCTGTGAGCCGGTGAGGAGGGATATCCCTTTAGGGGCGGTGAGGAGGGATATCCCGGTAGGGGCGGTGAGGGGGCGATATCCGGTCGGGCGATTAGGAGGGTTATCCCGGTAGGGGTGGAGTAGAGGGATATCCTGGTAGCGGCAGTGAGGAGGTATATCCCGGCAGGCGTAGTGAGGAGGGATATCCCGGTAGGTGATGTGAGGAGGGATATCCTGGTAGGGGCGGTGAGGAGGGATATCATGGTAGGGGTGGTGAGGAGGGATATCCCGGTAATTGAGTGAGGACGGCAATCCCGGGAGGGGCGGTGAGGAGGGATATCCCCGTAGAGGGAGTGAGGAGGGTTATAACGGTTGGGGCAGTGAGGATGGATATTCTGGTAGGGGTGGTGAGGAGGGATATCCCGTTAGGTGAGTGAGCAGGGTTATCCCGGTAGGGGCAGTGAAGAGGGATATCACAGTAAGGGTGGTGAGGAGGGATCTCCCGGTAGGGGCAGTGAGGAGAGTTATCCCAGTAGGGGGCGTGAGGAGGATATCCTGGTAGGGGCGGTGAGGAGGGAAATCCCGGTAGGGGCAGTGAGGAGGGAATTCCCGGTTAGGGCGATAAGGAGGGATATCCCGGTTGGGGCGGTGAGGAGGAATATCCCAGTAGGGGCGGTGAGGAGAGTTATCCCTGTAGGGGGCGTGAGGAGGATATCCTGGTAGGGGCGGTGAGGAGGGAAATCCTGGTAGGGGCGGTGAGGAGGGAATTCCCGGTAGGGGCGATAAGGAGAGATATCCCGGTAGGGGGCGGTGAGGAGGGATATCTTGTTCGGGGCGGGGAGGAGGGTTATCCCGGTAGGGGCGGTGAGGGGGGTAACCCGGTAGGGGTGGTGAGGAGGGATATCCCTGTGGGGCGGTGAGGAGGGATATCCTGGTAGGGGCGATGAGGAAGGATATCCCTTTAGGGGCAGTGACGAGGGACATCATGGTAGGGGCGGTGAGGGGGGGTATCCCTGTAGGGGCGGTGAGGAGGGATATCCTGGTAGCGACGGTGAGGAGGGTTATCCCGGTAGGTGAGTGAGGAAGGAAATCCCGGTGTGGCGATGAGGAGGGATATTGCAGTCAGGGCAGTGAGGAGGGATATCCCAGTAGAAGCGGTGAGGAGGGATATCCCGGTACGGGTGTGAGGAGGGATATCCCGGTAGGGGCAGTGAGGAGGCATATCCCGGTGGAGGCATTGAGGAGGGATATCCCAGTAGGAGCGGTGAGTAGGGACAACCCGCTAGGGGCGGTGAGGAGGGTTATCCCGGTAAGGGTGGTGAGGAGGGATCTCCCGGTAGGGGCAGTGAAGAGGAATATCCCGGTAGGGGTGGTGAGGAGGGATATCCCGGTAGGGGCTGTGAAGAGGGATATCCCGGTAGGGCTGGAGTGGAGGGATATCCCGGTAGGGGAAGTGAGGAGGGATATCCCGGTAGAGGTGGTGAGGAGGGATATCCCTGTAGGGGTGGTGAGGAGGGATATCCCGGTAGATGAGTGAGGAGGGATATCCCTTTAGGGGCGGTGAGAAGGGATATCCCGGTAGGGGTGGAGAGGGGGGATATCCCTTTCGGGGTGGTGAGGAGGGATATCCCGGTAGGGACGTTGAGGGGTGATATCCCTGTAGGGGCGGTGAGGAGGGATATCGCGGTAGGGACGGTGAGGAGCGATATACCAGTAGGGGTGGTGAGGAGGGATATCCCGGTTCGGGCGGTGAGGAGGGATATCTTGGTAGGGGTGGTGAGAATGGATATCCCGGTAGGTGAGTGAGGAGGGATATCCCGGTAGGGGCAGTGAGGGGGGATTTCCCGGTAGGGGCATTGAGGAGGGTTATCCCGGTAGGTGTGGTGAGGAGGGGTTTTCCGGTAGGGGCGGTGAGAAAGGACATCCCGGTAGAGTCAGTGATGATGGATATCTCGGTAGGTGAATGAGGAGGGATATCCCGGTGGGGCGGTGAGGAGGGATTTCCCGGTAGTGGCGGTGAGGAGTTTTTCCCAGTAGGGGTGTAGAGGAGGGATCTCCCAGTAGGGGCAGTGAGGACGGATATCCTGGTAGAGGCAGTGATGATGAATATCCCGGTAGGTGAGTGAATAGGGATATCCCAGTGGGGCGGTGAGGAGGGCTATCCCGGTAGGGGCGGTGAGGAGAGTTATCCCAGTAGGGGCCATGAGGAGGGATATCCCGGTAGAGGCATGAGGGGGGGTATCCCGATAGGGGCGGTGAGGAGGGATATCCCTGTGGGGCGGTGAGGAGGGATATCCTGGTAGGGGCGATGAGGAAGGATATCCCTTTAGGGGCAGTGAGGAGGGATATCATGGTAGGGGCGGTGAGGGGGGGTATCCCTGTAGGGGCGGTGAGGAGGGATATCCCGGTAGGCGTGGTGTGGAGGGATATACCAGTAGGGGTGGTGAGGAGGGTATCCCGGTAGGGGCGGTGAGGAGGGATATACCAGTAGGGGTGGTGAGGAGGGATATCCCGGTAGGGGCGGTAAGGGGGATATCCCGGTAGGGGTGGTGAGGGGGGATATACTGGAAGCGGCGGTGAGGAGGGATATCCTGGTAGCGACGGTGAGGAGGGTTATCCCGGTAGGTGTGTGAGGAAGGAAATTCCGGTGGGGCGATGAGGAGGGATATTGCAGGAGGGGCGGTGAGGAGGGATATCCCAGTAGAGGCGGTGAGGAGGGATATCCCGGTATGAGTGTGAGGAGGGATATCCCGGTAGGGGCAGTGAGGAGGCATATCCCGGTGGAGGCATTGAGGAGGCATATCCGAGTAGGAGCGGTGAGTAGGGACAACCCGCTAGGGGCGGTGAGGAGGGTTATCCCGGTAAGGGTGGTGAGTAGGGTTCTCCCGGTAGGGGCAGTGAAGAGGAATATCCCAGTAGAGGTGGTGAGGAGGGATATCTCGGTAGGGGCGGTGAGGCGGGTTATCCCGATAGGGCTGGAGTGGAGGGATATCCCGGTAGGGGAAGTGAGGAGGGATATCCCGGTAGGGGTGGTGAGGAGGGATATCCCTGTAGGGGTGGTGAGGAGGGATATCCCGGTAGATGAGTGAGGAGGGATATCCCTTTAGGGGCGGTGAGGAGGGATATCCCGGTAGGGGCGGTGAGGGGGTATATCCCTTTTGGGGCGGTGAGGAGGGATATCCCGGTAGGGACGGTGAGGGGGGGTATCCCTGTAGGGGCGGTGCGGAGGGATATCGCAGTAGGGGCGGTGAGGAGCGATATACCAGTTGGGGTGGTGAGGGATATCCCTGTAAGGGCGGTGAGGTGTGATATCCCGGTAGGTGAGTGAGGAGGGATATCCCGGTAGGGGCGGTAAGGGGGGATATCCCGGTAGGGGTTGTGAGGAGGTATATCCTGGAACCGGCGGTGAGGAGGGATATCATGGTACCAGCGGTGAGGAGGGTTATCCTGGTAGTTGAGTGAGGAGGGAAATCCCGGTGGGGTGGTGAGGAGGGATATCGCAGTAGGGGTAGTGAGGAGGGATATCCCGGTAGAGGAGGTGAGGAGGGATATAAAGGTAAGGGTGCGAGGATTGATATACCGGTTGGGGCAGTGAGGAGGCATATCCCGTTAGAGGCATTGAGGAGGTATATCCCAGTAGGAGCGGTGAGGAGGGACATCCCGCTAGGGGTGGTGAGAAGGGTTATACCAGTAGGGGTGGTGAGGAGGGATATCCTGGTTGGGGCGGTGAGAAGGGATAACTTGGTAGTGGTGGTGAGAATGGATATCCTGGTCGGTGAATGAGGAGGGATATCCCGGTAGGGGCAGTGAGGAGGCATATCCCGGTAGAGGCATTGAGGAGGGATATCCCGGTAAGGGCGGTAAGGAGGAACATCCCGCTAGGGGCGGTGAGGAGGGTTATCCCGGTAAGGGTGGTGAGGAGGGATCTCCTGGTAGGGGCAGTGAAGAGGAATATCCCAGTAGAGGCGGTGAGGAGGGATATCCGGTAGGGACAGTGAGGAGGGTTATCCCAGTAGGGGTGGAGTGGAGGGATATCCTGGTAGGTGTAGTGTATGTAACCGTTCTACCTTTAAGAGAACTATTGTATGTAACCGTCCACCTTTAAGAGAACTATTTTAGGTGTTGCACTACTTTATCTTGGCTGCTGTATACTGTAATACCGGGAGTGACCACACCGGTATATAAGTGCTGTGTAAGGATTTATTGGGCAGATTCGCCCTGACCTTCGAATAGTAAAGTCCTGTTAAAGTTACTCTTGTAGTCTGTGTATTAATTCACCATATAACCCACAGACTTTACAGTAGGGGCAGTGAGGAGGTATATCCCGGCAGGGGTGGTGAGGAGGGATATCCCCGTAGAGGGGGTGAGGAGGGTTATACCGGTTGGGGTTGTGAGGATGGATATTCTGGTAAGGGTGGTGAGGAGGGATATCCCGTTAGGTGAGTGAGGAGGGATATCCCGGTAGGGGCAGTGAAGAGGGTTATCCCAGTAGGGGTGGTGAGGAGGGATCTCCCGGTCGGGGCAGTGAGGACGGATATCCTGGTAGAGGCAGTGATGATGAATATCCCGGTAGGTGAGTGAATAGGGATATCCCGGTGTGGCGGTGAGGAGCGATATCCCGGTAGGGGCGGTGAGGAGAGTTATACCAGTAGAGGGCGTGAGGAGGGATATCCCGGTAGGGGTGGTGAGGAGGGATATCCCAGTAGAGATGGTGTGGAGGGAAATCCCGGTAGGGACGGTGAGGATGGATCCCGGTAGGGGAAGTGAGGAGGGATATCCCGGTAGGGGTGGTGAGGAGGGATATAATGGTAGGGGCGGTGAGGAGGGTTATCCTAGTAGGGGCAGTGAGGAGGGTTATCCCGGTAGGTGAGTGAGGAGGGAAGTCCTGGTGGGGCGGTGAGGAGGGATATACCGGTAGAGGAATTGAGGAGGGATATCCCAGTAGGGGCAGTGAGAAGGGATATCCCGGTAAGGGCGGCAAGGAGGGTTATCCCGGTAAGGGTGGTGAACTGGGAATCCCCCGGTAGGGGCCGTGAGAAGGAATAACCCAGTAGAGGCGGTGAGGAGGTATATCCCAGTAGGGGTGGTGAGGAGGGATATCCCGGTAGGAGTGGAGAGCAGGGATAGCCCGATTGGGGCAGTGAGGAGAGATATCCCGGTAGGGGTGGTGAGGAGGGATATCCCGGTAGGGGCGGTGAGGTGGGATATCCCGGTAGGAGCGGTGAGGGGGGATATCCCGGTAGGGGTGGTGAGGAGGGATATCCTGAAAGCGGCAGTGAGGAGGGATATCCTGGTAGCGGCAGTGAGGAGGATTATCCCGACAGGTGTGTGAGGAGGTAAATCTCAGTGGGGCTGTGAGGAGGGATATCCCGGTAGGGGCGGTGAGGAGGGATATCCCGGTATGAAGCATTGAGGACAGTGATCCCAGTAGGAGCGGTGAGGAGGGACATCCCGCTAGTGGCGGTGAGGACGGTTATCCCGGTAAGGGTGTTGAGGAGGGAGCTCCCGGTAGGGGCAGTGAAGAGGAATATCCCAGTAGAGGCGGTGAGGAGGGATATCCAGTAGGGGTGGTGCGGAGGGATATCCTGGTAGGGGCGGCGAGGGGGGTATCCCGATAGGGGCGGTAAGGAGGGATATCCCTGTGGGGCGGTGAGGAGGGATATCCCGGTAGGGGCAGTGAGGGGGGATATCCCGGTATGGGCGGTGAGGGGGGATATCCGGTAGTGGCGATGAGGAGGGTTATCCCAGTAGGTGAGTGAGGAAGGAAATCCTGGTGGGGCGATGAGGAGGGATATCGCAGTAGGGGCGGTGAGGAGGGATATCCCAGTAGAGGCGGTGAGGAGGGATATCCCGGTATGGGTGTGAGGAGGGATATCCCGGTAGGGGCAGTGAGGAGGCATATCCCAGTGGAGGCATTGAGGAGGGATATCCCAGTAGGACTGGTGAGGAAGGATATCCCGCTAGGGGCAGTGAGGACGGTTATCCCGGTAAGGGTGGAGACGAGGGATCTCACGGTAGGGGCAGTGAAGAGGAAAATCCCAGTAGAGGCGGTGAGGAGGGATATCCAGTAGGGGTGGAGTGGAGGGATATCCCGGTAGGGGCAGTTAGGAGGTATATCCCGGTAGGGGCGGTGAGGAGGGATATCCCGGTAGGGGCGGTGAGGAGCGATATCCCGGTAGGGGCGGTGAGGAGAGTTATACCAGTAGAGGGCGTGAGGAGGGATATCCCGGTAGGGGTGGTGAGGAGGGATATCCCAGTAGAGATGGTGTGGAGGGAAATCCCGGTAGGGACGGTGAGGATGGATCCCGGTAGGGGAAGTGAGGAGGGATATCCCGGTAGGGGTGGTGAGGAGGGATATAATGGTAGGGGCGGTGAGGAGGGTTATCCCGGTAGGTGTGGTGATCAGGGATTTTCCGGTAGGGGCGGTGAGAACGGACATGCCGGTAGAGGCAGTGATGATGGATATCTCGGTAGTTGAATGTGGAGGGATATCCCGGTGGGGCAGTGAGGAGGGATATCCCGGTAGTGGCGGTGAGGAGGGTTATCCCAGTAGGGGTGGAGAGGAAGGATACCCCGGTCGGGGCAGTGAGGACGGATATCCTGTTAGAGGCAGTGATGATGAATATCCCGGTAGGTGAGTGAATAGGGATATCCCAGTGGGGCGGTGAGGAGGGATATCCCGGTAGGTGCGGTGAGGAGAGTTATCCCAGTAGGGGCCGTGAGGAGGGATATCCCGGTAGAGGCATGAGGAGGGATATCCCAGTAGGGGCAGTGAGGAGGGATATCCCGGTAGGGGCAGTGAGGAGGGATATCCCAGTCGGGGCAGTGAGGAGGGATATCCCCGTCGGGGCGGTGAGGGGGGATATCCCGGTAGGGGCAGTGAGGAGGGATATCCCGGTAGGGTCAGTGAGGAGGGATATCCCAGTCGGGGCAGTGAGGAGGGATATCCCCGTCGGGGCGGTGAGGGGGGATATCCCGGTAGGTGAGTGAGGAGGGATATCCCTGTAGGGGCGGTGAGGAGCGATATCCCTATTGGGGCGATGAGGAGGGATATCCCAGTAGGGGCAGTGAAGTGGGATCTCCCAGTAGGGGTGGTGAGGAGTGATATCCCAGTAGGGGTGGTGCGTAGGGATATCCCAGTAGGGGCAGTGAGGGGGGTATCCCGATAGGGGCGGTGAGGAGGGATATCCCTGTGAGCCGGTGAGGAGGGATATCCCTTTAGGGGCGGTGAGGAGGGATATCCCGGTAGGGGCGGTGAGGGGGCGATATCCGGTCGGGCGATTAGGAGGGTTATCCCGGTAGGGGTGGAGTAGAGGGATATCCTGGTAGCGGCAGTGAGGAGGTATATCCCGGCAGGCGTAGTGAGGAGGGATATCCCGGTAGGTGATGTGAGGAGGGATATCCTGGTAGGGGCGGTGAGGAGGGATATCATGGTAGGGGTGGTGAGGAGGGATATCCCGGTAATTGAGTGAGGACGGCAATCCCGGGAGGGGCGGTGAGGAGGGATATCCCCGTAGAGGGAGTGAGGAGGGTTATAACGGTTGGGGCAGTGAGGATGGATATTCTGGTAGGGGTGGTGAGGAGGGATATCCCGTTAGGTGAGTGAGCAGGGTTATCCCGGTAGGGGCAGTGAAGAGGGATATCACAGTAAGGGTGGTGAGGAGGGATCTCCCGGTAGGGGCAGTGAGGAGAGTTATCCCAGTAGGGGGCGTGAGGAGGATATCCTGGTAGGGGCGGTGAGGAGGGAAATCCCGGTAGGGGCAGTGAGGAGGGAATTCCCGGTTAGGGCGATAAGGAGGGATATCCCGGTTGGGGCGGTGAGGAGGAATATCCCAGTAGGGGCGGTGAGGAGAGTTATCCCTGTAGGGGGCGTGAGGAGGATATCCTGGTAGGGGCGGTGAGGAGGGAAATCCTGGTAGGGGCGGTGAGGAGGGAATTCCCGGTAGGGGCGATAAGGAGAGATATCCCGGTAGGGGCGGTGAGGAGGGATATCTTGTTCGGGGCGGGGAGGAGGGTTATCCCGGTAGGGGCGGTGAGGGGGGTAACCCGGTAGGGGTGGTGAGGAGGGATATCCCTGTGGGGCGGTGAGGAGGGATATCCTGGTAGGGGCGATGAGGAAGGATATCCCTTTAGGGGCAGTGACGAGGGACATCATGGTAGGGGCGGTGAGGGGGGGTATCCCTGTAGGGGCGGTGAGGAGGGATATCCTGGTAGCGACGGTGAGGAGGGTTATCCCGGTAGGTGAGTGAGGAAGGAAATCCCGGTGTGGCGATGAGGAGGGATATTGCAGTCAGGGCAGTGAGGAGGGATATCCCAGTAGAAGCGGTGAGGAGGGATATCCCGGTACGGGTGTGAGGAGGGATATCCCGGTAGGGGCAGTGAGGAGGCATATCCCGGTGGAGGCATTGAGGAGGGATATCCCAGTAGGAGCGGTGAGTAGGGACAACCCGCTAGGGGCGGTGAGGAGGGTTATCCCGGTAAGGGTGGTGAGGAGGGATCTCCCGGTAGGGGCAGTGAAGAGGAATATCCCGGTAGGGGTGGTGAGGAGGGATATCCCGGTAGGGGCTGTGAAGAGGGATATCCCGGTAGGGCTGGAGTGGAGGGATATCCCGGTAGGGGAAGTGAGGAGGGATATCCCGGTAGAGGTGGTGAGGAGGGATATCCCTGTAGGGGTGGTGAGGAGGGATATCCCGGTAGATGAGTGAGGAGGGATATCCCTTTAGGGGCGGTGAGAAGGGATATCCCGGTAGGGGTGGAGAGGGGGGATATCCCTTTCGGGGTGGTGAGGAGGGATATCCCGGTAGGGACGTTGAGGGGTGATATCCCTGTAGGGGCGGTGAGGAGGGATATCGCGGTAGGGACGGTGAGGAGCGATATACCAGTAGGGGTGGTGAGGAGGGATATCCCGGTTCGGGCGGTGAGGAGGGATATCTTGGTAGGGGTGGTGAGAATGGATATCCCGGTAGGTGAGTGAGGAGGGATATCCCGGTAGGGGCAGTGAGGGGGGATTTCCCGGTAGGGGCATTGAGGAGGGTTATCCCGGTAGGTGTGGTGAGGAGGGGTTTTCCGGTAGGGGCGGTGAGAAAGGACATCCCGGTAGAGTCAGTGATGATGGATATCTCGGTAGGTGAATGAGGAGGGATATCCCGGTGGGGCGGTGAGGAGGGATTTCCCGGTAGTGGCGGTGAGGAGTTTTTCCCAGTAGGGGTGTAGAGGAGGGATCTCCCAGTAGGGGCAGTGAGGACGGATATCCTGGTAGAGGCAGTGATGATGAATATCCCGGTAGGTGAGTGAATAGGGATATCCCAGTGGGGCGGTGAGGAGGGCTATCTCGGTAGGGGCGGTGAGGAGAGTTATCCCAGTAGGGGCCATGAGGAGGGATATCCCGGTAGAGGCGTGAGGGGGGGTATCCCGATAGGGGCGGTGAGGAGGGATATCCCTGTGGGGCGGTGAGGAGGGATATCCTGGTAGGGGCGATGAGGAAGGATATCCCTTTAGGGGCAGTGAGGAGGGATATCATGGTAGGGGCGGTGAGGGGGGGTATCCCTGTAGGGGCGGTGAGGAGGGATATCCCGGTAGGCGTGGTGTGGAGGGATATACCAGTAGGGGTGGTGAGGAGGGTATCCCGGTAGGGGCGGTGAGGAGGGATATACCAGTAGGGGTGGTGAGGAGGGATATCCCGGTAGGGGCGGTAAGGGGGATATCCCGGTAGGGGTGGTGAGGGGGGATATACTGGAAGCGGCGGTGAGGAGGGATATCCTGGTAGCGACGGTGAGGAGGGTTATCCCGGTAGGTGTGTGAGGAAGGAAATTCCGGTGGGGCGATGAGGAGGGATATTGCAGGAGGGGCGGTGAGGAGGGATATCCCAGTAGAGGCGGTGAGGAGGGATATCCCGGTATGAGTGTGAGGAGGGATATCCCGGTAGGGGCAGTGAGGAGGCATATCCCGGTGGAGGCATTGAGGAGGCATATCCGAGTAGGAGCGGTGAGTAGGGACAACCCGCTAGGGGCGGTGAGGAGGGTTATCCCGGTAAGGGTGGTGAGTAGGGTTCTCCCGGTAGGGGCAGTGAAGAGGAATATCCCAGTAGAGGTGGTGAGGAGGGATATCTCGGTAGGGGCGGTGAGGCGGGTTATCCCGATAGGGCTGGAGTGGAGGGATATCCCGGTAGGGGAAGTGAGGAGGGATATCCCGGTAGGGGTGGTGAGGAGGGATATCCCTGTAGGGGTGGTGAGGAGGGATATCCCGGTAGATGAGTGAGGAGGGATATCCCTTTAGGGGCGGTGAGGAGGGATATCCCGGTAGGGGCGGTGAGGGGGTATATCCCTTTTGGGGCGGTGAGGAGGGATATCCCGGTAGGGACGGTGAGGGGGGGTATCCCTGTAGGGGCGGTGCGGAGGGATATCGCAGTAGGGGCGGTGAGGAGCGATATACCAGTTGGGGTGGTGAGGGATATCCCTGTAAGGGCGGTGAGGTGTGATATCCCGGTAGGTGAGTGAGGAGGGATATCCCGGTAGGGGCGGTAAGGGGGGATATCCCGGTAGGGGTTGTGAGGAGGTATATCCTGGAACCGGCGGTGAGGAGGGATATCATGGTACCAGCGGTGAGGAGGGTTATCCTGGTAGTTGAGTGAGGAGGGAAATCCCGGTGGGGTGGTGAGGAGGGATATCGCAGTAGGGGTAGTGAGGAGGGATATCCCGGTAGAGGAGGTGAGGAGGGATATAAAGGTAAGGGTGCGAGGATTGATATACCGGTTGGGGCAGTGAGGAGGCATATCCCGTTAGAGGCATTGAGGAGGTATATCCCAGTAGGAGCGGTGAGGAGGGACATCCCGCTAGGGGTGGTGAGAAGGGTTATACCAGTAGGGGTGGTGAGGAGGGATATCCTGGTTGGGGCGGTGAGAAGGGATAACTTGGTAGTGGTGGTGAGAATGGATATCCTGGTCGGTGAATGAGGAGGGATATCCCGGTAGGGGCAGTGAGGAGGCATATCCCGGTAGAGGCATTGAGGAGGGATATCCCGGTAAGGGCGGTAAGGAGGAACATCCCGCTAGGGGCGGTGAGGAGGGTTATCCCGGTAAGGGTGGTGAGGAGGGATCTCCTGGTAGGGGCAGTGAAGAGGAATATCCCAGTAGAGGCGGTGAGGAGGGATATCCGGTAGGGACAGTGAGGAGGGTTATCCCAGTAGGGGTGGAGTGGAGGGATATCCTGGTAGGTGTAGTGTATGTAACCGTTCTACCTTTAAGAGAACTATTGTATGTAACCGTCCACCTTTAAGAGAACTATTTTAGGTGTTGCACTACTTTATCTTGGCTGCTGTATACTGTAATACCGGGAGTGACCACACCGGTATATAAGTGCTGTGTAAGGATTTATTGGGCAGATTCGCCCTGACCTTCGAATAGTAAAGTCCTGTTAAAGTTACTCTTGTAGTCTGTGTATTAATTCACCATATAACCCACAGACTTTACAGTAGGGGCAGTGAGGAGGTATATCCCGGCAGGGGTGGTGAGGAGGGATATCCCCGTAGAGGGGGTGAGGAGGGTTATACCGGTTGGGGTTGTGAGGATGGATATTCTGGTAAGGGTGGTGAGGAGGGATATCCCGTTAGGTGAGTGAGGAGGGATATCCCGGTAGGGGCAGTGAAGAGGGTTATCCCAGTAGGGGTGGTGAGGAGGGATCTCCCGGTCGGGGCAGTGAGGACGGATATCCTGGTAGAGGCAGTGATGATGAATATCCCGGTAGGTGAGTGAATAGGGATATCCCGGTGTGGCGGTGAGGAGCGATATCCCGGTAGGGGCGGTGAGGAGAGTTATACCAGTAGAGGGCGTGAGGAGGGATATCCCGGTAGGGGTGGTGAGGAGGGATATCCCAGTAGAGATGGTGTGGAGGGAAATCCCGGTAGGGACGGTGAGGATGGATCCCGGTAGGGGAAGTGAGGAGGGATATCCCGGTAGGGGTGGTGAGGAGGGATATAATGGTAGGGGCGGTGAGGAGGGTTATCCTAGTAGGGGCAGTGAGGAGGGTTATCCCGGTAGGTGAGTGAGGAGGGAAGTCCTGGTGGGGCGGTGAGGAGGGATATACCGGTAGAGGAATTGAGGAGGGATATCCCAGTAGGGGCAGTGAGAAGGGATATCCCGGTAAGGGCGGCAAGGAGGGTTATCCCGGTAAGGGTGGTGAACTGGGAATCCCCCGGTAGGGGCCGTGAGAAGGAATAACCCAGTAGAGGCGGTGAGGAGGTATATCCCAGTAGGGGTGGTGAGGAGGGATATCCCGGTAGGAGTGGAGAGCAGGGATAGCCCGATTGGGGCAGTGAGGAGAGATATCCCGGTAGGGGTGGTGAGGAGGGATATCCCGGTAGGGGCGGTGAGGTGGGATATCCCGGTAGGAGCGGTGAGGGGGGATATCCCGGTAGGGGTGGTGAGGAGGGATATCCTGAAAGCGGCAGTGAGGAGGGATATCCTGGTAGCGGCAGTGAGGAGGATTATCCCGACAGGTGTGTGAGGAGGTAAATCTCAGTGGGGCTGTGAGGAGGGATATCCCGGTAGGGGCGGTGAGGAGGGATATCCCGGTATGAAGCATTGAGGACAGTGATCCCAGTAGGAGCGGTGAGGAGGGACATCCCGCTAGTGGCGGTGAGGACGGTTATCCCGGTAAGGGTGTTGAGGAGGGAGCTCCCGGTAGGGGCAGTGAAGAGGAATATCCCAGTAGAGGCGGTGAGGAGGGATATCCAGTAGGGGTGGTGCGGAGGGATATCCTGGTAGGGGCGGCGAGGGGGGTATCCCGATAGGGGCGGTAAGGAGGGATATCCCTGTGGGGCGGTGAGGAGGGATATCCCGGTAGGGGCAGTGAGGGGGGATATCCCGGTATGGGCGGTGAGGGGGGATATCCGGTAGTGGCGATGAGGAGGGTTATCCCAGTAGGTGAGTGAGGAAGGAAATCCTGGTGGGGCGATGAGGAGGGATATCGCAGTAGGGGCGGTGAGGAGGGATATCCCAGTAGAGGCGGTGAGGAGGGATATCCCGGTATGGGTGTGAGGAGGGATATCCCGGTAGGGGCAGTGAGGAGGCATATCCCAGTGGAGGCATTGAGGAGGGATATCCCAGTAGGACTGGTGAGGAAGGATATCCCGCTAGGGGCAGTGAGGACGGTTATCCCGGTAAGGGTGGAGACGAGGGATCTCACGGTAGGGGCAGTGAAGAGGAAAATCCCAGTAGAGGCGGTGAGGAGGGATATCCAGTAGGGGTGGAGTGGAGGGATATCCCGGTAGGGGCAGTTAGGAGGTATATCCCGGTAGGGGCGGTGAGGAGGGATATCCCGGTAGGGGCGGTGAGGAGGGATATCCCGGCAGGGGCGGTGAGGAGGGTATCCCGATAGGGGCGGTGAGGAGGGATATCCCTGTGGGGCGGTGAGGAGGGATATCCCGGTAGGGGCAATGAGGATGGATATCCCTTTAGGGTCGGTGAGGAGGGATATCCCGGTAGGGGCGGTGAGGGGCGATATCCCTGTATGGGCGGTGAGGGGGGATATCCCGGTAGGCACAGTGAGGAGGGATATACCAGTAGGGGTGGTGAGGAGGGATATCCCGGTAGGGGCGGTGAGGGGGGATATCCCGGTAGGGGTGGTGAGGAGAGATATACTGGAAGCGGCGGTGAGGAGGGATATCCTGGTAACAATGGTGAGGAGGGTTATCCCGGTAGGTGAGTGAGGAAGGAAATCCTGGTGGGGCGATGAGGAGGGATATCACAGTAGGGGCGGTGAGGAGGGATATCCCAGTAGACGCGGTGAGGAGGGATATCCCGGTATGGGTGTGAGGAGGGATATCCCGGTAGGGGCAGTGAGAAGGCATATCCCAGTGGAGGCATTGAGGAGGGATATCCCAGTAGGAGCGGTCAGGAGGGACATCCCGCTAGGGGCGGTGAGGAGTATTATCACAGAAAGGGTGGTGAGGAGGGATCTCCCGGTAGGGGCAGTGAAGAGGAATATCCCAGTAGAGGTGGTGAGGAGGGATATCCCGGTAGGAGCGGTGAGGAAGGTTATGCCGGTAGGGCTGGAGTGGAAGGATATCCCGATATGGGCAGTGAGGAGGTATACCCCGGTAGGGGTGGTGAGGAGGGATATCCCGGTAGGGGCGGTGAAGAGGGATATCCCGGTACGTGACTGAGGAGGGATATCTCTTTAGGGGCGGTGAGGAGGGATATCCCGGTAGGGGCGGTGAGGGGGGATATCCCTTTAGGGGCGGTGAGGAGGGATATCCCGGTAGGGGCCGTGAGGGGGGATATCCCTGTAGGGGCGGTGAGGAGGGGTATTCCGGTAGGGGCGGTGAGGAGGGATATACCATTAGGGGTGGTGAGGAGGGATCTCCCGGTAGGGGCCGTGAGGGGGGATACCCCTGTCGGGGCGGTGAGGAGGGATATTCCGGTAGGGGCGGTGAGGAGGGATATACCATTAGGGGTGGTGAGGAGTGATATCCCGGTTGGGGCGGTGAGGAGGGATATCTTGGTAGGGGTGGTGAGAATGGATATCCCGATAGGTGAGTGAGGAAGGATATCCCGGTAGGGGCGGTGAGGGGGGATTTCCCGGTAGGGGCGTTGAGGAGGCTTATCCCGGTAGGTGTGGTGAGGAGGGATTTTCCAGTAGGGGCAGTGAGAAGGGACATCCCGGTAGAGGCAGTGATGATGGATATCTCGGTAGGTGAGTGAGGAGGGATATCCCGGTGGGGCGGTGTGGCGGGATATCCCGGTAGTGGCGGTGAGGAGGGTTATCCCTGTAGGGGTGGATTAGAGGGACCTCCCGGTAGTGGCAGTGAGGACGGCTATCCTGGTAGAGGCAGTGATGATGAATATCCCGGTAGGTGAGTGAATAGGGATATACCAGTGGGACGGTGAGGAGGGATATCCCGGTAGGGGCGGTGAGGAGACTTATCCCAGTAGGGGCCGTGAGGAGGGATATCCCGGTAGAGGCGTGAAGAGGGATATCCCAGTAGGGGCAGTGAGGAGGGATATCCCGGTACGGGCGGTGAGGAGGGTTATACCGGTAGAGGTGGTGAGCTGGGAATCTCCTGGTAGGGGCGGTGAGGAGGGATATCCCGGTAGGGGCGGTGTGGAGTGATATTCCGGTAGGGGTGGAGAGGAGGGATATCCCGGTAGGTGCGGTGAGGAGGGATATACTGGAAGCGGCGGTGAGGAGGGATATCCTGGTAGCGACGGTGAGGAGGGTTATCCCGGTAGGTAAGTGAGGAAGGAAATTCCGGTGGGGCGATGAGGAGGGATATTGCAGTAGGGGCGGTGAGGAGGGATGTCCCAGTAGAGGCGGTGAGGAGGGATATCCCGGTATGAGTGTGAGGAGGGATATCCCGGTAGGGGCAGTGAGGAGGCATATCCCGGTGGAGGCATTGAGGAGGGATATCCCAGTAGGAGCGGTGAGTAGGGACAACCCGCTAGGGGCGGTGAGGAGGGTTATCCCGGTAAGGGTGGTGAGGAGGGTTCTCCCGGTAGGGGCAGTGAAGAGGAATATCCCAGTAGAGGTGGTGAGGAGGGATAGCCCGGTAGGGGCGGTGAGGCGGGTTATCCCGATAGGGCTGGAGTGGAGGGATATCCCGATAGGGGCAGTGAGGAGGTATATCCCGGCAGGGGTGGTGAGGAGGGATATCCCGGTAGGGGAAGTGAGGAGGGATATCCCGGTAGGGGTGGTGAGGAGGGATATCCCTGTAGGGGTGGTGAGGAGGGATATCCCGGTAGATGAGTGAGGAGGGATATCCCTTTAGGGGCGGTGAGGAGGGATATCCCGGTAGGGACGGTGAGGGGGGATATCCCTGTAGGGGCGGTGAGGAGGGATATCGCGGTAGGGGCGGTGAGGAGCGATATACCAGTAGGGGTGGTGAGGAGGGATATCCCGGTTCGGGCGGTGAGGAGGGATATCTTGGTAGGGGTGGTGAGAATGGATATCCCGGTAGGTGAGTGAGGAGGGATATCCCGGTAGGGGCGGTGAGGAGGGATATCCCGGTAGGGGCGGTGAGGGGGGATATCCCTTTAGGGGCGGTGAGGAGGGATATCCCGGTAGGGGCCGTGAGGGGGGATATCCCTGTAGGGGCGGTGAGGAGGGGTATTCCGGTAGGGGCGGTGAGGAGGGATATACCATTAGGGGTGGTGAGGAGGGATCTCCCGGTAGGGGCCGTGAGGGGGGATACCCCTGTCGGGGCGGTGAGGAGGGATATTCCGGTAGGGGCGGTGAGGAGGGATATACCATTAGGGGTGGTGAGGAGTGATATCCCGGTTGGGGCGGTGAGGAGGGATATCTTGGTAGGGGTGGTGAGAATGGATATCCCGATAGGTGAGTGAGGAGGGATATCCCGGTAGGGGCGGTGAGGGGGGATTTCCCGGTAGGGGCGTTGAGGAGGGTTATCCCGGTAGGTGTGGTGAGGAGGGATTTTCCAGTAGGGGCAGTGAGAAGGGACATCCCGGTAGAGGCAGTGATGATGGATATCTCGGTAGGTGAGTGAGGAGGGATATCCCGGTGGGGCGGTGTGGCGGGATATCCCGGTAGTGGCGGTGAGGAGGGTTATCCCTGTAGGGGTGGATTAGAGGGACCTCCCGGTAGTGGCAGTGAGGACGGCTATCCTGGTAGAGGCAGTGATGATGAATATCCCGGTAGGTGAGTGAATAGGGATATACCAGTGGGACGGTGAGGAGGGATATCCCGGTAGGGGCGGTGAGGAGACTTATCCCAGTAGGGGCCGTGAGGAGGGATATCCCGGTAGAGGCGTGAAGAGGGATATCCCAGTAGGGGCAGTGAGGAGGGATATCCCGGTACGGGCGGTGAGGAGGGTTATACCGGTAGAGGTGGTGAGCTGGGAATCTCCTGGTAGGGGCGGTGAGGAGGGATATCCCGGTAGGGGCGGTGTGGAGTGATATTCCGGTAGGGGTGGAGAGGAGGGATATCCCGGTAGGTGCGGTGAGGAGGGATATACTGGAAGCGGCGGTGAGGAGGGATATCCTGGTAGCGACGGTGAGGAGGGTTATCCCGGTAGGTAAGTGAGGAAGGAAATTCCGGTGGGGCGATGAGGAGGGATATTGCAGTAGGGGCGGTGAGGAGGGATGTCCCAGTAGAGGCGGTGAGGAGGGATATCCCGGTATGAGTGTGAGGAGGGATATCCCGGTAGGGGCAGTGAGGAGGCATATCCCGGTGGAGGCATTGAGGAGGGATATCCCAGTAGGAGCGGTGAGTAGGGACAACCCGCTAGGGGCGGTGAGGAGGGTTATCCCGGTAAGGGTGGTGAGGAGGGTTCTCCCGGTAGGGGCAGTGAAGAGGAATATCCCAGTAGAGGTGGTGAGGAGGGATAGCCCGGTAGGGGCGGTGAGGCGGGTTATCCCGATAGGGCTGGAGTGGAGGGATATCCCGATAGGGGCAGTGAGGAGGTATATCCCGGCAGGGGTGGTGAGGAGGGATATCCCGGTAGGGGAAGTGAGGAGGGATATCCCGGTAGGGGTGGTGAGGAGGGATATCCCTGTAGGGGTGGTGAGGAGGGATATCCCGGTAGATGAGTGAGGAGGGATATCCCTTTAGGGGCGGTGAGGAGGGATATCCCGGTAGGGACGGTGAGGGGGGATATCCCTGTAGGGGCGGTGAGGAGGGATATCGCGGTAGGGGCGGTGAGGAGGGATATACCATTAGGGGTGGTGAGGAGTGATATCCCGGTGGAGGCATTGAGGAGGGATATCCCAGTAGGAGCGGTGAGTAGGGACAACCCGCTAGGGGCGGTGAGGAGGGTTATCCCGGTAAGGGTGGTGAGGAGGGTTCTCCCGGTAGGGGCAGTGAAGAGGAATATCCCAGTAGAGGTGGTGAGGAGGGATAGCCCGGTAGGGGCGGTGAGGCGGGTTATCCCGATAGGGCTGGAGTGGAGGGATATCCCGATAGGGGCAGTGAGGAGGTATATCCCGGCAGGGGTGGTGAGGAGGGATATCCCGGTAGGGGAAGTGAGGAGGGATATCCCGGTAGGGGTGGTGAGGAGGGATATCCCTGTAGGGGTGGTGAGGAGGGATATCCCGGTAGATGAGTGAGGAGGGATATCCCTTTAGGGGCGGTGAGGAGGGATATCCCGGTAGGGACGGTGAGGGGGGATATCCCTGTAGGGGCGGTGAGGAGGGATATCGCGGTAGGGGCGGTGAGGAGCGATATACCAGTAGGGGTGGTGAGGAGGGATATCCCGGTTCGGGCGGTGAGGAGGGATATCTTGGTAGGGGTGGTGAGAATGGATATCCCGGTAGGTGAGTGAGGAGGGATATCCCGGTAGGGGCGGTGAGGAGGGATATCCCGGTAGGGGCGGTGAGGGGGGATATCCCTTTAGGGGCGGTGAGGAGGGATATCCCGGTAGGGGCCGTGAGGGGGGATATCCCTGTAGGGGCGGTGAGGAGGGGTATTCCGGTAGGGGCGGTGAGGAGGGATATACCATTAGGGGTGGTGAGGAGGGATCTCCCGGTAGGGGCCGTGAGGGGGGATACCCCTGTCGGGGCGGTGAGGAGGGATATTCCGGTAGGGGCGGTGAGGAGGGATATACCATTAGGGGTGGTGAGGAGTGATATCCCGGTTGGGGCGGTGAGGAGGGATATCTTGGTAGGGGTGGTGAGAATGGATATCCCGATAGGTGAGTGAGGAGGGATATCCCGGTAGGGGCGGTGAGGGGGGATTTCCCGGTAGGGGCGTTGAGGAGGGTTATCCCGGTAGGTGTGGTGAGGAGGGATTTTCCAGTAGGGGCAGTGAGAAGGGACATCCCGGTAGAGGCAGTGATGATGGATATCTCGGTAGGTGAGTGAGGAGGGATATCCCGGTGGGGCGGTGTGGCGGGATATCCCGGTAGTGGCGGTGAGGAGGGTTATCCCTGTAGGGGTGGATTAGAGGGACCTCCCGGTAGTGGCAGTGAGGACGGCTATCCTGGTAGAGGCAGTGATGATGAATATCCCGGTAGGTGAGTGAATAGGGATATACCAGTGGGACGGTGAGGAGGGATATCCCGGTAGGGGCGGTGAGGAGACTTATCCCAGTAGGGGCCGTGAGGAGGGATATCCCGGTAGAGGCGTGAAGAGGGATATCCCAGTAGGGGCAGTGAGGAGGGATATCCCGGTACGGGCGGTGAGGAGGGTTATACCGGTAGAGGTGGTGAGCTGGGAATCTCCTGGTAGGGGCGGTGAGGAGGGATATCCCGGTAGGGGCGGTGTGGAGTGATATTCCGGTAGGGGTGGAGAGGAGGGATATCCCGGTAGGTGCGGTGAGGAGGGATATACTGGAAGCGGCGGTGAGGAGGGATATCCTGGTAGCGACGGTGAGGAGGGTTATCCCGGTAGGTAAGTGAGGAAGGAAATTCCGGTGGGGCGATGAGGAGGGATATTGCAGTAGGGGCGGTGAGGAGGGATGTCCCAGTAGAGGCGGTGAGGAGGGATATCCCGGTATGAGTGTGAGGAGGGATATCCCGGTAGGGGCAGTGAGGAGGCATATCCCGGTGGAGGCATTGAGGAGGGATATCCCAGTAGGAGCGGTGAGTAGGGACAACCCGCTAGGGGCGGTGAGGAGGGTTATCCCGGTAAGGGTGGTGAGGAGGGTTCTCCCGGTAGGGGCAGTGAAGAGGAATATCCCAGTAGAGGTGGTGAGGAGGGATAGCCCGGTAGGGGCGGTGAGGCGGGTTATCCCGATAGGGCTGGAGTGGAGGGATATCCCGATAGGGGCAGTGAGGAGGTATATCCCGGCAGGGGTGGTGAGGAGGGATATCCCGGTAGGGGAAGTGAGGAGGGATATCCCGGTAGGGGTGGTGAGGAGGGATATCCCTGTAGGGGTGGTGAGGAGGGATATCCCGGTAGATGAGTGAGGAGGGATATCCCTTTAGGGGCGGTGAGGAGGGATATCCCGGTAGGGACGGTGAGGGGGGATATCCCTGTAGGGGCGGTGAGGAGGGATATCGCGGTAGGGGCGGTGAGGAGCGATATACCAGTAGGGGTGGTGAGGAGGGATATCCCGGTTCGGGCGGTGAGGAGGGATATCTTGGTAGGGGTGGTGAGAATGGATATCCCGGTAGGTGAGTGAGGAGGGATATCCCGGTAGGGGCAGTGAGGAGGGATATCCCGTAATGGGCGGTGAGGAGGGTTATCCCGGTAGAGGTGGTGAGCTGGAATCTTCTGGTAGGGGCGGTGAGGAGGGATATCCCAGTAGGGGCGGTGAGGAGTGATATCCCGGTAGGGGTGGAGAGGAGGGATAGCCCGGTTGGGGCAGTGAGGAGGGATATCCCGGTAGGGGTGGTGAGGAGGGATATCCCTGTAGGGGCGGTGAGGTGTAATATCCCGGCAGGTGAGTGAGGAGGGATATCCCGGTAGGGGCGGTAAGGGGCGATATCCCAGTAGGGGTTGTGAGGAGGTATATCCTGGAACCGGCGGTGAGGAGGGATATCATGGTACCAGCGGTGAGGAGGGTTATCCTGGTAGTTGAGTGAGGAGGGAAACCCCGGTGGGGTGGTGAGGAGGGATATCGCAGTAGGGGTAGTGAGGAGGGATATCCCGGTAGAGGAGGTGAGGAGGGATATAAAGGTAAGGGTGCGAGGATTGATATACCGGTAGGGGCAGTGAGGAGGCATATCCCGTTAGAGGCATTGAGGAGGGACATCCCAGTAGGAGCGGTGAGGAGGGACATCCGCTAGGGGTGGTGAGAAGGGTTATACCAATAGGGGTGGTGAGAAGGGATATCCTGGTTGGGGCGGTGAGGAGGGATAACTTGGTAGCGGTGGTGAGAATGGATATCCCGGTCGGTGAATGAGGAGGGATATCCCGGTAGGGGCAGTGAGGAGGCATACCCCGGTAGAGGCATTGAGGAGGGATATCCCGATCAGGGCGGTGAGGAGGAACATCCCGCTAGGGGCGGTGAGGAGGGTTATCCCGGTAAGGGTGGTGAGGAGGGATCTCCTGGTAGGGGCAGTGAAGAGGAATATCCCAGTAGAGGCGGTGAGGAGGGATATCCGGTAGGGACGGTGAGGAGGGTTATCCCAGTAGGGGTGGAGTGGAGGGATATCCTGGTAGGGGCAGTGAGGAGGTATATCCCGGCAGGGGTGGTGAGGAGGGATATCCCCGTACAGGGGGTGAGGAGGGTTATACCGGTTGGGGTTGTGAGGATGGATATTCTGGTAGGGGTGGTGAGGAGGGATATCCCGTTAGGTGAGTGAGGAGGGATATCCCAGTAGGGGCAGTGAAGAGGGTTATCCCAGTAGGTGTGGTGAGGAGGGATCTCCCGGTAGGGGCAGTGAGGACGGATATCTTGGTAGAGGCAGTGATGATGAATATCCCGGTAGTTGAGTGAATAGGGATATCCCGGTGAGGCGGTGAGGAGCGATATCCCGGTAGGGGCGGTGAGGAGAGTTATACCAGTAGAGGGCGTGAGGAGGGATATCCCGGTAGGGGTGGTGAGGAGGGATATCCCAGTAGAGATGGTGTGGAGGGAAATCCCGGTAGGGACGGTGAGGAGGGATCCCGGTTGGGGAAGTGAGGAGGGATATCCCGGTAGGGGTGGTGAGGAGGGATATAATGGTAGGGGCGGTGAGGAGGGTTATCCTAGTAGGGGCAGTGAGGAGGGTTATCCCGGTAGGTGAGTGAGGAGGGAAGTCCTGGTGGGGCGGTGAGGAGGGATATACCGGTAGAGGAATTGAGGAGGGATATCCCAGTAGGGGCAGTGAGAAGGGATATCCCGGTAAGGGCGGCGAGGAGGGTTATCCCGGTAAGGGTGGTGAACTGGGAATCCCCAGTAGGGGCCGTGAGAAGGAATAACCCAGTAGAGGCGGTGAGGAGGTATATCCCTGTAGGGGTGGTGAGGAGGGATATCCCGGTAGGGGTGGAGAGGAGGGATAGCCCGATTGGGGCAGTAAGGAGGGATATCCCGGTAGGGGTGGTGAGGAGGGATATCCCGGTAGGGGCGGTGAGGTGGGATATCCCGGTAGGTGAGTGAGGGGGGATATCCCGGTAGGGGCGGTGAGGGGGGATATCCCGGTAGGGGTGGTGAGGAGGGATATCCTGAAAGCGGCAGTGAGGAGGGATATCCTGGTAGCGGCAGTGAGGAGGATTATCCCGATAGGTGTGTGAGGAGGTAAATCTCAGTGGGGCTGTGAGGAGGGATATCCCGGTAGGGGCGGTGATGAGGGATATCCCGGTATGAAGCATTGAGGACAGAGATCCCAGTAGGAGCGGTGAGGAGGGACATCCCGCTAGTGGCGGTGAGGACGGTTATCCCGGTAAGGGTGGTGAGGAGGGAACTCCCGGTAGGGGCAGTGAAGAGGAATATCCCAGTAGAGGCGGTGAGGAGGGATATCCAGTAGGGGTGGTGCGGAGGGATATCCCAGTAGGGGCGGCGAGGGGGGTATCCCGATAGGGGCGGTGAGGAGGGATATCCCTGTGGGGCGGTGAGGAGGGATATCCCGGTAGGGGCGATGAGGATGGATATCCCTTTAGGGGCGGTGAGGAGGGATATCCCGGTATGGGCGGTGAGGGGGGATATCCGGTAGTGGCAATGAGGAGGGTTATCCCGGTAGGTGAGTGAGGAAGGAAATCCTGGTGGGGCGATGAGGAGGGATATCGCAGTAGGGGCGGTGAGGAGGGATATCCCAGTAGAGGCGGTGAGGAGGGATATCCCGGTATGGGTGTGAGGAGGGATATCCCGGTAGGGGCAGTGAGGAGGCATATCCCAGTGGAGGCATTGAGGAGGGATATCCCAGTAGGACTGGTGAGGAAGGATATCCCGCTAGGGGCAGTGAGGACGGTTATCCCGGTAAGGGTGGTGATGAGGGATCTCACGGTAGGGGCAGTGAAGAGGAAAATCCCAGTAGAGGCGGTGAGGAGGGATATCCAGTAGGGGTGGTGAGGAGGGTTATCCCAGTAGGGGTGGAGTGGAGGGATATCCCGGTAGGGGCAGTTAGGAGGTATATCCCGGTAGGGGCGGTGAGGAGGGATATCCCGGTAGGGGCGGTGAGAAGGGATATCCCGGTAGGGGCGGTGAGGAGGGTATCCCGATAGGGGCGGTGAGGAGGGATATCCCTGTGGGGCGGTGAGGAGGGATATCCCGGTAGGGGCAATGAGGATGGATATCCCTTTAGGGTCGGTGAGGAGGGATATCCCGGTAGGGGCGGTGAGGGGCGATATCCCTGTATGGGCGGTGAGGGGGGATATCCTGGTAGGCGCAGTGAGGAGGGATATACCTGTAGGGGTGGTGAGGAGGGATATCCCAGTAGGGGCGGTGAGGGGGGATATCCCGGTCGGGGTGGTGAGGAGAGAGATACTGGAAGCGGCGGTGAGGAGGGATATCCTGGTAACAATGGTGAGGAGGGTTATCCCGGTAGGTGAGTGAGGAAGGAAATCCTGGTGGGGCGATGAGGAGGGATATCACAGTAGGGGCGGTGAGGAGGGATATCCCAGTAGAGGCGGTGAGGAGGGATATCCCGGTATGGGTGTGAGGAGGGATATCCCGGTAGGGGCAGTGAGGAGGCATATCCCAGTGGAGGCATTGAGGAGGGATATCCCAGTAGGAGCGGTGAGGAGGGGCATCCCGCTAGGGGCGGTGAGGAGTATTATCCCAGTAAGGGTGGTGAGGAGGGATCTCCCGGTAGGGGCAGGGAAGAGGAATATCCCAGTAGAGGTGGTGAGGAGGGATATCCCGGTAGGGGCTGTGAGGAAGGTTATCCCGATATGGGCAGTGAGGAGGTATATCCCGGTAGGGGTGGTGAGGAGGGATATCCCGGTAGGGGCGGTGAAGAGGGATATCCCGGTACATGACTGAGGGGGGATATCCCTTTAGGGGCGGTGAGGCGGGATATCCCGGGAGGGGCCGTGAGGGGGGATATCCCTATAGGGGCGGTGAGGAGGGATATTCCGGCAGGGGCGGTGAGGAGGGATATACCATTAGGGGTGGTGAGGAGTGATATCCCGGTTGGGGCGGTGAGGAGGGATATCTTGGTAGGGGTGGTGAGAATGGATATCCCGATAGGTGAGTGAGGAGGGATATCCCGGTAGGGGCGGTGAGGAGGGATATCCCGGTAGGGGCGGTGAGAAGGGATATCCCGGTAGGGGCGGTGAGGAGGGTATCCCGATAGGGGCGGTGAGGAGGGATATCCCTGTGGGGCGGTGAGGAGGGATATCCCGGTAGGGGCAATGAGGATGGATATCCCTTTAGGGTCGGTGAGGAGGGATATCCCGGTAGGGGCGGTGAGGGGCGATATCCCTGTATGGGCGGTGAGGGGGGATATCCTGGTAGGCGCAGTGAGGAGGGATATACCTGTAGGGGTGGTGAGGAGGGATATCCCAGTAGGGGCGGTGAGGGGGGATATCCCGGTCGGGGTGGTGAGGAGAGAGATACTGGAAGCGGCGGTGAGGAGGGATATCCTGGTAACAATGGTGAGGAGGGTTATCCCGGTAGGTGAGTGAGGAAGGAAATCCTGGTGGGGCGATGAGGAGGGATATCACAGTAGGGGCGGTGAGGAGGGATATCCCAGTAGAGGCGGTGAGGAGGGATATCCCGGTATGGGTGTGAGGAGGGATATCCCGGTAGGGGCAGTGAGGAGGCATATCCCAGTGGAGGCATTGAGGAGGGATATCCCAGTAGGAGCGGTGAGGAGGGGCATCCCGCTAGGGGCGGTGAGGAGTATTATCCCAGTAAGGGTGGTGAGGAGGGATCTCCCGGTAGGGGCAGGGAAGAGGAATATCCCAGTAGAGGTGGTGAGGAGGGATATCCCGGTAGGGGCTGTGAGGAAGGTTATCCCGATATGGGCAGTGAGGAGGTATATCCCGGTAGGGGTGGTGAGGAGGGATATCCCGGTAGGGGCGGTGAAGAGGGATATCCCGGTACATGACTGAGGGGGGATATCCCTTTAGGGGCGGTGAGGCGGGATATCCCGGGAGGGGCCGTGAGGGGGGATATCCCTATAGGGGCGGTGAGGAGGGATATTCCGGCAGGGGCGGTGAGGAGGGATATACCATTAGGGGTGGTGAGGAGTGATATCCCGGTTGGGGCGGTGAGGAGGGATATCTTGGTAGGGGTGGTGAGAATGGATATCCCGATAGGTGAGTGAGGAGGGATATCCCGGTAGGGGCGGTGAGGGGGGATTTCCCGGTAGGGGCGTTGAGGAGTGTTATCCTGGTAGGTGTGGTGAGGAGGGATTTTCCAGTAGGGGCGGTGAGAAGGGACACCCTGGTAGAGGCAATGATGATGGATATCTCGGTAGGTGAGTGAGGAGGGATATCCCGGTGGGGCGGTGTGGCGGGATATCCCAGTAGTGGCGGTGAGGAGGGTTATCCCCGTAGGGGTGGATTAGAGGGACCTCCCGGTAGGGGCAGTGAGGACGGCTATCCTGGTAGAGGCAGTGATGATGAATATCCCGGTAGGTGAGTGAATAGGGATATACCAGTGGGACGGTGAGGAGGGATATCCCGGTAGGGGCGGTGAGGAGAGTTATCCCAGTAGGGGCCGTGAGGAGGGATATCCCGGTAGAGGCGTGAAGAGGGATATCCCAGTAGGGGCAGTGAGGAGGGATATCCCGGTACGGGCGATGAGGAGGGTTATACCGGTAGGGGTGGAGAGGAGGGATAGCCCGGTTGGGGCAGTGAGGAGGGATATCCCGGTAGGGGTGGTGAGGAGGAATATCCCGGTAGGGGCGGTGAGTTGGGATATCCCAGAAGGTGAGTGAGGAGGGATATCCCGGTAGGGGCGGTAAGGGGGGATATCCCGGTAGGGGTGGTGAGGAGATATATAATGGAAGCGGCGGTGAGGTTGGATATCCTGGTACCGGTGAGTGAGGAGGGAAATCCCGGTGGGGCGGTGAGGAGGGATATCGCAGTAGGGGTAGTGAGGAGGGATATCCCGGTAGAGGAGGTGAGGAGGGAAATAAAGGTATGGGTTTGAGGAGTGATATACCGGTAGGGGCAGTGAGGAGGCATATCCCATTAGAGGCATTGAGGAGGGATATCCCAGTAGGCGCGGTGAGGAGGGACATCCCGCTAGGGGCGGTGAGGAGGGTTATCCCGGTAAGGTTGGTGAGGAGGGATCTCCCGGTAGGGGCAGTGAAGAGGAATATCCCAGTAGAGGCGGTGAGGAGGGATATCCAGTAGGGACGGTGAGGAAGGATATCCCGATAGGAGTGGAGTGGAGGGATATCCTGGTACGGGCAGTGAGGAGGTATATCCTGGCAGAGGTGCTGAGTAGGGATATCCCGGTAGGTGATGTGTGGTGGGGTATCCTGGTAGGGGAGGTGAGGAGGGATATCCTGGGAGGGTCGATGAGGAGGGAGATCCCTGTAGAGGGTGTGAGGAGGGTTGTACCGGCTAGGGCAGTGAGGGTGGATATTCTGGTAGGGGTGGTGAGGAGGGATATCCCGTTAGGTGAGTGAGGGGGGATATGTAATGATATCAGCAAATAGTGATGTTATTTGCCTGTTTGACTATCATGCCTTACCAGCATAATTGCATGTATTGATTACTTATGCCTGACCAGCAGAGGGCATGTGACAGAGACAAGCAGTTTTAGTTTTAGTTTCGCTTTTGATGTACTTCTAGCATGATGTCTCCTGTAAATGCTGTTAGCCAGAGTTGAACAAACTTTAGATTAAAAGACATTCTCTTTCATAAATGTCTCGTCATTGAACCAACAAAGAAATCAATACATGGTGTCAGAAGTGATTGAAAGAGATGAAGAGGAAAACTCTGAAGTTAAATCAGCTCTCCAAAAGAGAACATCGTTACTTACCATTGGAGAATAGCTAACGAAGTGAAAAATGGAAGGTTTACACCCACCGGCAAAGCTTCAGTTGACAGGTAATGTGGCTGAAAATTGGAGGAGATTCAAACAACGTTTAGAGTTGTATTTAGCGGCAATCGGAGCTGACAAGAAAAGTGATAAAAATAAATCGTCAGTGTTCTTACATGTCATGGGTGATGAAGCGCTGGAGGTGTATAATAACTTCACATTCGCTGCTGATGGAGACAATATGAAGCTAGATAAAATAATGGTCAGTTTGAGGCCTACTGCATACCTAAACGTAACGTGATGTTTGAGAGGCACAGATTTTTCACATGTGTACAGAAAACGGGAGAGACTATGGATCAGTATGTGACTGAACTGAGAAACAGGAGCAAATCGTGTGAATTTGGGGGACTGACAGACTCGCTGATAAAAGACAGACTGGTGTGTGGTATTCCAGATAATGGTCTAAGGGAAAGACTGCTAAGAGAGCAAGATCTAGACCTGGGAAAAGCCATAGCACTGTGTCGGGCTACAGAGACTGTGAAGTTGCAGGCAAAGGAGCTGTTCAGTGACAGTAGCTGCAACGTGGATGCAGTGAGAAAGAACGGACACAAACCGTTTAGCAAAAAGAGCGCCAATGTGAAAAAAGAGGCGTGGCCAGCGAACAAAAATGAAAGGGGCAATCGAAAGTCATGTAGTCGATGCAGTACACAGCATCCACCAAAAAAGTGTCCAGCATATGGTAAAACATGCAATAGTTGCAACAAAAACAACCATTATGCCCGTTGCTGCAAGAACCAAGCGCAACAAAGCAAGGTCCATACAGTAGATGAAAGCGAGATAGAGGAGTTCAATGTAGTTGTTGTGTCTGAAAACAAAGAAGAAAAAAGAGACTGGATGTTGACACTAAAAGTGAATGACATACACATTCCATTTAAATTGGATACTGGAGCACAAGTTAATGTGATATCAGAGACTGATTTTAAGAAAATTAGACCCAGACCAAAGATACATGGAATAAAAGTGAAAGTGACAGGATACTCAGGTACTGATATACCAGTGAAAGGAAGATGTATTGTCAAAGTAACACACAAGGACAGAGAGCACACGCTAGCATTAATCGTGGTGCCAAAGGATGTGCAAGCCATACTAGGTTTAAAAGCCTGTGAGAGACTGAACCTGGTAAAGAGAGTCCTCGTTGTGGAAAGTGAAGGAGAGACAGCCTATGATGAACTCATGAAAGAGTACAATGACCTATTTAAGGGTCTAGGCTGCATTCCAGGAGAACACACGATCAGAGTAGATAAAAGTATGCCAACGGTCATACATCCATGCAGAAAAGTTCCGTTTGCTCTTCAAAAGCAACTGAAGGCAGAGTTGGACAGGATGGAAAGCCTGAACGTGATTCAGAAGATAGATGAGCCAACTGAGTGGGTGAGTTCCCTCGTCATTGTGGACAAAAAGAATGGAAAGCTCAGAATTTGCCTGGATCCAAGAGATCTAAACAGAGCAATAAAGAGAGAGCACTTCAAGCTTCCTACACGTGAGGAAATCATGTCACAGTTTGCAAATGCAAAGTATTTCAGCAAGTTAGATGCATCATCAGGATTTTGGCAGATGAAATTGGACGAGGCAAGTTCAAGACTGCACGTTCAACAGTCCATTTGGCAGATACAGATTCCTAAGGTTACCATTTGGCATTGCCTCAGCTCCTGAAGTGTATCACAAAACTATCCATATGATCTATGAGCACCTGGAGGGAGTGGATACATCAATGGATGACATCATAGCATGGGGAACCACGAGAACTGAGCATGACGAGAGACTGAAAAAAGTGCTAGAAGCAACAAGGAAAACAAACCTGAAGCTGAATAGAGAGAAATGCCAGCTCGGGGTGACAGAACTGACTTCTACCAGAGCATGCTTGTATACCGCACAACGCTGCTCGAGTGTGGTATGTCACCAGCCCAACTCCTTATGGGACGTCGGCTAAGGTCAAACCTACCCATCCTGGAGAACCTCCTGAAAACAAAAGAGGGGGAGAAAGTGAGGAAGTTCAAAGAACAACAGAAAGAAAAGCAAAAGTACTACTATGACAGAGGAACACAAAACCTACCTGAACTCCACACTGGTGACCAAGTAAGGTTCAAAGACAAAACAAACATATGGACTCAGAAGGGAACTGTCCTGAGTGAAGTTCAACCAAGATCATACACCATTCGGACAGATGAGGGTGCTGTTCTGCGAAGAAATCGTCGAGATCTTCTCATGGTACCAGCCACAGCAAGTCAAAAGACTGATACTGTTGAACAACCTGATCACACAGCAGGTCAAAAGACTGATACTGTTGAACAACCTGATCACACAGCTGAGAACACATCATCTGAGGCAACAACTCAGATTCAAGGACAATCAATCAGAAAATCCTCAAGACACGTGAAGCCTCCTGAGAGACTCATTGAGCAAGTTTAAGGACTCTTGTTATAGAAGGAAGTAATGTTATCTTATTCTTTCTTCAAGTTCTAGTGTATTTACATATTTCATGTGAACACACAAAGCAAGGTTAAAAAGCCTTGATAATGATAATGTTAATGTAAGTTCATTAAGTGTTACAGTTAAAATGCAGATTAATACAAAGAAAACACGTTGTTAGTTAAAAGTAAAATACTTTTGTTTTAAGAAAGGGAGATGTAATGATATCAGCAAATAGTGATGTTATTTGCCTGTTTGATTATCATGCATTACCAGCATAACTGCATGTATTGATTACTTATGCCTGACCAGCAGAGGGCATGTGACAGAGACAAGCAGTTTTAGTTTTAGTTTCGCTTTAGATGGATTTCTAGCATGATGTCTCCTGTAAATGCTGTTAACCAGAGTTGAACAAACTTTAGATTAAAAGACATTCTCTTTCATAAATGTCTCATCATTGAACCCACAAAGAAATCAATACAGGATATCCCGGTAGGGGCAGTGAAGAGGGTTATCCCAGCAGCGGTGGTGAGGAGGGATCTGCCGGTAGGGGCAGTGAGGACGGATATCCTGGTAGAAGCAGTGATGATGAATATCCCGGTAGGTGAGTGAATAGGGATATCCCAGTGGGGCGGTGAGGAGGGATATCCTGGTAGGGGCAGTGAGGAGATTTATCCCAGTAGGGGCCGTGAGGAGGGATATCCCGGTAGAGGCGTGAGGAGGGATATCCCAGTAGGGGCAGTGAGGAGGGATATCCCGGTACGGGCGGTGAGGAGGGTTAACCCGGTAGAGGTGGTGAGCTGGGAATCTCCCGGTAGGGGCGGTGAGGAGTGATATCCCGGTAGGGTTGGAGAGGAGAGATAGCCCGGTTGGGGCAGTGAGGAGTGATATCCCGGTAGGGGCAGTGAAGAGGAATATCCCAGTACAGGCGGTGAGGAGGGATATCCGGTAGGTATGGTGAGGAAGGATATCCCAGTAGGGGTGGAGTGGAGGGATATCCTGGTACGGGCAGTGAGGAGGTATATCCTGGCAGGGGTGGTGAGGAGGGATATCCCAGTAGGTGATGTGAGGAGCGATATCCTGGTAGGGGCGGTGAGGAGGGATATCCTGGCAGGGGTGGTGAGGAGGGATATCCCGGTAAGTGAGTGAGGAGGGAAATCCCGGGAGGGGCGGTGAGGAGGGATATCCCCGTAGAGGGGGTGAAGAGGGTTATACCAGTTGGGGTTGTGAGGATGGATATTCTGGTAGGGGCGGTGAGGAGGGATATCCCGTAAGGTGAGTGAGGAGGGATATCCCAGTAGGGGCAGTGAAGAGGGTTATCCCAGTAGGGGTGGTGAGGAGGGATCTGCCGGTAGGGGCAGTGAGGACGGATATCCTGGTAGAGGCAGTGATGATGAATATCCCGGTAGGTGAGTGAATAGGGATATCCCGGTGAGGCGGTGAGGAATGATATCCCGGTAGGGGCGGTGAGGAGAGTTATACCAGTAGGGGGCGTGAGGAGGGATATCCCAGTAGGGGCGGTGAGGAGGGATATCCCAGTAGAGATGGTGTGGAGGGAAATCCCGGTAGGGACGGTGAGGAGGGATCCCGGTAGGGGAAGTGAGGAGGGTTATCCCGGTAAGGTTGGTGAGGAGGGATCTCCCGGTAGGGGCAGTGAAGAGGAATATCCCAGTACAGGCAGTGAGGAGGGATATCCGGTAGGGACGGTGAGGAAGGTTATCCCGGTAGGGGTGGAGTGGAGGGATATCCTGGTACGGGCAGTGAGGAGGTATATCCTGGCAGGGGTGGTGAGGAGGGATATCCCAGTAGGTGATGTGAGGAGCGATATCCTGGTAGGGGCGGTGAGGAGGGATATCCTGGCAGGGGTGGTGAGGAGGGATATCCCGGTAAGTGAGTGAGGAGGGAAATCCCGGGAGGGGCGGTGAGGAGGGATATCCCCATAGAGGGGGTGAGGAGGGTTATACCGGTTGGGGTTGTGAGGATGGATATTCTGGTAGGGGTGGTGAGGAGGAATATCCCGTTAGGTGAGTGAGGAGGGATATCACGGTAGGGGCAGTGAAGAGGGTTATCCCAGTAGGGGTGGTGAGGAGGGATCTCCCGGTAGAGGCAGTGAGGATGGATATCCTGGTAGAGGCAGTGATGATGAATATCCCGGTAGGTGAGTGAATAAGGATATCCCGGTGAGGCGGTGAGGAGCGATATCCGGGTAGGGGCGGTGAGGAGAGATATACCAGTAGGGGGCATGAGGAGGGATATCCCGGTAGGGGCGGTGAGGAGGGATATCCCAGTAGAGATGGTGTGGAGGGAAATCCCGGTAGGGACGGTGAGGAGGGATCCCGGTAGGGGAAGTGAGGAGTTATATCCCGGTAGGGGTTGTGAGGAGGGATATAATGGTAGGGGCGGTGAGGAGGGTTATCCTAGTAGGGGCAGTGAGGAGGGTTATCCCGGTAGGTGAGTGAGGAGGGAAGTCCTGGTGGGGCGGTGAGGAGGGATATACCGGTGGAGGAATTGAGGAGGGATATCCCAGTAGGGGCAGTGAGAAGGGGTATCCCGGTAAGGGCGGCGAGGAGGGTTATCCCGGTAAGGGTGGTGAGCTGGGAATCCCCCGGTAGGGGCCGTGAGAAGGAATAACCGAGTAGAGGTGGTGAGGAGGTATATCCCGGTAGGGGTGGTGAGGAGGGATATCCCGGTAGGGGTGGAGAGGAGGGATAGCCCGATTGGGGCAGTGAGGAGGTATATCCCGGTAGGGGTGGTGAGGAGGGATATCCCGGTAGGGGCGGTGAGGTGGAATATCCCGGTAGGTGAGTGAGGGGGGATATCCCGGTAGGGGCGGTGAGGGGGGATATTCCGGTAGGGGTGGAGCGGAGGGATATCCTGAAAGCGGCGGTGAGGAGGGATATCCTGGTAGCGGCAGTGAGGAGGATTATCCCGATAGGTGTGTGAGGAGGTAAATCTCAGTGGGGCTGTGAGGAGGGATATCCCGGTAGGGGTGGTGAGGAGGGATATCCCGGTAGGTGAGTGAGCGGGGATATCCCGGTAGGGGCGGTGAGGGGGGATATCCCGGTAGGGGTGGTGAGGAGGGATATCCTGAAAGCGGCAGTGAGGAGGGACATCCTGGTAGCAGCAGTGAGGAGGATTATCCCGATAGGTGTGTGAGGAGGTAAATCTCAGTGGGGCTGTGAGGAGGGATATCCCAGTAGGGGCGGTGAGGAGGGATATCCCGGTATGAAGCATTGAGGACAGAGATCCCAGTAGGAGCGGTGAGGAGGGACATCCCACTGGTGGCGGTGAGGACGGTTATCCCGGTAAGGGTGTTGAGGAGGGAAATCCCGGTAGGGGCAGTGAAGAGGAATATCCCAGTAGAGGCGGTGAGGAGGGATATCCAGTAGCGGTGGTGCGGAGGGATATCCCGGTAGGGGCGGCGAGGGGGGTATCCCGATAGGGGCGGTGAGGAGGGATATCCCTGTGGGGCGGTGAGGAGGGATATCCCGGTAGGGGCGATGAGGATGGATATCCCTTTAGGGGAGGTGAGGAGGGATATCCCGATATGGGCCGTGAGGGGGGATATCCGGTACTGGCGATGAGGAGGGTTATCCCGGTAGGTGAGTGAGGAAGGAAATCCTGGTGGGGCGATGAGGAGGGATATCGCAGTAGGGGCGGTGAGGAGGGATATCCCAGTAGAGGCGGTGAGGAGGGATATCCCGGTATGGGTGTGAGGAGGGATATCCCGGTAGGGGCAGTGAGGAGGCATATCCCAGTGGAGGCATTGAGGAGGGATATCCCAGTAGGAGCAGTGAGGAGGGACATCCCGCTAGGGGCGGTGAGGAGTGTTATCCCGGTAAGGGTGGTGAGGAGGGATCTCCGGGTAGGGGCAGGGAAGAGGAACATCCCAGTAGAGGTGGTGAGGAGGGATATCCCGGTAGGGGCGGTGAGGTGGGTTATCCCGGTAGTGTTGGAGTGGAGGGATATCCCGATAGGGGCAGTGAGGAGGTATATCCCGGTAGGGGTGGTGAGGAGGGATTTCCCGGTAGGGGCGGTGAGGGGGGATATCCCTTTAGGGGCGGTGAGAAGGGATATCCCGGTAGGGGCGGTGAGGAGGGTATCCCAATAGGGGCGGTGAGGAGGGATATCCCTGTGGGGCGGTGAGGAGGGATATCCCGGTAGGGGCAATGAGGATGGATATCCCTTTAGGGTCGGTGAGGAGGGATATCCCGGTAGGGGCGGTGAGGGGCGATATCCCTGTATGGGCGGTGAGGGGGGATATCCTGGTAGGCGCAGTGAGGAGGGATATACCTGTAGGGGTGGTGAGGAGGGATATCCCAGTAGGGGCGGTGAGGGGGGATATCCCGGTCGGGGTGGTGAGGAGAGAGATACTGGAAGCGGCGGTGAGGAGGGATATCCTGGTAACAATGGTGAGGAGGGTTATCCCGGTAGGTGAGTGAGGAAGGAAATCCTGGTGGGGCGATGAGGAGGGATATCACAGTAGGGGCGGTGAGGAGGGATATCCCAGTAGAGGCGGTGAGGAGGGATATCCCGGTATGGGTGTGAGGAGGGATATCCCGGTAGGGGCAGTGAGGAGGCATATCCCAGTGGAGGCATTGAGGAGGGATATCCCAGTAGGAGCGGTGAGGAGGGGCATCCCGCTAGGGGCGGTGAGGAGTATTATCCCAGTAAGGGTGGTGAGGAGGGATCTCCCGGTAGGGGCAGGGAAGAGGAATATCCCAGTAGAGGTGGTGAGGAGGGATATCCCGGTAGGGGCTGTGAGGAAGGTTATCCCGATATGGGCAGTGAGGAGGTATATCCCGGTAGGGGTGGTGAGGAGGGATATCCCGGTAGGGGCGGTGAAGAGGGATATCCCGGTACATGACTGAGGGGGGATATCCCTTTAGGGGCGGTGAGGCGGGATATCCCGGGAGGGGCCGTGAGGGGGGATATCCCTATAGGGGCGGTGAGGAGGGATATTCCGGCAGGGGCGGTGAGGAGGGATATACCATTAGGGGTGGTGAGGAGTGATATCCCGGTTGGGGCGGTGAGGAGGGATATCTTGGTAGGGGTGGTGAGAATGGATATCCCGATAGGTGAGTGAGGAGGGATATCCCGGTAGGGGCGGTGAGGGGGGATTTCCCGGTAGGGGCGTTGAGGAGTGTTATCCTGGTAGGTGTGGTGAGGAGGGATTTTCCAGTAGGGGCGGTGAGAAGGGACACCCTGGTAGAGGCAATGATGATGGATATCTCGGTAGGTGAGTGAGGAGGGATATCCCGGTGGGGCGGTGTGGCGGGATATCCCAGTAGTGGCGGTGAGGAGGGTTATCCCCGTAGGGGTGGATTAGAGGGACCTCCCGGTAGGGGCAGTGAGGACGGCTATCCTGGTAGAGGCAGTGATGATGAATATCCCGGTAGGTGAGTGAATAGGGATATACCAGTGGGACGGTGAGGAGGGATATCCCGGTAGGGGCGGTGAGGAGAGTTATCCCAGTAGGGGCCGTGAGGAGGGATATCCCGGTAGAGGCGTGAAGAGGGATATCCCAGTAGGGGCAGTGAGGAGGGATATCCCGGTACGGGCGATGAGGAGGGTTATACCGGTAGGGGTGGAGAGGAGGGATAGCCCGGTTGGGGCAGTGAGGAGGGATATCCCGGTAGGGGTGGTGAGGAGGAATATCCCGGTAGGGGCGGTGAGTTGGGATATCCCAGAAGGTGAGTGAGGAGGGATATCCCGGTAGGGGCGGTAAGGGGGGATATCCCGGTAGGGGTGGTGAGGAGATATATAATGGAAGCGGCGGTGAGGTTGGATATCCTGGTACCGGTGAGTGAGGAGGGAAATCCCGGTGGGGCGGTGAGGAGGGATATCGCAGTAGGGGTAGTGAGGAGGGATATCCCGGTAGAGGAGGTGAGGAGGGAAATAAAGGTATGGGTTTGAGGAGTGATATACCGGTAGGGGCAGTGAGGAGGCATATCCCATTAGAGGCATTGAGGAGGGATATCCCAGTAGGCGCGGTGAGGAGGGACATCCCGCTAGGGGCGGTGAGGAGGGTTATCCCGGTAAGGTTGGTGAGGAGGGATCTCCCGGTAGGGGCAGTGAAGAGGAATATCCCAGTAGAGGCGGTGAGGAGGGATATCCAGTAGGGACGGTGAGGAAGGATATCCCGATAGGAGTGGAGTGGAGGGATATCCTGGTACGGGCAGTGAGGAGGTATATCCTGGCAGAGGTGCTGAGTAGGGATATCCCGGTAGGTGATGTGTGGTGGGGTATCCTGGTAGGGGAGGTGAGGAGGGATATCCTGGGAGGGTCGATGAGGAGGGAGATCCCTGTAGAGGGTGTGAGGAGGGTTGTACCGGCTAGGGCAGTGAGGGTGGATATTCTGGTAGGGGTGGTGAGGAGGGATATCCCGTTAGGTGAGTGAGGGGGGATATGTAATGATATCAGCAAATAGTGATGTTATTTGCCTGTTTGACTATCATGCCTTACCAGCATAATTGCATGTATTGATTACTTATGCCTGACCAGCAGAGGGCATGTGACAGAGACAAGCAGTTTTAGTTTTAGTTTCGCTTTTGATGTACTTCTAGCATGATGTCTCCTGTAAATGCTGTTAGCCAGAGTTGAACAAACTTTAGATTAAAAGACATTCTCTTTCATAAATGTCTCGTCATTGAACCAACAAAGAAATCAATACATGGTGTCAGAAGTGATTGAAAGAGATGAAGAGGAAAACTCTGAAGTTAAATCAGCTCTCCAAAAGAGAACATCGTTACTTACCATTGGAGAATAGCTAACGAAGTGAAAAATGGAAGGTTTACACCCACCGGCAAAGCTTCAGTTGACAGGTAATGTGGCTGAAAATTGGAGGAGATTCAAACAACGTTTAGAGTTGTATTTAGCGGCAATCGGAGCTGACAAGAAAAGTGATAAAAATAAATCGTCAGTGTTCTTACATGTCATGGGTGATGAAGCGCTGGAGGTGTATAATAACTTCACATTCGCTGCTGATGGAGACAATATGAAGCTAGATAAAATAATGGTCAGTTTGAGGCCTACTGCATACCTAAACGTAACGTGATGTTTGAGAGGCACAGATTTTTCACATGTGTACAGAAAACGGGAGAGACTATGGATCAGTATGTGACTGAACTGAGAAACAGGAGCAAATCGTGTGAATTTGGGGGACTGACAGACTCGCTGATAAAAGACAGACTGGTGTGTGGTATTCCAGATAATGGTCTAAGGGAAAGACTGCTAAGAGAGCAAGATCTAGACCTGGGAAAAGCCATAGCACTGTGTCGGGCTACAGAGACTGTGAAGTTGCAGGCAAAGGAGCTGTTCAGTGACAGTAGCTGCAACGTGGATGCAGTGAGAAAGAACGGACACAAACCGTTTAGCAAAAAGAGCGCCAATGTGAAAAAAGAGGCGTGGCCAGCGAACAAAAATGAAAGGGGCAATCGAAAGTCATGTAGTCGATGCAGTACACAGCATCCACCAAAAAAGTGTCCAGCATATGGTAAAACATGCAATAGTTGCAACAAAAACAACCATTATGCCCGTTGCTGCAAGAACCAAGCGCAACAAAGCAAGGTCCATACAGTAGATGAAAGCGAGATAGAGGAGTTCAATGTAGTTGTTGTGTCTGAAAACAAAGAAGAAAAAAGAGACTGGATGTTGACACTAAAAGTGAATGACATACACATTCCATTTAAATTGGATACTGGAGCACAAGTTAATGTGATATCAGAGACTGATTTTAAGAAAATTAGACCCAGACCAAAGATACATGGAATAAAAGTGAAAGTGACAGGATACTCAGGTACTGATATACCAGTGAAAGGAAGATGTATTGTCAAAGTAACACACAAGGACAGAGAGCACACGCTAGCATTAATCGTGGTGCCAAAGGATGTGCAAGCCATACTAGGTTTAAAAGCCTGTGAGAGACTGAACCTGGTAAAGAGAGTCCTCGTTGTGGAAAGTGAAGGAGAGACAGCCTATGATGAACTCATGAAAGAGTACAATGACCTATTTAAGGGTCTAGGCTGCATTCCAGGAGAACACACGATCAGAGTAGATAAAAGTATGCCAACGGTCATACATCCATGCAGAAAAGTTCCGTTTGCTCTTCAAAAGCAACTGAAGGCAGAGTTGGACAGGATGGAAAGCCTGAACGTGATTCAGAAGATAGATGAGCCAACTGAGTGGGTGAGTTCCCTCGTCATTGTGGACAAAAAGAATGGAAAGCTCAGAATTTGCCTGGATCCAAGAGATCTAAACAGAGCAATAAAGAGAGAGCACTTCAAGCTTCCTACACGTGAGGAAATCATGTCACAGTTTGCAAATGCAAAGTATTTCAGCAAGTTAGATGCATCATCAGGATTTTGGCAGATGAAATTGGACGAGGCAAGTTCAAGACTGCACGTTCAACAGTCCATTTGGCAGATACAGATTCCTAAGGTTACCATTTGGCATTGCCTCAGCTCCTGAAGTGTATCACAAAACTATCCATATGATCTATGAGCACCTGGAGGGAGTGGATACATCAATGGATGACATCATAGCATGGGGAACCACGAGAACTGAGCATGACGAGAGACTGAAAAAAGTGCTAGAAGCAACAAGGAAAACAAACCTGAAGCTGAATAGAGAGAAATGCCAGCTCGGGGTGACAGAACTGACTTCTACCAGAGCATGCTTGTATACCGCACAACGCTGCTCGAGTGTGGTATGTCACCAGCCCAACTCCTTATGGGACGTCGGCTAAGGTCAAACCTACCCATCCTGGAGAACCTCCTGAAAACAAAAGAGGGGGAGAAAGTGAGGAAGTTCAAAGAACAACAGAAAGAAAAGCAAAAGTACTACTATGACAGAGGAACACAAAACCTACCTGAACTCCACACTGGTGACCAAGTAAGGTTCAAAGACAAAACAAACATATGGACTCAGAAGGGAACTGTCCTGAGTGAAGTTCAACCAAGATCATACACCATTCGGACAGATGAGGGTGCTGTTCTGCGAAGAAATCGTCGAGATCTTCTCATGGTACCAGCCACAGCAAGTCAAAAGACTGATACTGTTGAACAACCTGATCACACAGCAGGTCAAAAGACTGATACTGTTGAACAACCTGATCACACAGCTGAGAACACATCATCTGAGGCAACAACTCAGATTCAAGGACAATCAATCAGAAAATCCTCAAGACACGTGAAGCCTCCTGAGAGACTCATTGAGCAAGTTTAAGGACTCTTGTTATAGAAGGAAGTAATGTTATCTTATTCTTTCTTCAAGTTCTAGTGTATTTACATATTTCATGTGAACACACAAAGCAAGGTTAAAAAGCCTTGATAATGATAATGTTAATGTAAGTTCATTAAGTGTTACAGTTAAAATGCAGATTAATACAAAGAAAACACGTTGTTAGTTAAAAGTAAAATACTTTTGTTTTAAGAAAGGGAGATGTAATGATATCAGCAAATAGTGATGTTATTTGCCTGTTTGATTATCATGCATTACCAGCATAACTGCATGTATTGATTACTTATGCCTGACCAGCAGAGGGCATGTGACAGAGACAAGCAGTTTTAGTTTTAGTTTCGCTTTAGATGGATTTCTAGCATGATGTCTCCTGTAAATGCTGTTAACCAGAGTTGAACAAACTTTAGATTAAAAGACATTCTCTTTCATAAATGTCTCATCATTGAACCCACAAAGAAATCAATACAGGATATCCCGGTAGGGGCAGTGAAGAGGGTTATCCCAGCAGCGGTGGTGAGGAGGGATCTGCCGGTAGGGGCAGTGAGGACGGATATCCTGGTAGAAGCAGTGATGATGAATATCCCGGTAGGTGAGTGAATAGGGATATCCCAGTGGGGCGGTGAGGAGGGATATCCTGGTAGGGGCAGTGAGGAGATTTATCCCAGTAGGGGCCGTGAGGAGGGATATCCCGGTAGAGGCGTGAGGAGGGATATCCCAGTAGGGGCAGTGAGGAGGGATATCCCGGTACGGGCGGTGAGGAGGGTTAACCCGGTAGAGGTGGTGAGCTGGGAATCTCCCGGTAGGGGCGGTGAGGAGTGATATCCCGGTAGGGTTGGAGAGGAGAGATAGCCCGGTTGGGGCAGTGAGGAGTGATATCCCGGTAGGGGCAGTGAAGAGGAATATCCCAGTACAGGCGGTGAGGAGGGATATCCGGTAGGTATGGTGAGGAAGGATATCCCAGTAGGGGTGGAGTGGAGGGATATCCTGGTACGGGCAGTGAGGAGGTATATCCTGGCAGGGGTGGTGAGGAGGGATATCCCAGTAGGTGATGTGAGGAGCGATATCCTGGTAGGGGCGGTGAGGAGGGATATCCTGGCAGGGGTGGTGAGGAGGGATATCCCGGTAAGTGAGTGAGGAGGGAAATCCCGGGAGGGGCGGTGAGGAGGGATATCCCCGTAGAGGGGGTGAAGAGGGTTATACCAGTTGGGGTTGTGAGGATGGATATTCTGGTAGGGGCGGTGAGGAGGGATATCCCGTAAGGTGAGTGAGGAGGGATATCCCAGTAGGGGCAGTGAAGAGGGTTATCCCAGTAGGGGTGGTGAGGAGGGATCTGCCGGTAGGGGCAGTGAGGACGGATATCCTGGTAGAGGCAGTGATGATGAATATCCCGGTAGGTGAGTGAATAGGGATATCCCGGTGAGGCGGTGAGGAATGATATCCCGGTAGGGGCGGTGAGGAGAGTTATACCAGTAGGGGGCGTGAGGAGGGATATCCCAGTAGGGGCGGTGAGGAGGGATATCCCAGTAGAGATGGTGTGGAGGGAAATCCCGGTAGGGACGGTGAGGAGGGATCCCGGTAGGGGAAGTGAGGAGGGTTATCCCGGTAAGGTTGGTGAGGAGGGATCTCCCGGTAGGGGCAGTGAAGAGGAATATCCCAGTACAGGCAGTGAGGAGGGATATCCGGTAGGGACGGTGAGGAAGGTTATCCCGGTAGGGGTGGAGTGGAGGGATATCCTGGTACGGGCAGTGAGGAGGTATATCCTGGCAGGGGTGGTGAGGAGGGATATCCCAGTAGGTGATGTGAGGAGCGATATCCTGGCAGGGGTGGTGAGGAGGGATATCCCGGTAAGTGAGTGAGGAGGGAAATCCCGGGAGGGGCGGTGAGGAGGGATATCCCCATAGAGGGGGTGAGGAGGGTTATACCGGTTGGGGTTGTGAGGATGGATATTCTGGTAGGGGTGGTGAGGAGGAATATCCCGTTAGGTGAGTGAGGAGGGATATCACGGTAGGGGCAGTGAAGAGGGTTATCCCAGTAGGGGTGGTGAGGAGGGATCTCCCGGTAGAGGCAGTGAGGATGGATATCCTGGTAGAGGCAGTGATGATGAATATCCCGGTAGGTGAGTGAATAAGGATATCCCGGTGAGGCGGTGAGGAGCGATATCCGGGTAGGGGCGGTGAGGAGAGATATACCAGTAGGGGGCATGAGGAGGGATATCCCGGTAGGGGCGGTGAGGAGGGATATCCCAGTAGAGATGGTGTGGAGGGAAATCCCGGTAGGGACGGTGAGGAGGGATCCCGGTAGGGGAAGTGAGGAGTTATATCCCGGTAGGGGTTGTGAGGAGGGATATAATGGTAGGGGCGGTGAGGAGGGTTATCCTAGTAGGGGCAGTGAGGAGGGTTATCCCGGTAGGTGAGTGAGGAGGGAAGTCCTGGTGGGGCGGTGAGGAGGGATATACCGGTGGAGGAATTGAGGAGGGATATCCCAGTAGGGGCAGTGAGAAGGGGTATCCCGGTAAGGGCGGCGAGGAGGGTTATCCCGGTAAGGGTGGTGAGCTGGGAATCCCCCGGTAGGGGCCGTGAGAAGGAATAACCGAGTAGAGGTGGTGAGGAGGTATATCCCGGTAGGGGTGGTGAGGAGGGATATCCCGGTAGGGGTGGAGAGGAGGGATAGCCCGATTGGGGCAGTGAGGAGGTATATCCCGGTAGGGGTGGTGAGGAGGGATATCCCGGTAGGGGCGGTGAGGTGGAATATCCCGGTAGGTGAGTGAGGGGGGATATCCCGGTAGGGGCGGTGAGGGGGGATATTCCGGTAGGGGTGGAGCGGAGGGATATCCTGAAAGCGGCGGTGAGGAGGGATATCCTGGTAGCGGCAGTGAGGAGGATTATCCCGATAGGTGTGTGAGGAGGTAAATCTCAGTGGGGCTGTGAGGAGGGATATCCCGGTAGGGGTGGTGAGGAGGGATATCCCGGTAGGTGAGTGAGCGGGGATATCCCGGTAGGGGCGGTGAGGGGGGATATCCCGGTAGGGGTGGTGAGGAGGGATATCCTGAAAGTGGCAGTGAGGAGGGACATCCTGGTAGCAGCAGTGAGGAGGATTATCCCGATAGGTGTGTGAGGAGGTAAATCTCAGTGGGGCTGTGAGGAGGGATATCCCAGTAGGGGCGGTGAGGAGGGATATCCCGGTATGAAGCATTGAGGACAGAGATCCCAGTAGGAGCGGTGAGGAGGGACATCCCACTGGTGGCGGTGAGGACGGTTATCCCGGTAAGGGTGTTGAGGAGGGAAATCCCGGTAGGGGCAGTGAAGAGGAATATCCCAGTAGAGGCGGTGAGGAGGGATATCCAGTAGCGGTGGTGCGGAGGGATATCCCGGTAGGGGCGGCGAGGGGGGTATCCCGATAGGGGCGGTGAGGAGGGATATCCCTGTGGGGCGGTGAGGAGGGATATCCCGGTAGGGGCGATGAGGATGGATATCCCTTTAGGGGAGGTGAGGAGGGATATCCCGATATGGGCCGTGAGGGGGGATATCCGGTACTGGCGATGAGGAGGGTTATCCCGGTAGGTGAGTGAGGAAGGAAATCCTGGTGGGGCGATGAGGAGGGATATCGCAGTAGGGGCGGTGAGGAGGGATATCCCAGTAGAGGCGGTGAGGAGGGATATCCCGGTATGGGTGTGAGGAGGGATATCCCGGTAGGGGCAGTGAGGAGGCATATCCCAGTGGAGGCATTGAGGAGGGATATCCCAGTAGGAGCAGTGAGGAGGGACATCCCGCTAGGGGCGGTGAGGAGTGTTATCCCGGTAAGGGTGGTGAGGAGGGATCTCCGGGTAGGGGCAGGGAAGAGGAACATCCCAGTAGAGGTGGTGAGGAGGGATATCCCGGTAGGGGCGGTGAGGTGGGTTATCCCGGTAGTGTTGGAGTGGAGGGATATCCCGATAGGGGCAGTGAGGAGGTATATCCCGGTAGGGGTGGTGAGGAGGGATTTCCCGGTAGGGGCGGTGAGGGGGGATATCCCTTTAGGGTCGGTGAGGAGGGATATCCAGGTAGGGGCGGTGAGGGGGGATATCCCTGTAGGGGCGGTGAGGAGGGATATCCAGGTAGGGGCGGTGAGGGGGGATATCCCTGTCGGGGCGGTGAGGAGTGATATTCCGGTAGGGGCGGTGAGGAGGGATATACCATTAGGGGTGGTGAGGAGGGATATCCCTTTTGGGGCGGTGAGGAGGGATATCTTGGTAGGGGTGGTGAGAATGGATATCCCGATAGGTGAGTGAGGAGGGATATCCCGGTAGGGGCGGTGAGGGGGGATTTCCCGGTAGGGGCGTTGAGGAGTGTTATCCCGGTAGGTGTGGTGAGGAGGGACCTCCCGGTAGGGCTGGAGTGGAGGGATATCCCGATAGGGGCAGTGAGGAGGTATATCCCGGTAGGGGCGGTGAGGAGGGATATCCCTTTAGGGGCGGTGAGGAGGGATCTCCCGGTAGGGGCCGTGAGGGGGGATACCCCTGTAGGGGCGGTGAGGAGGGATATTCCGGTAGGGGCGGTGAGGAGGGATATATCATTAGGGGTGGTGAGGAGGGATCTCCCAGTAGGGGCCGTGAGGGGGGATACCCCTGTAGGGGCGGTGAGGAGGGATATTCTGGTAGGGGCGGTGAGGAGGGATATATCATTAGGGGTGGTGAGGAGGGATATCCCGGTTGGGGCTGTGAGGAGGGATATCTTGGTAGGGATGGTGAGACTGGATATCCCGTTAGGTGAGTGAGGAGGGATATCCCAGTAGGGGCGGTGAGGGGGGATTTCCTGGTAGGGGCGTTGAGGAGGGTTATCCCGGTAGGTGTGGTGAGGAGGGACCTCCCGGTAGGGGCAGTGAGGACGGATATCCTGGTAGAGGCAGTGATGATGGATATCTCGGTAGGTGAGTGAGGATGGATATCCCGGTGGGGCGGTGTGGCGGGATATCCCGGTAGTGGCGGTGAGGAGGGTTATCCCTGTAGGGGTGGAGAGGAGGGACCTCCCGCTAGGGGCAGTGAGGACGGATATCCTGGTAGAGGCAGTGATGATGAATATCCCGGTAGGTGAGTGAATGGGGATATCCCAGTGGGGCGGTGAGGAGGGATATCCCGGTAGGGGCGGTGAGGACAGTTATCCCAGTAGGGGCCGTGAGGAGGGATATCCCGGTAGAGGCATGAAGAGGGATATCCCAGTAGGGGCAGTGAGGAGGGATATCCCGGTACGGGCGGTGAGGAGGGTTATCCCGGTAGAGGTGGTGAGCTGGGAATCTCCTGGTAGGGGCGGTGAGGAGGGATATCCTGGTAGAGGCGGTGAGGAGTGATATTCCAGTAGGGGTGGAGAGGAGAGATAGCCCGGTTGGGGCAGTGAGGAGGGATATACCGGTAGGGGTGGTGAGGAGGGATATCCCGGTAGGGGCGGTGAGGTGGGATATCCCGGTAGGTGAGTGAGGAGGGATACCCCGGTAGGGGCGGTAAGGGGGGATATCCCGGTAGGGGTGGTGAGGAGGTATATAATGGAAGCGGCGGTGAGGTTGGATATCCTGGTACCGGCGGTGAGGAGGGTTATCAGGGTAGGTGAGTGAGGAGGAAAATCCCGGTGGGGCGGTGAGGAGGGATATCGCAGTAGGGGTAGTGAGGAGGGATATCCTGGTAGAGGAGTTGAGGAGGGATATAAAGGTATGGGTTTGAGGAGTGATATACTGGTCGGGGCTGTAAAGTCTGTGTGTTCTAGTTGTAATTAATAACACACAGACTACAAGATTAAAGTTCAACAGGTCTTTAATGGTTGGAGGTCAGGACTATATGAAATACAATCTTACTACACAGTGCTTATATACCGGTGGTCACCACCGGTATTACGTATACAGCAGCCAGAGAAAGTAGTACATCTCTTAAGGTGGAACAGGCTTAAGTTCTCTTAAGGTGGAACAGGTTACATACACCACAGGGGCAGAGAGGAGACATATCCCGTTAGAGGCATTGAGGAGGGATATCCCAGTAGATGCGGTGAGGAGGGACATCCCGCTAGGGGCGGTGAGGGGGGTTATCCCGGTAAGGTTGGTGAGGAGGGATCTCCCGGTAGGGGCAGTGAAGAGGAATATCCCAGTAGAGGCGGTGAGGAGGGATATCCGGTAGGGACGGTGAGGAAGGATATCCCGATAGGAGTGTAGTGGAGTGATATCCTGGTACGGGCAGTGAGGAGGTATATTCTGGCAGGGGTGCTGAGTAGGGATATCCCGGTAGGTGATGTGTGGAGGGATATCCTGGTAGGGGAGGTGAGGAGGGATATCCTGGGAGGGTCGGTGAGGAGGGATATCCCCGTAGAGGGTGTGAGGAGGGTTATACCGGTTGGGCAGTGAGGATGGATATTCTGGTAGGGGTGGTGAGGAGGGATATCCCGTTAGGTGAGTGAGGAGGGATATCCCAGTAGGGGAAGTGAAGAGGGTTATCCCAGTAGGGGCGGTGAGGAGGGATCTGCCGGTAGGGGCAGTGAGGACGGATATCCTGGTAGAAGCAGTGATGATGAATATCCCGGTAGGTGAGTGAATAGGGATATCCCAGTGGGGCGGTGAGGAGGGATATCCCGGTAGAGGCGTGAGGAGGGTTATCCCAGTAGGGGCAGTGAGGAGGGATATCCCGGTACGGGCGGTGAGGAGGGTTATCCCGGTAGAGGTGGTGAGCTGGGAATCTCCCGGTAGGTGCGGTGAGGAGGAATATCCCGGTGGGGCGGTGAGGAGTGATATCACGGTAGGGTTGGAGAGGAGGGATAGCCCAGTTGGGGCAGTGAGGAGGGATATCCCGGTCGGGGCAGCGAAGAGGAATATCCCAGTACATGCGGTGAGGAGGGATATCCGGTAGGGACGGTGAGGAAGGTTATCCCGGTAGGGGTGGAGTGGAGGGATATCCTGGTACGGGCAGTGAGGATGTATATCCTGGCAGGGGTGGTGAGGAGGGATATCCCAGTAGGTGATATGAGGAGCGATATCATGGTAGGGGCGGTGAGGAGGGATATCCTGGCAGGGTTGGTGAGGAGGGATATCCCGGTAAGTGACTGAGGAGGGAAATCCCAGGAGGGGCGGTGAGGAGGGATATCCCCGTAGAGGGGGTGAGGAGGGTTATACCGGTTGGGGTTGTGAGGATGGATATTCTGGTAGGGGTGGTGATGTGCCTTCAATAACCACAAAACTAGACGTTATAGACTTTAACAAGTTGGCTTTTAATCACTAAGATCAGAGCTAACATCTCAACACACCGACTGGCTCACAGGAATGACTCATACAGATCCTGAGATCTTTAAGTAAGAGAAGTCAGGGGTGGAGCCAAGAGCCAAGACCTGGAACCTTCCAGGTTAGTCAGGAAAGAGGAAGTGAAACTATACACCATGTGGGGGAGGGTAATATACATGAGTGCAAAACTAATACAGGCAAGACAAACAGATTTCATTACATTCACCCCTTCTTTAGATTTAGTCCATCGGGGTGATGTTTCTTAAAAGTTGGTATAAGTGAGTCTGTCAGGAGGTTTTGCTGTTCTCAGTGATCGGCGCAAAGCCAGTTGGGGTGCCTCTAGGGGAGTGGATTCTGGTTCCTCCGCTGTCCGGGCCTCCGCAGTGTCTTCCAGGTTATCTGCAGTGTCCTCCAGGGTAAAGTTGGGTATTGATACCTCTGGGCGTCCTGTCTCTTTTTGGTGTAGGTCTTCCTCGGGTAGTCTCTCATCGTTCTCTCCGCTCCTCGAGGGAGCGAGGTCTTTTATGGAAACAGTGTCCTCTCGCCCGTCAGAGTATTCGATATAGGCGTACTGAGGGTTTGCATGGAGGAGCTGTACCTTTTCCACAAAGGGGTCCATTTTATGGCCTCTCACGTGCTTCCGCAATAGTACTGTCCCCGGAGACGTCAGCCACGCGGGTAGAGATATGCCCGAGGTGGATTTCCGGGGGAAAACGAACATCTTTTCGTGAGTGGTAGCGTTAGTGGCTGTACATAACAGAGACCTTATGGAGTGGAGCACGTCTGGGAGGACTTCCTGCCAGCGGGAGGTCGGAAGGCCTTTTGACTTTAAGGCTAACGTGACAGCCTTCCAAACAGTAGCATTCTCCCTTTCCACTTGCCCATTACCCCGGGGGTTGTAGCTAGTGGTTCTGCTAGTGGCTACCCCCTTTGAGAGCAAGAAATGGCGCAGTTCGTCACTCATAAATGACGTCCCCCTATCGCTGTGTATGTAGTTCGGCATGCCAAACATGCAGAATAGATTACCGAAACACTTGATGACCGTGGCACTGGTCATGTCTGGGCAGGGAATGGCGAAGGGGAAGCGGGAATATTCATCGATGATATTGAGGAAGTATACGTTACGGTCGGCAGAGGGAAGGGGTCCCTTGAAGTCCAGGCTTAGGCGCTCGAATGGCCGTGTGGCTTTGATAAGGTGTGCATGGTCAGGCCTGTAGAAACGAGGCTTGCATTCCGCACAGATGCGGCAGGCTCTGGTCATTGCCCTGACCTCCTCGATGGAGTGGGGCAGATTGCGGGACTTTATAAAATGGTATAGTCGGGTGACCCCTGGGTGACAGAGGTAGTTGTGGAGACCCAGTAATTTGTCCGTATGAATGCTGGCACACATTCCCCGCGATAGGGCGTCTGGGGGTTCATTAAGGGCTCCCGGCCTGTACATAATATCATAGTCGAACGTGGATAGTTCGATCCTCCACCTGAGTATTTTGTCATTCTTGATTTTCCCCCTTTGTTTGTTATTAAACATGAAAGCCACCGACCGCTGGTCGGTGAGCAGGGTGAAACGGTTGCCGGCTAGGTGGTGTCTCCAGTGCCGCACTGCCTCCACTATAGCCTGTGCCTCCTTCTCGACAGAAGAGTGCCTGATTTCAGGTCCCTGAAGGGTTCAGGAGAAGAAGGCCACAGGTCTCCCAGCCTGATTGAGGGTCGCAGCTAAGGCAAAGTCTGACGCATCGCTTTCGACTTGAAAGGGAATGCTTTCGTCCACTGCACACAGTGCAGCCCTTTCAATGTCCTGTTTGATACTGGTGAAAACCTCCCGAGCTTCAGCTGATAGTGGGAAGGACGTCGATTTAATGAGGGGTCGGGCCTTATCAGAGTAATTGGGCACCCATTGGGCATAATACGAAAAAAATCCCAGGCACCTTTTTAAAGCTTTGGGATTGTGTGGCAGGGGCAGTTCCTTTAGGGGGCGTAATCGGTCAGGGTCCGGTCCAATTACCCCATCTTCCACCACACAGCCGAGGATACAGAGACGGGTTGTGTTGAAGACACATTTGTCTTCGTTGTAGGTTAGATTCAGCTTTAGGGCAGTTTTTAAAAATCTCGCAAGATTTAGATCGTGGTCTTGCTGGTTGTGCCCGCAGATAGTGACATTGTCCAGATAGGGGTTGGTAGCTTGTAGTTTATTCTCGTCAACCATGCGGTCCATCTCACGTTGGAAGACCGAGACCCCATTTGTTACCCCGAAGGGCACTCTGAGAAAATGGTAGAGGCGTCCGTTCGCCTCAAGGGCGGTGTATGGGCGGTCCTCCATTCTAATGGGGAGCTGGTGATACGCGGATTTGAGGTCGATAGTCGAGAAGACTCGGTATTGCGCAATCTGGTTGACCATTTCTGATATGCGGGGTAAAGGGTAGGCGTCCAGCTGGGTATAAATATTAACAGTCTGGCTGTAGTCAATTACCATCCGTTTCTTTTCGCTATTTTTAACTATGACTACTTGGGCACGCCACGGACTGGTACTGCATTCAATAATGCCTTCCCGCAGGAGTCTGTCCACTTCCGCCTTGAAAAATTGTCTGTCTTCCAGACTGTACCATCTACTTTTGGTCACTATGGGCCTACAGTTCGGAGCGAGATTAGCGAATAAAGAGGGCGGGCTGATTTTTAAGGTTGATAGGCCACAGACTGTGAGTGGCGGCTGGGACACGCCATAAGCTAGCGTGACACTTTCATGGTGGCACTGGAAGTCCAGGCCCAAGATTACATTAACACAGAGTTCTGGCATCACGAGGAGTTTAAAATCCTTGTAGTCCGTGCCTTTTACAGTCAGTGTTACCACACAGTAGCCCAAAATGTCCGAAGTGTGGGGCTTAGCAGCCATAGCAATTCTGCTCCGTGTAGGGGTTACCGTTAATGAGTGCTGCCGTACCAGGCTAGGGTGGATAAAACTCTCGGTACTCCCACAGTCAATTAAACATTTCGTTAAATTCCCGTTTACCTGTATGTCCATCATGGATTTTGTCAACGGGTGTGGCCTGGATTGATCCACCGTGATCGAAGCCACTGTTGGGCCCTGGGCGGCCGTTGAGTCGGGAAAAGATGGCGGATCCCAAGATGGCGGCCCGCACGGCACGCACGAGGCGGTGACGGAGTTGGAAATCGGATTCCCCCTGCAGACTTTGCTAAAATGCCCCTTTTTCTTACATTTGAAGCATGTAGCGTCCTTCGCTGGGCATCGTTGTCTGGGGTGCTTGGCCTGGCCGCAGAAGTAGCATTTCGGGCCTCGAGACATTGCCACTGTAGTAGGACTCCTGGGTGAACTTCTGTGTGGGGACTCCGGCGGTGTAGAGCTGGTCTGAGACCTGGATGGGGAAGATGGCTCATTCCAAGATGGCGGCCCGCTCGGCGCGCACGAGGCGGTGAGGGCCACATGGCCGGAAGAATAAGAGTCAGAGTTTTTCTGGGCCACGTCCAGCGATCGCGCTGTGGCCACTGCCTTTTTTAAGTCCAGGACCTCCTTCTCCAGCAGTCTCTGCCGGATATAATTCGATTTGAGGCCCGTGATGAAGGAATCGCGGACCAATTCGTCAGAGTACACGTTGGCCGTCACGGCCTTGCAGTTACAGTCCCGGACCAAGCCCTTTAGGCCCTGTAAGAAATCGTCCATTGATTTCTCAGGTCGCTGCCTGCGTGTAGCCAGCAGATGTCTGGCGTACACTTCGTTTACTGGCCTCTGGTATTGTGCCTTCAGGATAGTGATGGCCTCCGTGTAAGGGGTGACGTCCCGGATGAACGAATAAATCTGATGACTAACGCCAGTAGTCAGTAGACTCAGTTTATCTACCTCGCTAGCGGATGAGGCCCTCGCGAAGAGTTCGAAGCGTTTGAGCCAGTGTCCAAATTGATTTGATGCTTCAGCAGAATGTGGATCCAAGTCCAGGCGCTCTGGTTTTAGGAGTCGATCCATCCTCGTATTCTTTAGTGATTAAAATTGATGTGCGTTCAATAACCACAAAACTAGAAGTTATAGGCCTAGAAATTCAGTGCCCTTAGCGCCGATTTTGCGGCGCTAGAGGGCCTAGCGCTGCAATTGGCGCCAGCGCATAAATTGCCTGGGGCCCTTCCGCCGCTGTAGACCGGTAGCGCTGCGCCGGCACCGATGACGTCATCGGTGTGCGCAGCGTCCCGGTTGCCGTGGTGACGGGCCCCAGCGCCGAAATTGACTTGCGGCCGCCTCGCCCGTGGCAGCCGCAAGCAACGTTCTGGCAGAGGTGCCTTGCACAAGTTTGCGCCGGCGCATTAAAGGCCCCGCGGCGGCCGGCCGCTTTCCCGCCGCCCGCCTGGCCGCAGTTCCCTCCCCGGACTCCCCCCCGCCCCCCCCCCCCCGGAACAGAAGCAAGCCCGGCACTTGTCCGAGGTGCCGGGCTCATTTTTAATAAGATTATCGCGGGCCGCGGCCGGGTGCAGGCAGCTCCTCCTTAAGGGAAGGAGGAGGCCTGCACTTCCCGAACCTGCCGCACCGCAGCGGGCGCCGCAGCGCCGGAATAGCACCGAAATTCAGCGCATAGCGCCAGTTTTCAGGCGCTAACAGCTTTCAGCAGCGCCGGCAGCCGTTTGGGCGCAGAACCAGTGAATTTTGGGCCCGACCAGCGCGACTTAGCTCCGGCACTAACTTCCGGCGCTAAAGCCCTGGCAGCGCCAAAACTCAATTTCTAGGCCATAGACTTTAACAAGTTGGCTTTTAATCACTAAGATCAGAGCTAACATCTCAACACACCGACTGGCTCACAGGAATGAGTCATACAGATCCTGAGATCTTTAAGTAAGAGAAGTCAGGGGCAGAGTCAAGAGCCAAGACCTGGAACCTTCCAGGTTAGTCAGGAAAGAGGAAGTGAAACTATACACCGTGTGGGGGAGGGTAATATACATGAGTGCAAAACGAATACAGGCACGACAAACAGATTTCATTACAGGTGGTGAGGAGGGATATCCCGTTAGGTGAGTGATGAGGGATATCCCGGTAGGGGCAGTGAAGAGGGTTATCCCAGTAGGGGTGGTGAGGAGGGATCTCCCGGTAGGGGCAGTGAGGACGGATATCCTGGTAGAGGCAGTGATGATGAATATCCCGGTAGGTGAGTGAATAGGGATATCCCGGTGAGGCAGTGATGAGCGATATCCCGGTAGGGGCGGTGAGGAGAGTTATACCAGTAGGGGGCGTGAGGAGGGATATTCTGGTAGGGGCGGTGAGGAGGGATATCCCAGTAGAGACAGTGTGGAGGGAAATCCCGGTAGGGACGGTGAGGAGGCATCCCGGTAGGGGCAGTGAGGAGGGATATCCCGGTAGGGGTGGTGAGGAGGGATATAATGGTAGGGGCGGTGAGGAGGGTTATCCCAGTAGGGGCAGTGAGGAGGGTTATCCCGGTAGGTGAGTGAGGAGGGAAATCCTGGTGAGGCGGTGAGGAGGGATATACCGGTAGAGGAATTGAGGAGGGATATCCCAGTAGGGGCAGTGAGAAGGGATATCCTGGTAAGGGCGGCGAGGAGGGTTATCCCGGTAAGGGTGGTGAGCTGGGAATCCCCCGGTAGGGGCCGTGAGAAGGAATAACCCAGTAGAGGCGGTGAGGAGGGATATCCCAGTAGGAGCGGTGAGGAGGGACATCCCGCTAGGGGTGGTGAGGAGTGTTACCCCGGTAAGGGTGGTGAGGAGGGATCTCCCGGTACGGGCAGGGAAGAGGAATATCCCAGTAGAGGTGGTGAGGAGGGATATCCCGGTGGGGGCGGTGAGGTGGGTTATTCCGGTAGGGCTGGAGTGGTGGGATATCCAGATAGGGGCAGTGAGGAGGTATATCCCGGTAGGGGTGGTGAGGAGGGATATCCCGGTAGGGGAGGTGAAGAGGGATAGCCCGGTACGTGAGTGAGGAGGGCTATCTCTTTAGGGGCGGTGAGGAGGGATATCCCGGTAGGGGCGGTGAGGGCGGATATCCCTTTGGGGCGGTGAGGAGGGATATCCCGGTAGGGGCCGTGAGGGGGGATAGCCCTGTAGGGGCAGTGAGGAGGGATATTCCGGTAGGGGCGGTGAGGAGGGATATACCATTAGGGGTGTTGAGGAGGGATATCCTGGTTGGGGCGGTGAGGAGGGATATCTTGGTATGGGTGGTGACAATGGATATCCCGATAGGTGAGTGAGGAGGAATTTCCCGGTAAGGGCGGTGAGAGGGGATTTCCCGGTAGGGGCGTTGAGGAGTGTTATCCCGGTAGGTGTGGTGAGGAGGGATTTTCCAGTAGGGGCGGCGAGAAGGGACATCCCGGTAGAGGCAGTGATAATGGATATCTCGGTAGGTGAGTGAGGAGGGATATCCCGGTGTGGCAGTGTGGCGGGATATCCCGGTAGTGGCGGTGAGGAGGGTTATCCCTGTAGGGGTGGAGAGGAGGGACCTCCCGGTAGGGGCAGTGAGGACGGATATCCTAGTAGAGGCAGTGATGATGAATATCCCGGTAGGTGAGTGAATAGGGATATCCCAGTGGGGCGGTGAGGAGGGATATCCCGGTAGGGGCGGTGAGGAGAGTTATCCCAGTAGGGGCCGTGAGGAGGGATATCCCGGTAGAGGCGTGAAGAGGGATATCCCAGTAGGGGCAGTGAGGAGGGATATCCCGGTACGGGTGGTGAGGAGGGTTATCCCGGTAGAGGTGGTGAGCTGGGAATCTCCTGGTAGGGGCGGTGAGGAGGGATATCCCGGTAGGGGCAGTGAGGAGTGATATCCCGGTAGGGTTGGAGAGGAGGGATAGCCCGGTTGGGGCAGTGAGGAGGGATATCCCGGTAGGGGTGGTGAGGAGGGATATCCCGGTAGGGGTGGTGAGGTGGGATATCCCGGTAGGTGAGTGAGGAGGGATATCCCGGTAGGGGCAGTAAGGGGGGATATCGCGGTAGGGGTGGTGAGGAGGTATATAATGGAAGCGGCGGTGAGGTTGGATATCCTGGTACCGGCGGTGAGGAGGGTTATCGCGGTAGGTGAGTGAGGAGGGAAATCCCGGTGGGGCGGTGAGGAGGGATATCGCAGTAGGGGTAGTGAGGAGGGATATCCCGGTAGAGGAGGTGAGGAGGGATATATAGGTATGGGTTTGAGGAGTGATATACCGTTAGGGGCAGTGAGGAGGCATATCCCGTTAGAGGCATTGAGGAGGGTTATCGCGGTAGGTGAGTGAGGAGGGAAATCCCGGTGAGTCGGTGAGGAGGGATATCCCGGTAGGGGCAGTGAAGAGGGTTATCCCAGTAGGGGTGGTGAGGAGGGATCTGCCGGTAGGGGCAGTGAGGACAGATATCCTGGTAGAGGCAGTGATAATGAATATCCCGGTAGGTGTGTGAATTGGGATATCCCAGTGAGGCGGTGAGGAGCGATATCCTGGTAGGGGCGGTGAGGAGAGTTATAGCAGTAGGGGGCGTGAGGAGGGATATCCCGGTAGGGCCGTTGAGGAGGGTTATCCCGGTAGGTGTGGTGAGGAGGGATTTTCCAGTAGGGGCGGTGAGAAGGGACATCCCGGTAGAGGCAGTGATGATGGATATCTCGGTAGGTGAGTGAGGAGGGATATCCCAGTGGGGCGGTGTGGCGGGATATCCCGGTACGGGCGGTGAGGAGGGTTATCCCGGTAGAGGTGGTGAGCTGGGAATCTCCTGGTAGGGGCGTTGAGGAGGGATATCCGGTAGGGGCGGTGAGTAGTGATATCCCGGTAGGGGTGGAGAGGAGGGATAGCCCGGTTGGGGCAGTGAGGAGGGAAATCCCAGTAGGTGTGGTGAGGAGGGATATCCCGGTAGGGGCGGTGAGGAGGGATATCCCCGTAGAGGGTGTGAGGAGGGTTATACCGGTTGGGGCAGTGAGGATGGATATTCTGGTAGGGGTGGTGAGGAGTGATATCCCGTTATGTGAGTGAGGAGGGATATCCCGGTAGGGGCAGTGAAAAGGGTTATCCCAGTAGTGGTGGTGAGGAGGGATCTGCCGGTAGGGGCAGTGAGGACGGATATCCTGGTAGAAGCAGTGATGATGAATATCCCGGTAGGTGAGTGAATAGGGATATCCCAGTGGGATGGTGAGGAGGGATATCCCGGTACGGGCGGTGTGGAGATTTATCCCAGTAGGGGTCGTGAGGAGGGATATCCCGGTAGAGGTGTGAGGAGCGATATCCCAGTAGGGGCAGTGAGGAGGGATATCCCGGTACGGGCGGTGAGAAGGATTATCCCTGTAGAGGTGGTGAGCTGCGAATCTCCCGGTAGGGGCGGTGAGGAGGAATATCCCGGTAGGGGCAGTGAGGAGTGATATCCCGGTAGGGTTGGAAAGGAGGGATAGACCGGTTGGGGCAGTGAGGAGGGATATCCCGGTAGGGGCAGTGAAGAGGAATATCCCAGTACAGGCGGTGAGGAGGGATATCCGGTAGGGACGGTGAGGAAGGTTATCCCGGTAGGGGTGGAGTGGAGGGATATCCTGGTACGGGCAGTGAGGAGGTATATCCTGGCAGGGGTGGTGAGGAGGGATATCCCAGTAGGTGATGTGAGGAACGATATCCTGGTAGGGGCGGTGAGGAGGGATATCCTGGCAGGGGTGGTGAGGAGGGATATACCGGTAAGTGCGTGAGGAGGGAAATCCCGGAGGGGCGATGAGGAGTGATATCCCCGTAGAGGGGGTGAGGAGGGTTATACCGGTTGGGGTTGTGAGGATGGATATTCTGGTAGGGATGTTGAGGAGGGATATCCCATTAGGTGAGTGAGGAAGGATATCCCGGTAGGGGCAGTGAAGAGCGTTATCCCAGTAGGGGTGGTGAGGAGGGATCTCCCGGTAGGGGCTGTGAGGGCGGATATCCTGGTCAAGGCAGTGATGATGAATATCCCTGTAGGTGAGTGAATAGGGATATCCCGGTGAGGCGGTGAGGAGCGATATCCCGGTAGGGGCGGTGAGGAGAGTTAAACCAGTAGGGGGCGTGAGGAGGGATATACCGGTAGGGGCGGTGAGGAGGGATATCCCAGTAGAGACGTTGTGGAGGGAAATCCCGGTAGGGACGGTGAGGAGGGATCCCGGTAGGGGCAGTGAGGAGGGATATCCCGGTAGGGGTGGTGAGGAGGGATATAAAGGTAGGGGCGGTGAGGAGGGTTATCCCAGCAGGGGCAGTGAGGAGGGTTATCCCGGTAGGTGAGTGAGGAGGGAAATCCTGGTGGGGCGGTGAGGAGGGATATACCGGTAGAGGAATTGAAGAGGGATATCCCAGTAGGGGCAGTGAGATGGGATATCCCGGTAAGGGCGGCGAGGAGGGTTATCCCGGTAACGGTGGTGAGCTGGGAAATCCCCGGTAGGGGCCGTGAGAAGGAATAACCCAGTAGAGGCTGTGAGGAGGGATATCCCGGTAGGGGTGGTGAGGAGGGATATCCTGGTAGGGGTGGAGATGAGGGATAGCCCGGTTGGGGCAGTGAGGAGGGATATCCCGGTCGGGCTGGTGAGGAAGGATATCCCAGTAGGGGCGGTGAGGTGGGATATCCCGGTAGGTGTGTGAGGGGGAATATCCCGGTAGGGGCGGTGAGGAAGTATATCCCAGTAGGGGCGGTGAGGAGGGATATCCTGGAAGCGGCGGTGAGGAGGGATATCCTGGTAGCGGCGGTGAGGAGGGTTATCCCGGTAGGTGTGTGAGGAGGTAAATCTCAGTGGGGCGGTGAGGAGGGATATCGCGGTAGGGGCATTGAGGAGGGATATCCCGGTATGGGTGTGAGGAGGGTTATCCCGATAGGGCTGGAGTGGAGGGATATCCCGGTAGGGGCAGTGAGGAGGTATATCCCGGTAGGAGTGGTGAGGGGGGATATCCCGGTAGGGGCGGTGAGGAGGGATATCCCGGTAGTTGAGTGAGGAGGGATATCCCTTTAGGGGCGGTGAGGAGGGATATCCCGGTAGGGGCGGTGAGAGGGGATATCCGGTAGGGGCGATGAGGAGGGTTATCCCGATAGGGCTGGAGTGGAGGGATATCCCGGTAGGGGCAGTGAGGAGGTATATCCCGGTCGGAGTGGTGAGGGGGGATATCCCGGTAGGGGCGGTGAGGAGGGATATCCCGGCAGTTGAGTGAGGAGGGATATCCCTTTAGGGGCGGTGAGGGGGGATATCCCGGTTTGGGCGGTGAGGAGGGATATCTTGGTAGCGGTGGTGAGAATGGATATCCCGGTAGGTGAGTGAGGAGGGATATCCTGGTAGGGGCAGTGAGGAGGCATATCCCGCTAGGGGCGGTGAGGAGGGTTATCCCTGTAAGGGTGGTGAGGAGGGATCTCCTGGTAGGGGCAGTGAAGAGGAACATCACAGTAGAGGTGGTGAGGAGGGATATCCGGTAGGGACGGTGAGGAGGGTTATCCCAGTAGGGGTGGAGTGGAGGGATCTCCAGGTAGGGGCAGTGAGGAGGTATATCCCGGCAGGGGTGGTGAGGAGGGATATCCCGGTAGGATCGGTGAGGAGGGACATCCTGCTAGGGGCGGTGAGGAGGGTTATCCCGGTAAGGGTGGTGAGGAGGGATCTCCCGGTAGGGGCAGTGAAGAGGAATATCCCAGTAGAGGCGGTGAGGAGGGTTATCCCGGTAGGGGTGGAGTGGAGGGATATCCTGGTAGGTGATGTGAGGAGGGATATCCTGGTAGGGGCGGTGAGGAGGGATATCCTGGTAGGGGTGGTGAGGAGGGATATCCCAGTAAGTGAGTGAGGATGGAAATCCCGGGAGGGGCGGTGCGGAGGGATATCCCCATAGAGGGAATGAGGAGGGTTATAACGGTTGGGGCAGTGAGGATGATTAACCTAGTAGGAGTGGTGAGGAGGGATATCCGGTTAGGTGAGTGAGGAGGGATATCCCGGTAGGGGCAGTGAAGAGGGTTATCCCAGTAAGGGTGGTGAGGAGGGATCTCCCGGCAGGGGCAGTGAGGGTGGATATCCTGGTAGAGACAGTGATGATGAATATCCCAGTAGGTGAGTGAATAGGGATATCCCGGTGGGGTGGTGAGGAGGGATAACCCGGTAGGGGCGGTGAGGAGAGCTATCCCAGTAGGGGGCATGAGGAGGATATCCTGGTAGGGGCGGTGAGGAGGGAAATCCCGGTAGGGGCGGTGTGGAGGGAAATCCCGGTAGTGGCGGTGAGGAGGGATATCTCGGTAGGGGCGGTGAGGAGGGATAACCAGGTAGGGGCGGTGAGGAGGGATATCCCAGTAGAGGAATTGAGGAGGGATATCCCAGTAGGGGCAGTGAGAAGGGATATCCCAGTACGGCTGGCGAGGAGGGTTATCCCGGTAGGGGTGGTGAGCTGGGAATCTCCCGGTATGGGCCGTGAGGAGGAATAACCCAGTAGAGGCGGTGAGGAGGGATATTCTGGTTGGGGCAGCGAGGAGGGATATCCCAGCAGGGGTGGAGAGGAGGGATAGCCCGGTAGGGGTGGTGAGGAGGGATATCCCGGTAGGTGAGTGAGGAGGGATATCCCGGTAGGGGCGGTGAAGGGGGATATCCCGATATGTGAGTGAGGAGGGATATCCTGGAAGCGGCGGTGAGGAGTGATATCCTGGTAGCGGCGGTGAGGAGGGTTATCCCGGTAGGTGAGTGAGGAGGGAAATCTCGGTGGGGCGCTGAGGAGGGATATCGCGGTAGGGGCGGTGAGGAGGGATATCCTGGTAGAGGCGGTGAGGAGTGATATCCCGGTATGGGTGTGAGGAGGGATATCCCGGTAGGGGCAGTGGGGAGACATATCCCAGTAGAGGCATTAAGGAGGGAGAACCCAGTTGGAGCGGTGAGGAAGGCCATCCCGCTAGGGGCAGTAAGGACGGTTATCCCGGTAAGGGTAGTGAGGAGGGATCTCCCGGTAGGGGCAGTGAAGAGGAATATCCCAGTAGAGGTGGTGAGAAGGGATATCCAGTAGGGGTGGTGAGGAGTGTTATCCCGGTAGGTGTGGAGTGGAGGGATATCACATTAGGGGCAGTGAGGAGGTAAATCCCGGTAGGGGCGGTGAGGAGAGTTATCCCAGTAGGGGGCGTGAGGAGGATATCCTGGTAGGGGCGGTGAGGAGGGAAATCCCGGTAGGGGCGGTGTGGAGGTATATCCCGGTAGGGGCGGTGAGGAGGGATATCCTGGTAGGGGGCGGTGAGGAGGGATATCCTGGTAGGGGCGGTGAGGGGGGTTATCCCGGTAGGGGCGTTGAGGAGGGTTATCCCGGTAGGTGAGTGAGGAGGGAAATCCCGGTGGGGCGGTGAGGAGGGATATCCCGGCAGGGGCGGTGAGGGGGGATATCCCGGTAGAGGAATTGAGGAGTGATATCCCAGCAGGGGCAGTGAGAAGGGATATCCCGGTACGGGCGGCGAGGAGGGTTATCCCGGTAGGGGTGGTGAGTTGTGAATCTCCCGTTAGGGGCCGTGAGGAGGAATAACCCAGTAGAGGCGGTGAGGTGGGATATCCCGGTTGGGTCAGCGAGGAGGGATATCCCGGCAGGGGTGGAGATGAGGGATAGCCCGGCAGGGGTGGTGAGGAGGGATATCCCGGTAAGGGTGGTGAGGAGGGATATCCCGGTAGGGGCGGTGAGGTGGGATATCCCGGTAGGTGAGTGAGGAGGGATATCCCGGTAGGGGCGGTGAAGGGGGATATCCTGGTAGGTGAGTGAGGAGGGATATCCTGGAAGCGGCGGTGAGGAGGGATATCCTGGTAGCGGCGGTGAGGAGGGTTATCCCGGTAGGTGAGTGAGGAGGAAAATCTCGGTGGGGCGCTGAGGAGGGATGTCGCGGTAGGGGGCGGTGAGGAGGGATATCCTGGTAGAGGCGGTGAGGAGGGATATCCCGGTATGGGTGGTGAGGAGGGATCCCCTGGTAGTGGGGGGTGAGGAGGGATATCCCAGTAGAAGTGGTGAGGAGGGATATCCTGGTAGGGGCGGTGAAGAGGGATATCCCGGTAGGGGTGGTGAGGAGTGATCTCCCGGTATGGGCGGTGAGGAAGTATATCCCAGTAGGGGCGGTGAGGAAGGATATCCCGGTAGAGGCGCTGAGGAGTGATATCCCAGTATGGGCGGTGAGGAGGGATATCCCGGTAGGGGTGGTGAGGAGGAACATCCCGGTAAGGTGGTGAGGAGGGATACCCCGGTAGGGGCGGTGAGGAGGGATATTCCGGTCGGGGCGGTGAGGAGGGATATCCCGATAGTTGCGTTGAGGAGGGATATCCCGGTAGGGGCAGTGAGGGGGAATATCCCAGTCGGGGCAGTGAGGAGGGATATCCCCGTTGGGGCGGTGAGGAAGGATATCCCGGTAGGTGAGTGAGGAGGGATATCCCACTCGCGGTGGTGAGGAGGGATATCCCTGTCGGGGTGGTGAGGAAGGATATCCCGGTAGGTCAGTGAGGAGGGATATCCCGCTCGTGGTGGTGAGGACGGATATCTCTGTAGGGGCGGTGAGGAGGGGTATCCCAGTAGGGGCAGTGAGGAGGCATACCCCAGTAGAAGCATTGAGGAGAGAGATCCCAGTAGGAGCGGTGAGGAGGGACATCCTGCTAGTGGCGGTGAGGACGGTTTCCCGGTAAGGGTGGTGAGGAGGGATCTCCCGGTAGGGGCAGTGAAGAGGAATATCCCAGTAGAGGCGGTGAGGAGGGATATCCAGTAGGGGTAGTGCGGAGGGATATCCCGGTAGGGGCGGCGAGGGGGGTATCCCGATAGGGGCGGTGAGCAGGGCTATCCCTGTGGGGCGTTGAGGAGGGATATCCCGGTAGGGGCGATGAGGATGGATATCCCTTTAGGGGCGGTGAGGAGGGATATCCCGGTAGGGGCGGTGAGGGGGGATATCCGGTAGGGGCGATGATGAGGGTTATCCCGATAGGGCTGGAGTGGAGGGATATCCCGGTAGGGGCAGTGAGGAGGTATTTCCCGGTAGGGGTGGTGAGCGGGGATATCCCGGTAGGGGTGGTGAGGAGGGATAGCCCGGTAGTTGAGTGAGGAGGGATGTCCCTTTAGGGGCGGTGAGGGGGGATATTCCGGTTGGGGCGGTGAGGAGGGATATCTTGGTAGCGGTGGTGAGAATGGATATCCCGGTAGGTGAGTGAGGAGGGATATCCCGCTAGGGGCGGTGAGGAGGGCTATCCCTGTAAGGGTGGTGAGGAGGGATATCCCGGTAGGGGCAGTGAAGAGGAATATCACAGTAGAGGTGGGGAGGAGGGATATCCGGTAGGGACGGTGAGGAGGGTTATCCCAGTAGGGGTGGAGTGGAGGGATATCCTGGTAGGGGCAGTGAGGAGGTATATCCCGGCGGGGTGGTGAGGAGGGATATCCCGGTAGGAGCGGTGAGGATGGACATCCCACTAGGGGCGGTGAGGAGGGTTATCCCGGTAAGGGTGGTGAGAAGGGATCTCCCGGTAGAGGCAGTGAAGAGGAATATCCCAGTAGAAGCGGTGAGGAGGGATATCCTGGTAGGGGCGGTGAGGAGGGATATCCTGGTAGGGGTGGTGAGGAGGGATATCCCAGTAAGTGAGTGAGGATGGAAATCCCGGGAGGGGTGGTGAGGCGGGATATCCCCGTAGAGGGAGTGAGGAGGGTTATAACAGTTGGGGCAGTGAGGATGGATAATCTGGTAGGGGTGGTGAGGAGGGATATCCTGTTAGGTGAGTGAGGAGGGATATCCCGGTAGGGGCAGTGAAGAGGGTTATCCCAGTAAGGGTGGTGAGGAGGGATCTCCCGGTAGGGGCAGTGAGGACGGATATCCTGGTAGAGGCAGTGATGATGAATATCCCGGTAGGTGAGTGAATAGGGATATCCCGGTGGGGCGGTGAGGAGGGATAACCTGGTAGGGGCGGTGAGGAGAGCTATCCCAGTAGTGGGCGTGAGGAGGATATCCTGGTAGGGGCGGTGAGGAGGGAAATCCCGGTAGGGGCGGTGTGGAGGGAACGCCCGGTAGGGGCAGTGAGGAGGGATATCCCGGTAGAGGCGGTGAGGAGGGATGTCCCGGTAGGGGCGGTGAGGAGGGATATCCCGGTAGAGGAATTGAGGAGGGATATCCCAGTAGGGGCAGTGCGAAGGGTTATCCCGGTACGGGCGGCGAGGAGGGTTATCCCGGTAGGGGTGGTGAGCTGGGAATCTCCCGGTAGGGGCTGTGAGGAGGAATAACCCAGTAGAGGCGGTGAGGTGGGATATCCTGGTTGGGGCAGCGAGGAGGGATATCCCGGCAGGGGTGGAGAGGAGGGATAGCCCAGCAGGGGTGGTGAGGAGGGATATCCCGGTAAGGGTGGTGAGGAGGGATATCCCGGTAGGGGCGGTGAGGTGGGATATCCTGGTAGGTGAGTGAGGAGGGATATCCTGGAAGCGGCGGTGAGGAGGGATATCCTGGTAGCGGCGGTGAGGAGGGTTATCCCGGTAGGTGAGTGAGGAGGAAAATCTCGGTGGGGCGCTGAGGAGGGATTTCGTGGTAGGGGGCGGTGAGGAGGGATATCCTGGTAGAGGCGGTGAGGAGGGATATCCCGGTATGGTTGGTGAGGAGGGATCCCCTGGTAGTGGGTGGTGAGGAGGGATATCCCAGTAGAAGTGGTGAGGAGGGATATCCTGGTAGGGGCGGTGAAGAGGGATATCCTGGTAGGGGTGGTGAGGAGTGATCTCCCGGTTTGGGCGGTGAGGAAGTATATCCCAGTAGGGGCGGTGAGGACGGATATCCCGGTAGAGGCACTGAGGAGTGATATCCCAGTATGGGCGGTGAGGAGGGATTTCCCGGTAGGGGTGGTGAGGAGGAACATCCCGGTAAGGAGGTGAGGAGGGATACCCCGGTAGGGGCGGTGAGGAGGGATATTCCGGTCGGGGCGGTGAGGAGGGATATCCCGGTAGGGGCGGTGAGGAGGGATATCCCGATAGTTGCGTTGAGGAGGGATATCCCGGTAGGGGTGGTGAGGAGGGATAGCCCGGTAGTTGAGTGAGGAGGGATGTCCCTTTAGGGGCGGTGAGGGGGGATATTCCGGTTGGGGCGGTGAGGAGGGATATCTTGGTAGCGGTGGTGAGAATGGATATCCCGGTAGGTGAGTGAGGAGGGATATCCCGCTAGGGGCGGTGAGGAGGGCTATCCCTGTAAGGGTGGTGAGGAGGGATATCCCGGTAGGGGCAGTGAAGAGGAATATCACAGTAGAGGTGGGGAGGAGGGATATCCGGTAGGGACGGTGAGGAGGGTTATCCCAGTAGGGGTGGAGTGGAGGGATATCCTGGTAGGGGCAGTGAGGAGGTATATCCCGGCGGGGTGGTGAGGAGGGATATCCCGGTAGGAGCGGTGAGGATGGACATCCCACTAGGGGCGGTGAGGAGGGTTATCCCGGTAAGGGTGGTGAGAAGGGATCTCCCGGTAGAGGCAGTGAAGAGGAATATCCCAGTAGAAGCGGTGAGGAGGGATATCCTGTAGGGACGGTGAGGAGGGTTATCCCGGTAGGGGTGGAGTGGAGGAATATCCTGGTAGGTGATGTGAGGAGGGATATCCTGGTAGGGGCGGTGAGGAGGGATATCCTGGTAGGGGTGGTGAGGAGGGATATCCCAGTAAGTGAGTGAGGATGGAAATCCCGGGAGGGGTGGTGAGGCGGGATATCCCCGTAGAGGGAGTGAGGAGGGTTATAACAGTTGGGGCAGTGAGGATGGATAATCTGGTAGGGGTGGTGAGGAGGGATATCCTGTTAGGTGAGTGAGGAGGGATATCCCGGTAGGGGCAGTGAAGAGGGTTATCCCAGTAAGGGTGGTGAGGAGGGATCTCCCGGTAGGGGCAGTGAGGACGGATATCCTGGTAGAGGCAGTGATGATGAATATCCCGGTAGGTGAGTGAATAGGGATATCCCGGTGGGGCGGTGAGGAGGGATAACCTGGTAGGGGCGGTGAGGAGAGCTATCCCAGTAGTGGGCGTGAGGAGGATATCCTGGTAGGGGCGGTGAGGAGGGAAATCCCGGTAGGGGCGGTGTGGAGGGAACGCCCGGTAGGGGCAGTGAGGAGGGATATCCCGGTAGAGGCGGTGAGGAGGGATGTCCCGGTAGGGGCGGTGAGGAGGGATATCCCGGTAGAGGAATTGAGGAGGGATATCCCAGTAGGGGCAGTGCGAAGGGTTATCCCGGTACGGGCGGCGAGGAGGGTTATCCCGGTAGGGGTGGTGAGCTGGGAATCTCCCGGTAGGGGCTGTGAGGAGGAATAACCCAGTAGAGGCGGTGAGGTGGGATATCCTGGTTGGGGCAGCGAGGAGGGATATCCCGGCAGGGGTGGAGAGGAGGGATAGCCCAGCAGGAGTGGTGAGGAGGGATATCCCGGTAAGGGTGGTGAGGAGGGATATCCCGGTAGGGGCGGTGAGGTGGGATATCCCGGTAGGTGAGTGAGGAGGGATATCCTGGAAGCGGCGGTGAGGAGGGATATCCTGGTAGCGGCGGTGAGGAGGGTTATCCCGGTAGGTGAGTGAGGAGGAAAATCTCGGTGGGGCGCTGAGGAGGGATTTCGTGGTAGGGGGCGGTGAGGAGGGATATCCTGGTAGAGGCGGTGAGGAGGGATATCCCGGTATGGTTGGTGAGGAGGGATCCCCTGGTAGTGGGTGGTGAGGAGGGATATCCCAGTAGAAGTGGTGAGGAGGGATATCCTGGTAGGGGCGGTGAAGAGGGATATCCTGGTAGGGGTGGTGAGGAGTGATCTCCCGGTTTGGGCGGTGAGGAAGTATATCCCAGTAGGGGCGGTGAGGACGGATATCCCGGTAGAGGCGCTGAGGAGTGATATCCCAGTATGGGCGGTGAGGAGGGATTTCCCGGTAGGGGTGGTGAGGAGGAACATCCCGGTAAGGAGGTGAGGAGGGATACCCCGGTAGGGGCGGTGAGGAGGGATATTCCGGTCGGGGCGGTGAGGAGGGATATCCCGGTAGGGGCGGTGAGGAGGGATATCCCGATAGTTGCGTTGAGGAGGGATATCCCGGTAGGGGCAGTGAGGGGGAATATCCCAGTCGGGGCAGTGAGGAGGGATATCCCCGTCAGGGCGGTGAGGAAGGATATCCCGGTAGGTGAGTGAGGAGGGATATCCCGCTCGCGGTGGTGAGGAGGGATATCCCTGTAGGGGCGTTGAGGAGGGATATCCCAGTAGGGGCAGTGAGGAGACATACCCCGGTAGAAGCATTGAGGAGGGAGAACCCAGTTGGAGCGGTGAGGAAGGACATCCCGCTAGGGGCATTGAGGACGGTTATCCCAGTAAGGGTATTGAGGAGGGATCTACCGGTAGGGGCAGTGAAGAGGAATATCCCAGTAGAGGCGGTGAGGAGGGATATCCCGGTAACTGTGGAGTGGAGGGATATCCCGGTAGGTGAGTGTAATGAAATCTGTTTGTCTTGATCCTGTATTCGTTTTGCACTCATGTATATTACCCTCCCACACTGTGTATAGTTTCACTTCCTCTTTCCCGACTAACCTGGGAGGTTCCAGGTCTTGGCTCTTGCTCCGCCCCTGACTTCTCTGACATAAAGATCCCAGGATCTGTATGACTCATTCCTGTGAACCAGTCGGCGTGTTGAGATGTTAGCTCTGATCTTAGTGATTAAAAGCCAACTTGTTTAAGTCTATAACTTCTAGTTTTGTGGTTATTGAAGGCCCATCAATTTTAATCACTAAAGAATACTAGGATGGATCGACTCCTAAAACCAGAGCATCTGGACTTGGATCCACATTCTGCTGAAGCATCAAATCAATTTGGACACTGGCTCAAATGCTTCGAACTCTTCGCGTGGGCCTCATCCGCTAGCGAGGTAGATAAACTGAGTCTACTGACTACTCGCGTAAGTCATCGGATTTATTCGTTCATCCGGGACGCCACCTCTTACACAGAGGCCATCACTATCCTGAAGGCCCAATACCAGAGGCCGGTAAACGAAGTGTACGCCAGACATCTGCTGGCTACACGCAGGTAGCGACCAGAGGAATCAATGGACGATTTCTTACAGGGCCTAAAGGACCTGGTCCAGGACTGTAACTGCAAGGCCGTGACGGCCAACGCGTACTCTGACGAATTGGTCCGCGATTCCTTCATCACGGGCCTCAAATCGAATTATATCCGGCAGAGACTGCTGGAGAAGGAGGTCCTGGACTTAAAAAAGGCAGTGGCCACTGCGCGATCGCTGGACGTGGCCCAGAAAAACTCTGACTCTTATTCTTCCGGCCATGCGGCCATGCGGCCCTCACCGCCTCGTGCGTGCCGAGGGGGCCGCCATCCTGGAATCAGCCATCTTCCCCATCCAGGTCTCAGACCAGCTCTACGCCGCCGGAGTCCCCACACAGAAGTTCACCCAGGAGTCCTACTACAGCGGCAATGTCTCGAGGCCCAAAATGCTACTTCTGCGGCCAGGCCAAGCACCCCAGACAACGATGCCCAGCGAAGGACGCTACATGCTTCAAATGTAAGAAAAAGGGGCATTTTAGCAAAGTCTGCAGGGGGAATCCGATTTCCAACTCCATCACCGCCTCGTGCGTGCCGTGCGGGCCGCCATCTTGGGATCCGCCATCTTTTCCCGACTCAACGGCCGCCCAGGGCCCAACAGTGGCTTCAATCACGGTGGATCAATCCAGGCCACACCCGTTGACAAAATCCATGATGGACATACAGGTAAACGGGAATTTAACGAAATGTTTAATTGACTGTGGGAGTACCGAGAGTTTTATGCACCCTAGTCTGGTACAACGGCACTCATTAATGGTAACCCCTACACGGAGCAGAATTGCTATGGCTGCTAAGCCCCACACTTCGGACATTTTGGGCTACTGTGTGGTAACACTGACTGTAAAAGGCACGGACTACAAGGATTTTAAACTCCTCGTGATGCCAGAACTCTGTGTTAATGTAATCTTGGGCCTGAACTTCCAGTGCCACCACGAAAGTGTCACGCGAGCATATGGCGGGTCCCAGCCGCCACTCACAGTCTGTGGCCTATCAACCTTAAAAATCAGCCCGCCCTCTTTATTCGCTAATCTCGCTCCGAACTGTAGGCCCATAGCGACCAAAAGTAGATGGTACAGTCTGGAAGACAGACACTTTATCAAGGCAGAAGTGGACAGACTCCTGCGGGAAGGCATTATTGAATGTAGTACCAGCCCGTGGCGTGCCCAAGTAGTCATAGTTAAAAATAGCGAAAAGAAACGGATGGTAATTGACTACAGCCAGGCTGTTAATATTTATACCCAGCTGGACGCCTACCCTTTACCCCGCTATCAGAAATGGTCAACCAGATTGCGCAATAGCAAGTCTTCTCGACTTTCGACCTCAAATCCGCGTATCACCAGCTCCCCATTAGAACGGAGGACCGCCCATACACCGCCTTCGAGGTGAACGGGCGCCTCTACCATTTTCTCAGCGTGCCCTTCGGAGTAACAAATGGGGTCTCGGTCTTCCAACGTGAGATGGACTGCATGGTCGACGAGAATAAACTACAAGCTACCTACCCCTATCTGGACAATGTCACTATCTGCAGGCACAACCAGCAAGACAACGATCTAAATCTTGCGAGATTTTTAAAAACTGCCCTAAAGCTGAATCTAACCTACAACGAAGACAAATGTGTCTTCAACACAACCCGTCTCTGTATCTTCGGCTGTGTGGTGGAAGATGGGGTAATTGGACCGGACCCTGACCGATTACGCCCCCTAAAGGAACTGCCCCTGCCACACAATCCCAAAGCTTTAAAAAGGTGCCTGGGATTTTTTGCGTATTATGCCCAATGGGTGCCCAATTACTCTGATAAGGCCCGACCCCTCATTAAATCGATGTCCTTCCCACTATCAGCTGAAGCTCAGGAGGCTTTCACCAGTATTAAACAGGACATTGAAAGGGCTGCAGTGTGTGCAGTGGACGAATGCATTCCCTTTCAAGTCGAAAGCGATGCGTCAGACTTTGCCTTAGCTGCGACCCTCAATCAGGCTGGGAGACCTGTGGCCTTCTTCTCCCGAACCCTTCAGGGACCTGAAATCAGGCACTCTTCTGTCGAGAAGGAGGCACAGGCTATAGTGGAGGCAGTGCGGCACTGGAGACACTACCTAGCCGGCAAACGTTTCACCCTGCTCACCGACCAGCGGTCGGTGGCTTTCATGTTTAATAACAAACAAAGGGGGAAAATCAAGAATGACAAAATACTCAGGTGGAGCATCGAACTATCCACGTTCGACTATGATATTATGTACAGGCCGGGAGCCCTTAATGAACCCCCAGACGCCCTATCGCGGGGAATGTGTGCCAGCATTCATACGGACAAATTACAGGGTCTCCACGACGACCTCTGTCACCCAGGGGTCACCCGACTATACCATTTTATAAAGTCCCGCAATCTGCCCCACTCCATCGAGGAGGTCAGGGCAATGACCAGAGCCTGCTGCATCTGTGCGGAATGCAAGCCTCGTTTCTACAGGCCTGACCGTGCACACCTTATCAAAGCCACATGGCCATTCGAGCGCCTAAGTCTGGACTTCAAGGGACCCCTTCCCTCTGCCGACCGTAACGTATACTTCCTCAATATCATTGATGAATATTCCCACTTCCCCTTCGCCATTCCCTGCCCAGACATGACCAGTGCCACGGTCATCAAGTGTCTCTGTAATCTATTCTGCATGTTTGGCATGCCGAACTACATACACAGCGATAGGGGGACATCATTCATGAGTGATGAGCTGCGCCAGTTCTTGCTCTCGAAGGGGATAGCCACTAGCAGAACCACTAGCTACAACGCCCGGGGTAATGGGCAAGTGGAAAGGGAGAATGCTACTGTTTGGAAGGCTGTCACGTTAGCCTTAAAGTCAAAAGGCCTTCCGACCTCCCGCTGGCAGGAAGTCCTCCCAGACGTGCTCCACTCCATAAGGTCTCTGTTATGTACAGCCACTAACGCTACCCCTCACGAAAAGATGTTCGTTTTCCCCCGGAAATCCACCTCGGGCATATCTCTACCCGCGTGGCTGACGTCTCCGGGGACAGTGCTATTGCGAAAGCACGTGAGGGGCCATAAAATGGACCCCCTTGTGGAAAAGGTACAGCTCCTCCATGCAAACCCTCAGTACGCCTATATCGAATACTCTGACGGGCGAGAGGACGCTGTTTCCATAAAAGACCTCGCTCCCTCTGGGAGCGGAGAGAACGATGAGAGACTACCCGATGAAGACCTACACTACAAAGAGACAGGACGCCCAGAGGTATCAATACCCAACTTTAACCTGGAGGACATTGCAGACAACCTGGAAGACACTGCGGAGGCCCGGACAGCGGGGGAACCAGAATCCACTCCCCTAGAGGCACCCCAACCGGCTTTGCGCCGATCACTGAGAACTGCAAAAACTCCTGACAGACTCACTTATAACAACTTTTAAGAAACATCACCCCGATGGACTAAATCTATAGAAGGGGTGAATGTAATGAAATCTGTTTGTCTTGATCCTGTATTCGTTTTGCACTCATGTATATTACCCTCCCCCACTGTGTATAGTTTCACTTCCTCTTTCCCGACTAACCTGGGAGGTTCCAGGTCTTGGCTCTTGGCTCCGCCCCTGATTTCTCTTACATAAAGATCCCAGGATCTGTATGACTCATTCCTGTGAACCAGTCGGCGTGTTGAGATGTTAGCTCTGATCTTAGTGATTAAAATCCAACTTGTTTAAGTCTATAACTTCTAGTTTTGTGGTTATTGAAGGCCCATCAGTGAGTGAATAGGGATATCCCGGTGGAGCGGTGAGGAGGTATATCCCGGTAGGGGCGGTGTGGAGAGTTATCCCAGTAGGGGGCGTGAGGAGGATATCCTGGTAGGGTCGGTGAGGAGGGAAATCCCGGTATGTAAAGTCTGTAGGTTGTGCAGTAAATAACTTCAGAGACTTTAGAAGTACAACAAAACAGGTCTTTACTATTCAGAGGTCTGGGCGAATTCTGCCCTAGTTAACGTATTCCAACCCTTATATACTGGTGTGGTCACTATCGGTATTACAGTATACATGAGCCAATAAATAGTGCCACCCTAAGTAGTGCTCTTAAAGGCGAACGGTTACATTCTATAGTTCCCTTAAAGGTAAACGGTTACATACACAACACTCCTCCCTTTCTAGCTTATTACTTACAGAATCCCGTTAAACATACAATCTTCAACTTATATAGACAGTTTGCAGATATACTCTCGATGGAGTCAACGTCATATAACTTCATGTTTAACATAACATAATAACATATATAACTTCATGTCAAAACAGATCACAGATTCAGTCTCCGTAGGAACAGTTGCAACATACTCTTAGTGGAAACAGTTTACAGGTTCAGTCTCTGTGGAGGTTTCCGGATTCTGTCCGGATAACGCCGCAGTGGTGTCGTCATTCCCAGCGGTCCAGTAGGTGTCTCTGGTAAAGTCGATTCAGCTGGAACAACAGTGTCAGGTTTATCTGATTCTAGTATTACTAGATCAGAAGTAGGTGTTCTGGGTACTTCAGTTTCAACATTACTCGGGTAAGGTGGTGAAGTCGACTGTTCATTTGTGGCGGACCCTATGATCTGGTCAACGTGGCGCCTTATTACCTTGTCCCCAATGTCCACCGTGTACATCAACGGTCCTAGCCTTTTTTTAATAGTTCCAGGCTGCCATTTCTCCGTACGGTAGTCCCGGGCCAAAACTTGTTGCCCCATCTGGAAAGATCTGGTGGCCCTTTCATTCATGCCCTGGAATTGCCGGTTCTCTACGTCCCTTCTTACGTTTGGTTTGAGCAAATCCAGCCGGCATCTTAGGCGTCTATTGTAAAACATCATTGCGGGAGTTTGATTCGTGACCGCATGTGTTGCATTTCGATAGGCCAACAAAAAGCTATCCACCTTATGCTGTAAACTTATGTCTTCATTACTCATGGCCTTTATGGCCTTCTTGAAGGTCTGGACAAATCTTTCAGCCAGTCCATTGGAGGCGGGATGGTATGGGGCTGATGTGTAATGTTTAACCCCATTGCTTTTTAGAAATTTCTTAAATTCCTCAGACACAAATTGCGGCCCATTATCGGAACAGACCTGTTCTGGCAGACCATTCCGCGCAAACATTGTCCTTAGCACCGTAATGGTTTTTTCCGTCGTGGTGGTGGTCATCTTAATTACTTCCGGCCACTTGGAGTGGGCATCTACCGCTATTAAGAACATCGAGTCCATGAAAGGCCCCGCAAAGTCGATGTGTACTCTTTGCCAGGGAGATGAGGGCCACTCCCATGGGTGCAGAGGAGCCTGTGGTGGCGCGTTCTGAACCCTCTGACATCCTAGGCAATTCTTCGTTATCTCCTCTATGTCCCCATCGATGCCTGGCCACCACACAAACGCCCTAGCTAGGTTCTTCATCTTTACGCCCCCCAGGTGTCCTTCGTGCAGCTCCTTGAGTATTTTCTTTTGGAGTTTGGGTGGAATCACCACTCTAGACCCACACATCAGGGTTCCTCGACACACAGACAGTTGTGCTTTCCTCTGTGCGAATGCTTGCAGTGTTGGTTCGCACTGCGCTGGCCATCCCTCCACCGTTAAGTCATAGACTCGTGAAAGAGTCGGGTCATTCCTTGTCTCATTTTTGATCATTGAGTTCGTGATCGGCAAACACTCCACTATTGATGAGTGGAACAACTCTACTGGGTCTACTGTCCTCGCTTCTTCTACCATTGGCAATGGTAAGCGTGATAGCCCATCAGCGTTTCCATGTTGCTTGGACCGTTTGTATTCAATATCATACTGGTGTGCCCCAAGTAAGACTGACCATCTTTGTAGCCTTTGTGCTGTCATGTTGGACACGGCCTTGTTCGGGTTAAATATGGACACCAACGGCTGGTGGTCTGTCAGCAATGTGAACCTCTTACATTGCAAGTAATGGTTGAATTTCTTCACGCCCCACACAAGACTGAGGGCCTCCCTGTCTATCTGGGCGTAATTTCGCTCCGCGGGTGTCAAAGATCGGGACGCAAAAGCCACTGGCCTTTCCGAGCCATTTGGTAGCCTGTGCGAAAGTACTGCTCCAATTCCGTACGGTGAAGCATCACACGCCAGCCGAAGGGGTAATGCTGGGTTGAAATGAGCCAACACTTCTTCAGAGGTAATCAACTCCTTGCTTCTGCGAAAAGCCTTTTTGCACTCCTCACTCCACTTCCATGGTGTCTCCTTTCGCAACAGCTCATTCAGTGGATGCAGCACCGTGGACAAATTTGGTAGGAACTTGTGGTAGTAATTGATTAACCCCAAGAATGATCGTAACTGTGACACGTTCCCTGGAGCGGGAGCCTTCACGACTGCTTCTATCTTCTCCGGTGATTTATGTAGTCCCTCGCGGTCAATGATATGACCGCAGTATGAGATTCGTTTTTGGAAAAACTCACACTTATTGCGGTTAACCCTAAGGCCATACTCCTTTAACCTGGTGAGTACCAGTTTCAAATTCGTGAGGTGTTCCTCTTCATCCATTCCCGTGATTAGGATATCATCCAAATAGCACTGCGTGCTTGGAATTCCTTGTAACACCTGTTCCATGGCCCTCTGCCAAATTGCTGGTGCCGAAGCCACTCCAAAGACCAGTCTGTTATAACGGTACAACCCTCTGTGGGTATTGATAGTTAGGTATTGGCGTGACTCTTCCTCAACCTCCATCTGTAAATATGCCTGAGCTAGGTCTATCTTCGTGAAGTGTTTTCCTCCAGCCAACGAAGCGAAAATATCTTCAATCCTTGGCAGCGGGTATTGTACCGACTGAAGCACCGGGTTCACTGTGATCTTGAAATCCCCGCAGATACGGACCTTCCCCGGTCCCCCTGGCTTACTACTTGGTGAGGATTTCATGACGGGTACAATGGCCGTGGCCCACTCACTGTGGTCTACTTTTGACAGAACCCCTGATCGTTCAAGTTCTTCTAGTTCTGCCTCCACTGCTGGTCGTATTGCATACGGTACCGACCTGGCCTTACAAAACTTTGGGCTTGCATGTTCTGCAATCTTGACCTTTGCTTTAATACCTCGTAGCTTTCCCAGTCCTTGCTGGAATACCTCTTTAGCTTCGTCTAATATTCTGGCCAACCGTTCAGGTTTGACGTCCTCTTTTTCGGGCTCCACCGTCATGGTGTTTAGTGCATGCCAATCCATCTTTATTTTCCGGATCCACTCCCGTCCCAGAAGTGGTGGGCCTCCCTCAGACAACACATACAGCTCCAACCGGTGGTGAACTTTATCTTTGTATTTCACCTTGACCTCTATCTTCCCGATGGGGAATACTTTTTGCCCCGTGTATGTCTTCAGTATCAGATCCGCATCCCGTAGTGGAATATGCTTGAAAAACTTTTGATAGTCATGCTTATTCATGACCGTCAACGCCGATCCGGTGTCCACTTCCATTTTTACTGGGACCTTTTCAATCGGTAGCGTTATCCAAATAGTTTGACGGTCGGCTTCATTGCTCACGTTGTGAATTCTTAGACCGTCCAGTCCTCTGCCTTTGGCGTGTGTGTCCGACTTCTGTTCCTTCAGACTCTTCCTATTTGCGTCATGTACCTTTCTGTCCCATTTTTGTGAGGACTCATTATTGTTGCACGTCGTTCCTGACCGGCACACTTTAGCTATGTGCCCGATCTTGCCACATTTCCAGCATTCCTGGTTTTTACCCCAGCATTGCTTTTGGTCGTGTGTTGACTTCCCACAACGATAGCATTTGGTGATATTACCTCGTTTAGGCATCTTCTCTTCTCGAGAACAACACAAGTATTTCTTTACTTATTACTTTTCTGAAATTCTTAATAATTTCCAAGATGGCGGTTTCCCGCTTCTTCCTTCTTCTTCAGCGGTTTTTCCCGAAAAATGGCGGCTTTCCCGCGCTTCTCGCTCTCCCCGCCCACTTCAATGGCGGTTTTCCCGCGCTTGGCGGTCTTCACCCGGTCCCCCGACGCCGTCTGTCAGCCCGAGTGCGGCCCTTATCTATAGATCCGATCGCTCTCGCGGCTCTCGGCCCTTATCTGGAGATGCGATCGCTGGCTTGCAATGCCTCCCGCTCGGCTCTGGCTCCCCCGCTCGCGCGGCTCTCGGCTCTGACACTCCCGCGCCTACTCGCAGGCTCAGCGCTTCGTGGCGGCGGTTGCTGCACGGCTTCTCACATTGCCCGCGGTCCGGCTGTCACCCGACGCCGTTGGACCCGAATGCTTTGCCCTTCTCCTCCAAATACTTCTACCCCGTTTTTGTTTTTGTTTTAACTACTCACAGTCTCTTCGGCCGCCTTGTTTTAGGCTGATTGGCTCGCTCAAGATGTGGTAGCAGGGTAATCTGTGCCTGTTGCTGCCGCAGCTTTGCTGTTAATCTTCCAGCTTCCAGTAAGTACTATACTTTTAGTAGACGGAGCCTCGTGTTTTCTTTTTGAAGCTCTCTGCTACTGGTTAGTCTTGCCGCAGGGTACGATCGGACTCGTCGCCACTGTAAAGTCTGTAGGTTGTGCAGTAAATAACTTCAGAGACTTTAGAAGTACAACAAAACAGGTCTTTACTATTCAGAGGTCTGGGCGAATTCTGCCCTAGTTAACGTATTCCAACCCTTATATACTGGTGTGGTCACTATCGGTATTACAGTATACATGAGCCAATAAATAGTGCCACCCTAAGTAGTGCTCTTAAAGGCGAACGGTTACATTCTATAGTTCCCTTAAAGGTAAACGGTTACATACACAACACGGTAGGGGCGGTGTGGAGGGAAATCCCAGTAGCCGGGGTGAGGAGGGATATCCCGGTGGGGGGCGGTGAGGAGGGATATCCTGGTAGGGGCGGTGAGGAGGGTTATCCCGGTAGGGGCGTTGAGGAGGGTTATCCCGGTAGGTGAGTGAGGAGGGAAATCCCGGTGTGGCGGTGAGGAGGGATATCCCGGTAGGGGCGGTGAGGAGGGATATCCCAGTAGAGGAATTGAGGAGTGATATCCCAGTAGGGGCAGTGAGAAGGGATATCCCAGTACGGGCGGCGAGGAGGGATATCCCGGTAGGGGTGGTGAGCTGGGAATCTCCCGGTAGGGGCCGTGAGGAGGAATAACCCAGTAGAGGCGGTGAGGTGGGATATCCCAGTTGGGGCAGCGAGGAGGGATATCCCGGCAGGAGTGGAGATGAGGGATAGCCCGGCAGGGGTGGTGAGGAGGGATATCCCGGTAGGGGCGGTGAGGTGGGATATCCCGGTAGGTGAGTGAGGAGGGATATCCCGGTAGGGGCGGTGAAGGGGGATATCCCGGTAGGTGAGTGAGGAGGGATATCCTGGAAGCGGCGGTGAGGAGGGATATCCTGGTAGCGGCGGTGAGGAGGGTTATCCCGGTAGGTGAGTGAGGAGGGAAAACTCGGTGGGGCGCTGAGGAGGGATATCGCAGTAAGGGGCGGTGAGGAGGGATATCCTGGTAATGGCGGTGAGGAGGGATATCCCGGTATGGGTGTGAGGAGGGATATCCCGGTAGGGGCAGTGAGGAGGCATATCCCAGTAGAGGCATTGAGGAGGGATATCCCAGTTGGAGCGGTGAGGAAGGACATCCCACTAGGGGCAGTGAGGACGGTTATCCCGGTAAGGGTAGTGAGGAGGGATCTCTCGGTAGGGGCAGTGAAGAGGAATATCCCAGTAGAGGCGGTGAGGAGGGATATCCAGTAGGGGTGGTGAGGAGGGTTATCCCGGTAGGTGTGGAGTGGAGGGATATCCCTGTAGGGGCAGTGAGGAGGTATATCCCGGTAGGGGTGGTGAGGAGGGATATCCCGGTAGGGGCGGTGAGGAGGGATATCCCAGTAGGTGAGTGAGGAGGGATATCCCAGTAGGTGCGGTGAGGGGGGTATCCCGATAGGGTCGGTGAGGAGGGATATCCCGATAGGGGCGGTGAGGGTGGATATCCCTGTAGGGGCGGTGAGGAGGAATATCCCGGTAGTGGCGGTGAGGAGGGTTATCCCAGTAGGGGTGGAGAGGAGGGATCTCCCGGTAGGGGCAGTGAGGACGGATATCCTGATAGAGGCAGTGATGATGAATATCCCGGTAGGTGAGTGAATAGGGATATCCCGGTAGGGGTGGTGAGGAGAGTTATCCCGGTAGGGGGCATGAGGAGGGATATCCCGGTAGAGGCAGTGAGGAGGGAAATCCCATTAGGGGCGGTGAGGAGGGATATCCCGGTAGGGGCAGTGAGGAGGGATAACCCGGTAGGGGCGGTGAGGAGGGATATCCTGGTAGGGGCGGTGAGGAGTGTAATCCTGGTAGGGGCGGTGAGGAGTGTTATCCCCGTAGGTGAGTGAGGAGGGAAATCCCGGTACGGGCGGTGAGGAGTGTTATCCCTGTAGGGGCGGTGAGGGGGAATATCCTGGTAGGGGTGGTCAGGAGGGAAATCCCGGTAGGGCGGTGAGGAGGGATATCCCGGTAGAGGCCGTGAGTAGGGATATCCCTGTAGGGGCGGTGAGGAGGGATATCCTGGTAGGCACGGTGAGGAGGGATATACCAGTAGGGGTGGTGAGGAGGGATATCTCGGCAGGGGCAGTGAGGTGGGTTATACCAGTAGGGGTGATGAGGAGGAATATCCCTGTAGGGGCGGTGAGGGGGGATATCCTGGTAGGTGAGTGAGGAAGGATATCCCGGTAGAGGCACTGATGAGGGATATCCCGGTAGGGGCGGTGAGGAGGGATATCCTGGTAGAGGCGGTGAGGAGGGAGATCCCGGTAAGGGCGGTGAGGAGGGACATCCCGGTGGAGGCGGTGAGCAGTGATATCCCGGTAGGGGCAGAGAGGAGGGATATCCCGTTGGGGCGGTGAGGAGGTATATCCCCGGAGGTGAGTGAGGAGGGCTCTCCCGGTGGAGTGGTAAGGAGGGATATCCCGGTCGGGGTGGTGAGGAGGGATATCCCGGTAGGGGTGGTGAGGAGGGATCCCCCGGTAGTGGGGGGTGAGGAGGGATATCCGAGTAGAAGTGGTGAGGAGGGATATCCTGGTAGGGGCGGTGAAGAGGGATATCCCGGTAGGGGTGGTGAGGAGTGATCTCCCGGTATGGGCGGTGAGGAAGTATACCCCAGTAGGGGCGGTGAGCACGGATATCCCGGTAGAGGCGCTGAGGAGTGATATCCCAGTATGGGCGGTGAGGAGGGATATCCCGTTAGGGGTGGTGAGGAGGAACATCCCGGTAAGGTGGTGAGGAGGGATACCCCGGTAGGGGCGGTGAGGAGGGATATTCCGGTAGGGGCGGTGAGGAGGGATATCCCGGTAGGGGCGGTGAGGAGGGATATCCCTATAATTACGTTGAGGAGGGATATCCCGGTAGGGGCAGTGAGGAGGAATATCCCAGTCGGGGCAGTGAGGAGGGATATCCCCGTCGGGGCGGTGAGGAGGGATATCCCGGTAGGTGAGTGAGGAGGTATATCCCGGTAGGGGGGGTGAGGAGGGATATCCCATAGGGGCGGTGAGGAGGGATATCCCGTTAGGTGAGTGAGGAGGGAAATCCCGGTAGGTGAGCAAGGAGGAATATCCTGGGAGGGATGGTGATGTAGGCCTCAGTGCTCTATTTTCCCGCTGGTTCAGCCACGATCCCACCTGGTTTTGGCCCAGATCTTGGACGAAAATCTCCCCTCTTTACGTGTTGTGATGGCCTATTAGAAACTCAAATGTCTGATGTGCGGAATTTGATCTCTATATTAATCAGTAGGATTGCTCTGCAAATGAATGGCTGTTGAACAGATTCTCGCTAAATTGACTGTGAAATGTAGGCGGATCATCATTCCAATTAGACGGAGCAGGGAGGGCATAAATTAGTAAAAGTATGCCTTGAAGAAAAAAATAAACGGAAAGATAGAAAGGTTTGCATTTATATAGAGCATTTCACGACCACCGCACCTCCCAGAGCGCTTTACAGCCAACAAATTATTTTTTGAAATGTAGTCGCTGTTGTAATGTAGGAAAGACTGGAATACAACTGATCAACGGAACCAACTGGAAACATTGGGAAATGCGCTGCAGTGTTCGATGAAACACAGTAGTGTTATTTGTAGGTTATGAAGGTCATATCGGGCACAGAACAAAACCAGAATATTTTCCCTTTCTTTGGCATGAGCTCTAATTGTGCTGGAAAGTTAAACAAATTCCCATCCAGCCTACTGCGGTCAGCCCATGCAATGTCTCGCTTCATCAATCGCGCTGATGTGGATCTTAAGGAATTGACTATAAATGAGATGTTAATGGCACATTGACCTCATTTTAATGTCCCAGTATTCTTTGTAAGTCTACTTGGTACATTAAAGCTGCAGCATTGCTTGTTTTTATTTTGTATTTTGTTTCCATGCTCCCCCTGGGCTAGAAATTCATTATAGCCAAGAAATGGGCAGTGTTTAGACTAAAAATGGTTAAGTAGCACCACCTGAAAAGTGTCTACATTGCACGCAAAATTCGTGCTCACTCCTTATTAAAATGATTGCAGTCATGATTCCAGTCTAAAAACCCAAGCTCATTGGCATTACCCTGAAAAGATAGACCAACATCAGGGGCAGACTAATTGCAAGTCATCATTGCCGCAGATTTTTCCACTACTTAAAGGGAAGGTTCATTGATGATGCAGCACCTCATTCTCAAGATTGTTGACTGTGCAGCTGCCCCAACTACAAACCAAAACACTAGTTAGAAGACATCTGTTGGAACCATGGCAGACCAGAGACGAAGGGAGAGAGCCCGTAGGTTCTCGGATGATGCTCTGGAGGCAATGGTTTTCGCAATGGAGAGAAGGTGGGTGGTCCTGTACCCATCAACTGGCAGGAGCCCTTCAACAAAAGTCTGCCGCACTATGCGGAGGGAGATAGCCGACCACGTCATGAGCAGCACAGTGGTCCCAGGACCCACACCCGGTGCAGGAAGAAGTTTAATGACCTCACACGGGCGGTCAGGGTGAATGAAGACTTCAACAAATGCTACAAACCACCATCTGTACCACAAGCTTCACACACTGTTCAATGCACCACACCCCCAGCACTCACCCACCAACAATCTCTAACTAGCAACACTCACACCTTGCACACAATGACAGCTATTCAACTATGGCAGGCACATCACCCAAAGACATTGCACCACACTCACTGATACACTTCCCTTGCTCTTGCAGGCCAAGGTGACTCACAACCAGAGGGAGCTGGAGCGAACAGGCGGGGGACAAGCCCACATTGAAGAGCTGAGCCAGCTGGAGACAAGAGTGCTGGAGATCATTGGGCACCAGGTCATGGGCACCGTGGCCACCGGCAACGTTGACCCCCCTTGGGGGCAACAATGGTATGTTAGTCCTTCACACATCCCACTTCCCCCTCAGCCGACAATCTTTTCTCACTTTCCAGCTAATCATGCTGTATGTGTAATGTATATACCTTTAAGGGGGGAACTATGTTTTACAGATCATGTATATTGCAGTACTGGCAGTGACCACACCTGTATACAACACTGAGTAGTAATCTGTACAGACCAGTTGCAGTGTGAGCCACGTTGAGTAAACACCTGTTGTACCGTTCTCCGCAGTCTGTGTCTTATTATACACGGACGAAACATTGGCGACGAGGCAGGTTCGAACCTACCTGCAACTCTGCATCACCTCCCGGGGATTCATTCCTTGAGATCAGTGGATTGGAGGTCAAGGCCAGAGACTCGGGCGTCGACCACGGGCAACCACCCAGTCATCCAGCAGAGACTCAAGAATTGCGGGGGAGGCTGTCGAGAGCCAGGCTTGGCTTTCCAGTCGAGGTGGTCCAGCGAAATGGGCTGACAACAGGTAGTGCACAGACCCTTCCCGGACAGCGGCGGGCTAGAGCCCGACCGAGCGGCACAGCAAAGGGCCGAGCAGCGTCGACGGGGGAGAGAGAGAGAGGGCAGAGCGCACAGGGTGCAGCCGGTGTTCAGGGGCCGAGCAGCGTCGGAGAGAGGGAGAGAGAGACGCGCAGAAACCCGCGAGGTGCCGCCATTGCCACGAGGACCGCCGAGAGCGGCGTTGGCAGCAGCGCAGGAGAAGCGCGCGAAACCTACAGGGCGCCGCCATTGCCACGAGAACCGCCGGGAGCGGCGTTGGCAGCAGCGGGGGAGGAAGGAAACCGCGGGAGACGCAATTTTAAGCCATTGGGAGACGCCATTTTAAACCACGCCCAAAATGCCGAAGAGTGGCAGTATCACCGCATTTGACAATGAAGTCGAAGATTGGACTACATATGTCGAACGAATAGAGGTATACTGCAAGGCAAATGAGGTGTCAGATGACAAGAAAGCGTCGGTATTGTTAAATTTAATGGGTGCAAAGACATATGGTTTATTACAAAATCTATTAACCCCAACGAAGCCAATGGAAAAGAGTTTTGAAGACATAGTAACGATACTAAAGGAACATTTAAACCCCACACCGCTGCTGATAGCAGAAAGATTCAAGTTTCACAAACGGAACCAGCATAAGGATGAAAGCAATGCTGATTATTTAACAGAACTGCACAAACTATCGAAACACTGCCAGTTTGGAGCGGGACTGGCAGATACCTTAAGGGACAAGTTTGTGTGTGGGCTTCAAAGTGAAGGAACCCAGAAACGGCTTTTATCTGAAAAGGAACTTACGCTGGAAAAGGCTTTCAGCATTGCGGTATCATATGAAGCAGCAGCACGGGGCGCTGCAGAGATACAACAGAGACCGCAAGAATATGGCACAAATGAAATGTCATATGGAACAGAGAAGTGCTATCGCTGCGGCAGAACAACACATGACCAGAATGATTGCTGGTTCAAAGACAAAGTGTGCAGACAGTGTGGAAAAGTAGGACACATAGCACGAGTCTGCAGGTCGGGAAAGAAAACCAGCAATAAGAAACCTACCAAAGGAAAGTACAAGAAGGTACATAAGATGACGGAGAATAGTCCAGATGAACAAAAAAGTGATAACGACTCCGAAAGCAGGGAACTGAGTTGTCTGAATCTACATAATGTGATCACAACGGAGGATCACCGAACCATTTGGGTCACTCTCAAGTTAGCAGGAGTCCAGGTAAAGATGGAATTGGACACAGGATCAGCCCTAACAGTCATAAACCGACGGGACTACGAGCGGCTATTCTCACACATACCCTTGAGAGACACAAAAATTATTTTGAAGACGTACACGGGGCAAAAAGTCTACCCCAAAGGAAAAATAAGGGTGACCGTTATATATAACAGTAAGGAAACACCAAAACTAGACCTGTATGTATTGCAAGATGGAGGACCACCATTACTGGGACGTGAATGGATCCGGAAAATACAACTGGATTGGCATTCCATACAGGCACTGACTGCACGCGACGCAGCATTTAAATCTGGCGACGCGGCAGCTTACAGTGCAGCTAGGACCAACCTAAAAAAGGGTATCAGGACTGCCAAAAGGAAACAGACACTGCGGATAGAGGATCACTTCCGCAACAACTCGGACCCCCGGCGCATGTGGCAAGGCATCCAGTCCATCACTGACTACAAGGGCAAAAACACCAGTCCCCCGGTTAGCGATGCCTCCCTTCCGGAGGAGCTTAACAACTTCTACGCTCGCTTCGACAGGGACAACATGGAGCCGGCTACCAAAGCCTTGCCACCCCCGGAAGACCAGGTGCTCACTCTGTCGACCTCCGACGTAAGGGGTGTTCTACGCGGAGTGAACACACGAAAGGCTGCTGGACCGGATAGCATCCCTGGACGGGTACTCAAGGAATGTGCTGATCAGCTGGCTGATGTCTTCACCGCCATCTTCAATCTGTCATTGGCACAGGCAGTAGTCCCTACATGCTTCAAGGCCGCTACCATTATTCCTGTGCCAAAACAAACGGCTGTGACGTGCCTGAGCGACTATCGACCTGTCGCACTCACTCCCATCATAATGAAGTGTTTCGAGAGACTGGTCTTGGCCCACATCAAAGCCAGTGTTCCTGCCTCCCTTGACCAACACCAGTTTGCCTATTGTGCAAACAGATCAACGGAGGATGCAATCACAACTGCTCTACACTTGGCACTGAATCACCTAGATGGTAAGGAGACCTACATCAGAATGCTGTTTATAGACTACAGCTCAGCATTCAACACTATCGTCCCCAACAAGCTGGCCACCAAACTCCAAACTCTTGGCCTGAACACTTCCCTCTGCAACTGGACCCTGGACTTCCTAACAAACAGACCCCAGTCTGTCAAATTAGGTAACCACACCTCCCCACCCCTGACCCTGAACACGGGGGCCCCACAAGGATGTGTGCTGAGCCCCCTCCTCTACTCCCTCTTCACCCACGACTGTGTGGCTGTTAATGGTTCCAACACCATCATCAAGTTTGCGGATGACACCACGGTAGTAGGCCAGATCACCAACAACGATGAGTCAGCCTACAGGGAGGAGGTCCAGCATCTCGTGAAGTGGTGCGCCGATAACAACCTGGCCCTTAACACCAAGAAAACAAAAGAAATCATTGTGGACTTCAGGAAGTCCAAAGGCGGAAGTCACACCCCCATCCACATCAATGGGGCTGTGGTGGAAAGGGTGGACAGCTTTAAGTTCCTCGGAGTCCACATCACGGAAGACCTCTCCTGGTCCCTCAACACCTCCTCTCTGGTGAAGAAGGCCCAGCAGCGCCTGTATTTCTTAAGGAGGCTGAAGGGATGTAATCTGTCACCCCTGATCCTCTCTAACTTTTACCGCTGCACTATAGAGAGCATCCTGACAAACTGTATCACAGTATGGTATGGCAGCTGTAGCTACTACGACCGGAAAGCCCTGCAGCGGGTAGTCAAAACTGCCCAACGCATTACCGGCACCCGGCTACCGACCATAGAGCACATATACCAGAAACGCTGTCTACGGAGGTCACGGTCCATCATCAAAGACCCTACCCATCCCAGCCACAGTCTGTTTGCCCTCCTACCATCTGGGAGACGCTACAGATGTATTCACACCCGTAAGACCAGATTTAGGAACAGCTTCTTTCCCAGGGCTGTCATCCTACTGAACTCCACAAATAAACTCTAAAGCCTGCACATCTGCCAATGCACTTTATTATGGTCATATTTATGTTAATATACTACAAGCCAAATGTATGTTGAATGTTTAAATGTCTTAATACAAATGTACACTCTCGGGAGCCGCAAGCCTACATTTCGTTGTACTGCACTTGTGCACTAACAATGACAATAAAAGTTGATTTGATTTGATTGATTTGATTTTGTGGCTGACAAAAAGGATGACGATGTCACACCTGGGCGACTGTCAAAGATCCTAACTGACGCGAAACAAGTGTTCCAGCAAGGACTCGGAACACTAAAAGGCATGACAGCGACGATTAAAATTGGAGAAAATGCAAGCCCAAAATTTTTTAAGGCCAGACCGGTACCTTATGCGATCCGCCCAGCCGTCGAAGCAGAGCTGAAGAGTCTGGAACGTTCAGGTGTACTGTCCAAGGTAGACTGGAGCAAGTGGGCTACACCCATCGTCCTGTGATGAAAAAGTCATTGAGCAGCACGCCTGGGGAACCAAGGAAGGTTCGCATCTGTGGGGACTTCAAGGTAACAGTGAACCCGGTCCTTCACACCGTACAATATCCACTTCCACGGATTGAAGGTATTTTTGCCTCGCTATCTGGAGGGAAACGCTTCACTAAGATTGATCTGGCCCAGGCGTATCTGCAAATGGAAGTAGACGAAGCATCAAAAAAATACCTCACAATCAACACCCATAAAGGTCTCTACCAATACAACCGGCTGGTATTCGGGGTAACATCAGCTCCGGCTATTTGGCAGAGGGCAATGGAACAAGTCCTGCAAGGGATCCCAGTGACCCAGTGTTATTTGGACGACATCCTGGTCACGGGCGAAAATGACAGTGATCACCTTGCCAACCTGGAGCAGGTGCTCACTAGATTGCAGGAATATGGGCTCCGAGCTAACCGCCCCAAATGCGAGTTTTTTAGAAAACAGATCTCGTATTGTGGCCACGTTATCGATAAAGAGGGGTTACATAAGTCCCCAGAGAAGATTGAGGCAGTAGTCAAGGCTCCAGCACCAGAAAATGTGTCACAACTGAGGTCGTTCCTCGGGCTGGTAAACTACTACCATAAGTTCTTGCCAAATTTGTCTACAATACTACACCCACTGAACACCCCACTGCAGACTGGGGTGCCATGGAAGTGGAGTGACGAATGTAGACGAGCTTTCCAGAAGAGCAAAACACTAATCACATCGAAAGAGGTATTGGCCCATTACAACCCGGCATTACCAATTCGGTTGGCATGTGATGCGTCACCCTACGGCATTGGAGCGGTGCTGTCGCACAAATTCTCGGACGGCTCAGAGAGGCCAATAGCCTTTGCGTCACGATCACTAACCTCAGCCGAGCGTAACTGTTAAGTCTGTGTGTTCCAGTTGTATTAAGATTAATTACTGACACAGACTACAAGAATAAAGTTCAACAGGTCTTTACTAGTTGGAGGTCAGGACTATACTAAATACAATATCACTACACAGTACTTATATACCGGTGGTCACCACCGGTATTACGTATACAGCAGCCAGAGAAAGTAGTACATCTCTTAAGGTGGAACAGGCTTAAGTTCTCTTAAGGTGGAACAGGTTACATACACCACAATCCTCCCTTTTTAGCTTAACAGTCATATCCCCATTTAACATAACATAATAACATATATACATATATAACTTCAGGTATAAACAGTTCAAAGGTTCAGTCTCTCAGGAGGCCTTCTGATTCGGTTTGGATAACGCCTTTCAGTGGTCTCTGATTCTTGTTGCTGAGGTGACTCTTCTTGTTGGTTTCCTATGTATTGGACGTCATCATCAGGTACAGTCCCTGCTGAGGTAGATGCTTCAGGTTCATTAATGTCTTCCACAGTTGTCTCTGTCGCAACCATGGGTTCGACCCTTGCTCTGGATTCTACCAGTTGATCCGCATGACGCCTTATCACATTGTTACCAATATCTACTGTGTACATCACAGGTCCTTGTCTGGCCCGAATTGTTCCGGACTGCCATTTTTCATTTCCATAGCCCCTTGCCAACACTGGTTGTCCTACGTCGAAAATTTGAGTGGACTTGTTATTAATATGCCGGAACTGTTTGTTTTCCACTTCCCTCCGCACATTTGGTTTTAACAAGTCCAACCTGGACCGCAACCTCCTGTTATAAAACATCATGGCAGGACTTTGGTTAGTCACTGCATGAGCGGCGTTTCGATATGCCATTAGGAAATTGTCCACCTTGTGTTGTAACGGAATCTGATCATCATTCATGGCCTTTATTGCCTTTTTGAATGTTTGGACAAATCTCTCGGCCAACCTGTTTGTCGCCGGATGATATGGGGCAGAGGTATAATGTTTCACCCCATTCTTCTTTAAGAATTTTTGGAATTCTTCCGACACGAACTGTGGTCCGTTGTCCGAACATATCTGTTCTGGCAATCCGTTCCTTGTGAATATTGTTCTTAACACCGCAATTGTCTTTTCTGAAGTAGTGGTATTCATCTTGATCACTTCTGGCCATTTGGAATGTGCGTCCACCGCAATTAGGAACATGGAGTCCATGAATGGACCAGCAAAGTCAATATGTACGCGTTGCCATGGGGCTGAAGGCCATTCCCATGGGTGTAGCGGTGCGATCGGAGCTTTTTGTCAACTCCTCTATCTGTTGGTCAATGCCCGGCCACCATACATAAGCCCTAGCAAGACTTTTCATCTTAACTCCCCCCAGATGACCTTCATGCAGTTCCTTTAGAACTCTTTCCCGTAACTTGGGAGGAATAATCACTCTTGTCCCGTACATCAAAGTACCATGGCAGACGGACAGCTGGTCTCGCCTTGCCGAGAATGCCGGTAACAGAGGATCACCATGTGTTGGCCATCCCTTCACTGTCACCTCGTAAACTCGGGACAGTGTCGGGTCATTCCTGGTTTCTCTTTCAATACTTGCATTGGTGACTGGTAAACACTCGATGATGGTCGAATGAAATAACTCAACAGGGTCAACTTTCATCGTCTCTTCTGCTTCAGGTAGTGGCAGGCGCAACAGCCCATCAGCATTGCCATGCTGCTTTGTACCTTTGAATTCTATTTGATATTGATGTGCCCCTAGGAAAAGGGACCATCTCTGGAGTCGCTGTGCTGTCATCACCGAAACACCCTTCTTAGGGTTAAAAATGGATACCAATGGCTGATGGTCTGTCAGAAGTGTGAATTTTTGGCCCTGCAGGTAATGATTAAACTTCTTCACTCCCCATACAAGGCTGAGAGCCTCCCTATCAATCTGCGCATAGTTGCGCTCAGCGGAGGTCAATGATCTGGATGCAAACGCGACTGGCCTTTCCGTGCCACTTGGCAACTTGTGTGAGAGTACTGCCCCAATACCATATGGAGAAGCATCACAAGCCAACCGAATAGGCAGTGTCGGGTTGAAGTGAGCCAACACTTCCTCTGAGGTGATCAATTCTTTGCTTTTGCAAAATGCCTTCTTACAGTTTTCGCTCCATTCCCATGGTACCCCCTTCTGTAAAAGAGCGTTCAGCGGGTGCAGTACCGTGGATAGATTCAGTAGAAACTTATGGTAATAGTTAATCAATCCCAGAAACGACCTCAACTGAGAGACATTATCCGGAGCGGGAGCCTTTACAACTGCCTCCATCTTGTCAGGAGACTTATGAAGCCCCTCCCGGTCAATGACATGACCACAGTACGAGATCCGCTTCCGAAAGAACTCACATTTCTGCCGATTAACTCTAAGTCCATACCCTTTCAGTCTGTTGAGCACCAGTTCCAAGTTTGCGAGGTGTTCTTCATCACCATCACCTGTAATCAGAATATCATCCAGGTAACATTGTGTGCCTGGAATTCCCTGTAATACCTGCTCCATGGCCCTCTGCCAAATTGCCGGAGCCGATGCCACTCCAAAAACCAGCCTATTATACCGGTACAAACCTCTATGCGTGTTGATCGTGAGGTACTGGCGTGACTCTTCTTCAACCTCCATCTGCAAGTACGCCTGCGCCAGGTCTATCTTGGTGAAGTGTTTCCCGCCAGACAACGAAGCAAAAATACCCTCAATCCGCAGAAGCGGATACTGCACCGTGTGAAGCACCGGATTAACGGTGATCTTGAAATCTCCACAGATGCGAACCTTCCCTGGTTCTCCTGGCTTGTTGCTCGAAGGACGTTTCATAACGGGAACAATGGGCGTAGCCCACTCACTCCAATCTACCTTAGACAGTACACCTGAACGTTCTAGCGCTTCCAGTTCCGCTTCTACAGTAGGTCGTATTGCATAGGGTACCGGTCTGGCTTTGAAAAATTTTGGTTGTGCATGTTCATCAATCTTGATGTTTGCCGTAATTCCTTTCAGTGTTCCCTGTCCTTGCTGGAACACCTCTTTAGCATCATCCAATATTCTGGACAATCGTTTAGGTTTGACATCTGTTTCCCCGGAATCTACCGTTAGTGCTTTTAAGGAGTGTCAGTCCATATTCATTTTCCTAATCCACTCCCGTCCCAGTAGTGGTGGACCTCCTTCAGGTAGCACATATAAGTCCATTACTTGGCTTTCTTCACCCTTGTGGACCACTTTTACCTCTATCTTTCCGATGGGGTACACTCGTTGCCCCGTGTATGTTTTCAATATAATCTCCGTATCACGTAGGGGAATATGTTGGAATAACCTTTTGTAATCTTTCTTATTCATGACCGTCAATGCCGATCCAATGTCCAATTCCATCTTTACTTGGACTCCTGCTATCTGGAGAGTGACCCAAATTGTCTGGAGATCTGCATCCTTACCAATGTTGTGTACTCTTAAGCTACCCAGTTCATTACTGCTAGCGTCTGAATCTGACTTCTGTTCGTTCGAACTGGTCTTTGTCACCTTGTGCACCTTTATGTATTTTCCTTGCGGTGACTTTTTGTTGCTGGTCTTCTTTCCTGACCGGCATACTTTGGCTATGTGGCCAAGCCTGCCACATGTTCTGCATTCTTGGTTTTTAAACCAACACTGGTTCTGATCGTGTGTTGTCTTTCCACAACAATAACATTTTACAGTACTCAAACCCAATTTATTTGTACTGAGTTCCGGTGACCGTAGCTGCATTACTGCCGTGCCTCTCACTGCGGCTTCGTGTGCTGCTGCCATAGTGACCGCTTTCTCAAGCGTCAGCTCATTCTCCTCGAGCAGTCGCTTTTGTGTATCTTCTTTTAATAATCCACACACAAATTTATCTCTTAGCGCTTCTGTTAGTCCCGTTCCAAACTGACAGTACTTTGCTAGCTTACGTAATTCCATTAAATATTCAGCATTGCTTTCATCCTTCAGCTGCCTTCTGCTGTAAAATTTAAATCGTTCCGCTAGCATCAGCGGCGTGGGGTTTAGATGATTTTTCAGGACAGTAACAATCTCCTCGAACGTCTTATCCGTCGGTTCATCTGGTGATAAAAGGTGTTTCAATTGCCCGTATGTCTTCGCACCCATTAAGTTTAATAAAGTTAGTGCTTTCTCTGCATCTGGGATTTTATTTGCTTTACAATAATTTTGTATGCATTCTACATACATGGCCCAATCTTCGATGTCGCTATCAAAGGTATTAATGTTCCCATGTTTAGGCATCGTTGCAATTTATTTTATCCCAAGATGGCGGCTTCCCGCTCTTGTCTTCGTCCTCCGCCTACAAAATGGCGGTTTTCCCGCGCTTGGCGGTCTTCACCCACTGGCTGCAATGGCGTTTGGCGTGCCGCTGCTGCTCCCCTTTCCCAGTGGTTAGTAACTCCCCCGACGCTGTCTCCGCTTCACCGCGGCTCCCTCGGGCATTCGCGCTTCCCCGATGTCGCGCCTCGCAGCCCTTCTTGCAGCCTGGTTATTAGCACCAGCTGCGTTCGCATTCGCCGCGGCTCTCGCGCCTTCAGTCACCCCAGACGCTGCACCTTTTTGGACCGAAAGCGGCCCGGCCCTTATCACCAGCCGCGATCGATGTCCCTGCGCTGCGCCTTTCAGCCCGAATGCGGCCCGGCCCTTATCTCCGGTCGCGATCGATCACACCGCCCTTATTCCTCCGTCTTCCTCCCCCCGTCTGTACAGCCAACGCGGCTGACTTTCTGCTCGCGTCGCTGACCGGCTTACCCACTACCGAGGTAGAAAGAAGATAGCTGACTGCCGCTGATGGAGGCTTCGAGTTCAGGATGTCTTCTGCACTCCGGGTTCTCGATGCCTGCCGCACGACGTGTCTTCCAGCAGGGTGATGAGGGTGGATGCCTCTCTTCGACGCCTGTTCTGTGGACGAAGCCGCCGTGGATATAAACTGCCGCAGGGTAAGAATCGGACTCGTCGCCACTGTTAAGTCTGTGTGTTCCAGTTGTATTAAGATTAATTACTGACACAGACTACAAGAATAAAGTTCAACAGGTCTTTACTAGTTGGAGGTCAGGACTATACTAAATACAATATCACTACACAGTACTTATATACCGGTGGTCACCACCGGTATTACGTATACAGCAGCCAGAGAAAGTAGTACATCTCTTAAGGTGGAACAGGCTTAAGTTCTCTTAAGGTGGAACAGGTTACATACACCACAGTAACTATGCCCAGATTGACAGGGAGGCCCTCAGCCTAGTGTGGGGAGTAAAAAAGTTCAATCACTATCTGCACGGGCAGAAATTCACCTTGCTGACTGATCACCAGCCTCTTGTCTCCATTTTTAATCCGAAGAAGGGCGTTCCGGTGATGACTGCGCAACGACTACAAAGATAGTCACTTTTTCTAGGGGCGCACCACTGTGAGATTGAATATAAGGGCACGAAACAGCATGGAAATGCTGATGGGCTATCACGCCTGTTGGATCCGTGGTTCAATGGATAAATAATCACACGGATGCTGTACATTAACAAATAACAGGTCTTTACTGGAGGAGGGTAATCTCTAGACTGGGGGTACAGAGGCATGCGCAAAGCTTATATACCGGTGTGGTCACTGCCGGTGCTACAGTATACAGGAGCTGTAAAAGTAGTTCTGACTTAAAGGCACATACACTACAACGCCTGCCACTGCCTACTGCGGAGGAAACACCAGCAGTGGATCCTGTCGAAATATTCCATTCGACTAAAGTTGAATACCTACCGGTAACTAACGCTTGTATCGAAAAGGAAACCCGAAATGACCCGACACTGTCTCGGGTATATGATTTGACGGTGAAGGGATGGCCAGCACATGGCGACTCACTGTTGCCAGCATTCTCGACAAGGAGAGAACAGCTGTCAGTGTGCCGGGGGACCTTGATGCGTGGATCCCGAGTGTTAATTCCACCCAAGTTAAGGGATAGAGTGCTCAATGAGCTTCATGAGGGTCATCTGGGAGGGGTAAAAATGAAAAGCCTAGCCAGGGCTTATGTGTGGTGGCCGGGAATCGATAAACAAATTGAGGACCTGACCAAGAGCTGCTCAGGATGCCAGAAAGTCCAAAATGCACCACCACAGGCCCCTCTACACCCATGGGAGTGGCCCTCATCTCCATGGCAACGGGTGCATATTGATTTTGCTGGTCCATTCATGGACTCAATGTTTTTAATAGCCGTGGATGCGCACTCGAAATGGCCTGAGGTCATCAAAATGTCCTCCACCACCACGGAGAAAACTATTGCAGTCCTACAGACCATTTTTGCCAGGAATGGCTTGCCAGAACAGATTTGCTCCGACAACGGACCACAGTTTGTGTCCGAAGAGTTCCGGAGGTTCTTGAAAAAGAATGGGGTAAGGCATTACACATCCGCCCCGTATCATCCAGCCACAAATGGATTGGCTGAGAGGTTCGTACAAACCTTTAAGAAGGCAATAAAGGCTATGTACAATGACAACATTCCGCTGCAGCACAAGGTGGACAATTTCCTGTTCGCCTACCGGAATGCGACACATGCAGTCACCAACCAGGCCCCAGCCATGATGTTCTTTAACCGAATGTTAAGATCTCGCCTGGATTTGGTCAGACCAAACGTACGAAGAGATGTTGAGAGTAAGCAATTCCAGCACATCCATGAGAAGCCAACAAGGAGCTTCAATGTAGGGCAACCAGTCTTGGCCCGCGACTACCGAACAGAAAAATGGCAGCCAGGAACGATATGCACACGGCAGGGCCCACTAATGTACACAGTGGACGTTGGGGAGAGCATCGTGAGACGCCATGCTGACCAGATCCTAGAGTCACAGGAACAAGTAAACCCCATGCCTCGCCCATACGTACCTGGTGATGAACCCGACGTACAGGTCGCATCTACCCCAGAAACAGTAGCATCGGAAGCTGATGAACCAACCGACGACAGGGGGCCAGAATCGCCTCCGCACCAAGAGCAAGACACTCGGGAAAGGCGCTATCCAGAAAGGATCAGGAAGCCTCCCCAAAGACTGAATATATAAATAGACTATTTTCAGCTAATGTTGCATGTTAAGTGTTAATTGTAATTAGTTTGATATTTAATTGTTAAATGAGTGTTATGGTACTGTTAATCTAAAAGGGGAGGAATTGTAATGTGTAATACCTTTAAGGGGGGAACTATGTTTTACAGCTCATGTATACTGTAGTACCGGCAGTGACCACACCTGTATATAACACTGAGTAGTAATCTGTACAGACCAGTTGCAGTGTGAGCCACGTTGAGTAAACACCTGTTGTACCGTTCTCCGCAGTCTGTGTCTTATTATACACGGACGCAACAGTATGCATACATTTCTCCTTCCCTGCCCCCCTCCCCTCACCTTAACCCGACTCTTATGCCTGTCTGGTTTCAGATAATCATTAAGCCCCTGAGCAGCCTGTCCCTGAGGGCACCGCAGAGAGTGAGGGAGGAGAAGAGGAGGAGGAAGAAGACCTCGCGTCAGTCACTCGCAGACACCAGCTCAGAAACTGGCACTACACGTTCTTTAGAGGCTAGTGTAGTAGCGGGATCTGCACAGGGTGAGGCACCTGGCACGAGTGGGCTGCAGCAAGGCAGATGAAATTTAACATCGAAAAATGTGGAGTGATACATTTTGATAGGAAGAACAATGAGAGGCAAAAATGAACTAAAGGGTACAATCCTAATGGGGGTGCATGAACAGAGAGACCTGGGGGTAAATGTGCACAAATCGTTGAAGGTGGCAGGGCAGGTTGAGAAAGTGGTTAAAAAAGCATACAGGATCCTGGGCTTCATAAATAGAGGCATAAAGTACAAAAGCAAGGAAGTTATGATGAACCTTTATAAAACACTGGCCCGACCTCAACTGGAGTATTGTGTCCAATTCTGGGCACTGCACTTTAGGAAGGATGTGAAGGCCTTAGAGAGGGCGCAGAAAAGATTTACAAGAATGGTTCCAGGGATGAGGGACTTCAGTTCCTGGATAGACTGGAGATGCTGGGGTTCTACCCACTGCTGACAATAAAGTCCCAACTGTCTTGCCATTGTTAAAAGTTCTTTCACATTGTTACCATATTCTTATCGGCTGGTAGACTGTCCTCAGGTTTCCCCCTACAGACATGTCAAACAGCTCTTCAGTCTTTGATCTTCCTTTTATCCCACTCACAGTCTGGGATGTTGCCGGGTATTATAAACTGCAATCTTTATATCTGGTCCCTGAACTCATACAACATTCTTTAGTTAAACAAAAGCATACTAAAAGAAATAGATAGATGTTTTTAATATTTAGGGTTAGGGAAAGGCCACCGTTAATGGAAAGGAAAATCAGGCAAGGTGTACATCGCGTGGCCAAACGGCCAGCTCCTGTTTACCGCCCGCGGTGAAAGTTGAAATCTATCAGCAGTTTCTCTCTCACCCGGGCATTTTAAAGTGGCTAGCGAAGAGCTACCAATGGTTTCCAAAGTGTTGGAAGCACCATTCAAGTGGTTCAATGTCAGCCTTGGCTCAGTGGGTAGCACTCTCGCCTCTTTAGTCATTGAAGGCCTCACTTGCAGAGACTTGAGCATATAATCCAGGCTGACACTCCAGTGCAGGGAGTGAGGGAGTGCTGCACTGTCGGAGGGTCAGTACTGAGGGTGCGCTGCACTGTCGGAGGGTCAGTACTGAGGGAGCGCTGCACTGTCGGAGGGTCAGTACTGAGGGAGCACTGCACTGTCGGAGGGTCAGTACTGAGGGAGCGCTGCACTGTCGGAGGGTCAGTACTGAGGGAGCGCTGCACTGTCGGAGGGTCAGTACTGAGGAAACGCTGCACTGTCGGAGGGTCAGTACTGAGGGAGCGCTGCACTGTCGGAGGGTCAGTACTGAGGGAGCGCTGCACTGTCGGAGGGTCAGTACTGAGGGAGCGCTGCACTGTCGGAGGGTCAGTACTGAGGGAGCGCTGCACTGTCGGAGGTCCCGTCTTTTGGCATGAGACATTAAACTTCTCAGGTGGACATAAAAGGCCCCACGGCACAACTGGAAGAAGAGCATGGGCGTTATCCCCGGTGTCCTGGCCAAAGTGAATTCTTCAACCAGCATCACTAAAGCAGATTATCTGGTTATTCATTTCATTGCTGTTTGTGGGACCTGGCTGTGAGCAAGCTGCCTTACTTGCCTACAAAGCAACAGTGACTATACTTCAAAAGTAATTAATTTGCTATAAAGCACTTTGGAACATCCAAGCCGTTATACAAATGCAAGTTCTTTTCTTTATTGAAAGGGACAGTAATCCCAGTGTGTACTCCAGGTGAGCGAACCTACCCCTTGTAGGGGGTTTCTCTTGCTCTTTCTGGTCTCCTGCCAGGCTTCGTGCAATAATTACCCTTGAGTGGTTCGACCCACTCCCCCTACGGTTCTAGACCTTGGACTTAGGTGCAGAGAACAGTAGTGCAGAGAAAGAACTCAATAGACCAGGTTGAATAGCACGAAATGGATGCTTTTATTTTTAAGCAGTTTGAAGCATTACAAAATACATGTCATAGGCACAGATTAAAGTTACTACAATCATGCACAAATTTATGAACTTGACTCTATGGAAATGGGGAACACACGGCACATCGTAAAAGGGGAAACACATTACGATTTCCCTTAACTCCCTCCCCTATACCTAAACTAAGTTTCGACCTGGGGAACTTGGGATCATGCTCACCACTCTCGAAATCGCGAGAAAGGGGGTTCGCAGCCCTTTTGGCACCGCTTTCCGTCGTCACGTGGATTTGGAAACTTCTGGCGCAGTCGATATTCTCTCCTCCCTCGAGGCGGTGGGGTAGACCCAGCCTCGATGAGCGCTCGTTAAGGTTGAGATCTACTAAGTCGATTTGGGTTCATGGAGCAGACCCAGATGCAGGCTATGCACATGGGAGAATCTTGTGGCCTAGATCGCCAGTCCTCCAGAGGGTTTCTTCTCCGTCGGCCTGGGTCGTCGATGATCTCCCGACCCCAGTACCCGGGCCACCCTCGTCGTCTTCTCGTCGTGGCCGAGCCTTGTTTGGCTGAACACCGACCACGTTGTCCTTTTACCGAAACCGTCCGTCTTTAAAAAGACGAAAACGTTTTCATCGATCTGCCGAAGTGGAAGAGGCGCCGATCCGGGCACCGTCCGCCCTTCGTTCGTTCCTCGTAGAAGAAAGTTCTTGAAGAAATGGAAGCCTGAAGTCGCCCAACAAGAAGCCGTGGCAGTGAAGAAGAAGTTGTTCAAGTAACCCGAAGTCCGAAGTAACTTAGATGGACTTTCAATCCATAGTTATACTCTTTTGGGACAGTCTTATCTCCCGCCAAATCATAGTCCTGTCTTTGTATTAATTTTGGCGGGCAGAAATCTCTGCAGGGGCGCTTTGTCTTGTAACGGAGCCGGTGATAACTTAAACTGGCCTTCCTGGCCGATAATGTCTTTCAATGTCTTTTGCATTGTCACCGTGGCTCGGTTCGCATATTGATCGGTCCGGACATTTTCCTTGATGGCTGCTAAACGGTTTTTCCTTTGTACGATAAATGGGTATAAGTGTTTTTACATTGTCCGCCCATATCTTGATGGGCCCCATCCTGTACTTATAATCCATTGAATATGTATGCTGTTGCTCTGAGTTTCGGTTCCCAGAGACTGGCTTTCGTGGGCTCACTGTCTTCAATCCACAAGCCTGTCTGGCTTGCAGTAACAGAAATAAAATGGTTCATAAACTGATCACGGGGCCTGGCGGCCATTTTGTATGCCCTTTTATCAAAGGTTTTTCTGTGCAAGCTTACTTTGGTCAATAAACAGTCTTATTTTATCCAGTTTTCTTGCGTGATTTTTGCTGAAAATTGCGAATCTTACAGGCCCCCCTGTGATACTGATAGCTTGCTTAAAGTATCAATAATCCTTGATGAGCAAATTTTCCCTGATTCCCCACATCCAAACATTCCTGGCACTTAACTATCTATGCCCCTCACGACACATGCAGTTCCCATTTCCGGAGAAAATGAAAATTACCTCATGCACATTTGGAATCATAGACAGCAAATCTTAAACTATAACACCTTCACCTGTCAGATGGGCAGGGGTTGATACCCTTTTGCGCCATCTGCATGCATCTTTTATTAATCCAAAAAAACTTAAGAACAACTAATAACATAACAATACTTATTTACTTATAACCCAAAACAATCCAAAAAATTTTTTTAAATGGAGGGACGCTTAATCTTATACTAGCAGCTTAGAGTGGGGTATCTGCTTCCCCCATTCGCACATAGCGTTCTCTCCATTCTCCTGTGTTCTCGTGCCTCTGGAGGCGTTTGCCTCTTTTGCAATGCACGAAGAGCAAAAATATCACAATCAAAACCTGACATACTACTAGGATATGGGATGCTATTCTAATCCAGGCGGGGACCTCTATGTTGGTGAACAAGTCCCACCATGGTGGGATGGTTATGTCCAATATGTCTTTTCCTATCTCTAAAGTCTTCTGCTCCAGTGTGTAGAAATGTTTCTGCGAAATTATAACGGCTTTTAAAATCTTGGTGAGGTGTTCGGGAAGAGGGGGAATGACATAACCAAAATGCGCGACAAATCGTTGTAAGTCTGTGAAATTCTCTTTGATAGTGATGTGTACGGTGGAGGGCGCAGGAATGGGAACAATTCGTTGTTGTGCCACTTGAACCTCGGCCCTGGGTTTGAAACAGAAACTGCTATCACCGACCGAACACCACTCGTGTTGTCCATATCGGTACTGAGGCGCTGCAGTGGTGACGCAGTATGTCCCACCCCCGATATATGCTACCTGTGGGGGCACATGGTCCTCTGCCATTGCCTCCATGGTGCAATTCACCGGCTTCGCGCTAGCGGTTCTGAACCCGCACTGTGGTTTCAAAAAGGCATTCAAGTGCTGGGGACACAGGATGATGTGTGCTCCCCGGCTCCGACATCCCGAGAGGTCGGTGCCTGTCATCGTACGCTCCCATCTGATGACGTAAGGCGGGACCACTGCGTAACGAATGTGTGCGCCCCCCTGAATGACTCCAATGTTCTCTACTCTGTATACCGGGGCGGGCTTTGCTGCGGGACCCAACACCGGCATTCTTACTACTATTCCCATAATAGTGTGATTCAAATGTCCGCAGTCCACTGGAACTGGGTATGCTTCTGCGGCTAGTCTGAGCTGGCACGGGCTTAATGCATTCTCAAAAGGGTGGAGCGCTTGCAAGTGCTTGTTGCTGATCCAGGACGGGACCAAACCCTGTTTTAAATCCTCAAGATTACTGCGGCCCTCGCCCAATAACCACGCCCCGTACAGCACACAGGCCTCGTTTTGCGCAGCTTGATCGGACGCATTCCGATCCTCCTTAATGAGTGCATTTACCGTTCTCGCGTGTTTCTCCAGCTCAGCAATTATGTCCTTAAAGTGTAGTGTCATGGCCTGGTCCTCATGCAACTCAGAACCCACGACCTTGTTTTCGTCTGTCAATATGTTCCTTAACTGGGCTTTTAAACCGTTGATCTGTGTCTGCAGCTCCACATTATCTAGAGCGTTGACAACAGATGTCCCGGTATTAAAAGCAGTGAATATGTCATTTACAGTACCCCTTCTTTGCCTCCCGACTCGATCCAAAACTTCTGGCGGTGTGGTGTATAATTTGTCTCTGTCGATGTCGGCAAAGTCAAATTCGTAAAATTGTCTAAACATACTGGTTAACAGGACCTGGTATAATTGTTCCGTTTCTTTGGGACACCACTCCGGCAATCTTACCTCAGTGAGATTTAAAATCACTGAGGCCACCGCGTAGTGTACCCCTTGGTACAGCACCTGACCAGTGGGTACCAATACTAAACCGTTCCCGGGTCCCTTGGTGGTGGTTGGGCACCCTCCTTTCTGGGCTAGTGCTACCGGAAGCGTGGGCAGGGGCTTGCATGGGCGGGTGATGAGTTCAGTGGCGTTCACCGGAATAGGGGAGTATGGGGCTCCGCACGCTCGAGTGCTAACATCCCATCTCATCCCCTTCCCTTCATCCTGCCACTGCCTCTGGAAGAAGATGGACACGCCCTTGGGGCAGACGTGTCTCGAACCCCACATACAGACATATATTCCCTCATCCGGTTCCCACCATTTGTCCCAACACACACGTAATTGTCCGTGAGTTCCCGTAATAGTCCGATGGGTATTATTACCCAGTCGCTCCCACTCGACCGTAAAGTTTCTCATGTCCTTTCCCAGCTTTCGTAGCCACCACCATCGCCTTGGTGGTACGTTCCCATTGCACACCAGACAAATCCTCTTTCCCACGGTGACGCTGACTCTGGGCGCTAGGATCCTCACTCGAGGGCACGTTAATGAAGTCTCTTGGTAGGCAAAACCGAAATTGCTGGAATATTCCGTAGAATTCGTTCCCAGCCAACCTGGCCATCTCCCTTGGTGGAAGTAGGTGGCGGTTTCCTCTACCTCTCGCTCCCCCGTCCCATCCGTTGCGATGGGGGCCGTGTCCCCGGAGCACCCGAAAATGATGACGTCCTTGGTGCGGCCTCGGTAGGCCCACCCGCACCCGATCGCCATGAACGCGACGACAATCCTTTCCATCGTATCCCAGGTTTCTGTAACCAACAAAATGATGTAGCCGGGCTCCCGATAGGTGCTGGCCTAAATTAATTGGACGTGCGGGTTCCTGGACCCCGCTCCCTAACAAACACACATACCGGGCAGACCTCAAAATTATACTCTTAACACCATATACTTTACATTCCTTAAACTATGACCATAATTACCTATCTTAACTTATGTACAGCGCCGCCCTCCGTGGGGCGGCTTTCCGAATCCCTGTGAGGTCTGTCGTGTGCCACACCCTGCGGTGGGGCTGCATTGATCTTTGGCCTTGATCCCCCGCAGCCTGTCGCTGCTGAACGGGGATCATGTCTTCCTGGGGCTGCTTTAAACCATGGTTGGGGAGGATGGGGAGAATCTGGCCAAAATTTTCTGGGCTGGGGCGCTCGAGCCGACCTACGAGGGGCTGCTTTGGGTTGGGCTCCTGGGGCTGATGGACCTGGGGTCGTGACTGTTACCGTTACAGCCTGTGGTTCCTCCACAGCTGCCGGCTCCAGCTCCCCTCCCTCAGGCTCCGCCCCCCCGGGGTCGGGATCTGTGGCTTCCGACTCCACCTCACCTGTCCCTACAGGTAACGAGTCTCCACCCCCACTCCCTACCTCCCCCAAGCTTGAGTCGAGGGCGGGACTGCCGTCCTCTGACTCTTCCTCCTCCGTGATTGGGTCTAAAGCGAGGTTGAGCTGTTCGGGCTCTCCCCTGCCTAAATCCCATTCAAAAGATGAGACCTCCCACTCCAATGGGATGGCCTCTCCCTTCACGCAGGCTACTGCTCCAACCTGTGTGGTCTGTGACTCTGTTACAGGCTGAGGATCTTTGTTCTCAGACCTGGTCCCCTTTGGTGGCCCTTGTGTACCCGGTTTAAACAGTTTACACTGGTTGATGTGAAACCATTTGGTACGTCGGGGCGTCTTCACTGCATAAACCATGGGGCTGGCTTTGTCTACAATGCTGTATGGCCCCATGTACAGTGGTTCAAAACTCCCTACCCTGGCGTAGTTTCGGACCATGACCTGGTCCCCGACTACCCACTCTTGTTGTTTCCGAGGTTCCAACAACAGTTTATTTCCCTGGTGCTGTCTTCCCATGTTCCCAGCCGCCTGCCCATAAATCTGTCTCAGGCGCTCCAAGAGGGTTTGGGCGAATTTGTCCCGTTTCACCTCTCGGAGCTGGCCCTCAGTGAGCACCGGGGCTAGCACATGGGTGGGTGTTCGCATGATCCTTCCAGTCATTAACTCGTGCGGGGAATACCCCGTGCTTTTGGACTGGCTGGCTCGGATCCCCATGAGGACTAAAGGCAGGACCTCCGCCCATTTCTGGGACGAGCCCATTGTCTCTTTCCTCAGCTTTTCCTTGAGGGTCCGATTCATACGCTCAACAATCCCGGATGACTGGGGATTGTATGCTACGTGCCACTTTCCCTCAATGCCCAAGAGCCTGAGGGCGTTCTGCATTACTTGACCGGTGAACTGACTCCCTTGGTCGGACTCTACAAAACGGGGGAGTCCCCACCGTGAGAACACTTCCCGAATCAAGATCTTAGCAGTACCCAGTGCCGTAGCTGTTCTGCACGGGAAGGCTTCTACCCATTTGGTGAACACATCTACCAGGACAAGGCAGTACTTATAGCCTCCCTGGGCGGCGGGCAGGGGCCCTATGTAGTCGACCTGAATCGACTGCCATGGTCCCTCTACCCTCCTGATGTGCCCCATGGGCACCTTCCTTTTGTGGGGGTCTGGGTTGTTAGCAGCACACACAAGACAGCTTGCGCAGAACTCGCGGACATCGTCCCGAAGTCCCGGCCACCATCCCGCCTGCTCCACCCGTTGCCAGGTGACCTCAGGTCCGGGGTGTCCCGCTCCTGGACCCTCGTGGGCCAATTGCAGGAATTCCCTTCGGTGCTGCTGCGGCACAACCCACTGCTCCTTTCGGAACAGCATACCTTCTTTGACTGTGAGGGCTGCCGTACTGTACGGACCTTCTACCTGTTTGCCCTCTGTGATGGCTTTTAGGACTGCTTTTAGGGCGGGATCCAGGGTTTGGACGGTCTTTAGGTCTGGGGGCGGTGTCACCCCTGTGTTCCCGGGAATTCCCTCCCTGCCTTGGATCGCCGCCACGGGTCCGGGTTCGTATGGGTCCCAGAGAATGCCGTTGCGGGCACCCTCCCTGGCTAGCGCATCCGCCTGCTGGTTGCCCTGACTGCGGGGTTCTGTAATGGAGTGAGCCTTCACCTTATGGATGAACACCTCTCCTTTCTCCCCCACAGCTGCTAGGATCTTCTCCAGCAAGGGCTTAACTGTTAAAGGCCGCCCGTCCGCGGAGGTGTACCCGCGTCGGGACCAGATGGCGAGGTACTCTGTACACGAATTGCACGTGAACATGCTGTCTGAGCAAATCGTGTATGGGGTTGGGAAAATCTCGGGGTGGGTAACCACGTACGCCACCGCGGACAGTTCAGCCTGCTGCGCGCTCATAGTGCTGGGGAGCTTAATTGCCAGGGCAATGTTTGCCGCAGGGTCATAAACTCCACACCCTGTGAGTCGCTTGCCGTCAGCTACAGTGCTAGAACCGTCTACGTAGATCTCGCGGCCCGTGGGATGTATCCCGGCCCGTAAACCTATGTTAACTTCCCATACCCCTTCTACGGAACATTGATGGGCTGTCCCGGGATATGCCATATTGGCTGCGAGCCTTGGCGCGCAGAGGCCTTTAACTTTGAGATCCATCTGGGAAAGGAGGAGGGTCCAGCGCGCAATCCGAGCGCTGCTTATGGTCCCATCCTTAATCCTCCCGTCCAGAAGCATCTTCGTGGGGGTGTGATGGGTGAGGAGCGTAATGGGAGAGGTCCCTGTGAAGATCACTGATCTGTTCACAGCCCAATGCGTGGCCAGGAGATGCCGTTCGCAATTGGAGAAACTCCTCTCCACATCCGTGAGCACCCTGGAGGAATAAACTACTGGTCTTAGCTTGCCGTGCCGCTCTTGGAGCAGCACTGCGCTCAGGCTGTCCCCACTAGCGGCTACCTCCAGAAAGAACTCCTCTCCCCCATCTATGGCCCCTAGGGCTGGCGCGGTCTGCAGATCTCTTTTCAACTTCTCGAATGCTGCCTGGCACCCCTCGTCCCAAGACCACTCGACTCCCTTGTGTAAGAGTCGAAGTAGCGGGGCCGCTGTGGCAGCATAGTCCTCGATGAAATCTCTGCAGTACCCGGTCAATCCCAAAAAGGACCTTACACCCGTTACTGTGTTGGGAATCGGCAGATCTTGTATAGATTCCCGTCTGGCCTTATCTATGGCTCTTTCCCCAGCGCGGATGGCCAGACCCAGGAATTTAACTTCCTGCTGGCCGATCTGGGCTTTCTTTGGGTTTACTTTGAAACCCTTCCTTTCTAACAGTTCCAACAATTCGGCTAACAGTGGGCCGTGCTGCTCCCTTGTATCTGTGAACAGGAGTAAGTCATCCACATACTGCACTATCTGGTTGGGCTGGCTGAACTCTTTCAAACTCCCCGCCATGCACTGATGGAAAATGCTGGGGCTGTTGTGAAAACCCTGTGGTAAGCAGTTCCAGGTGTACTGTTGCCCTTTGAAAGTAAAGGCAAACTTGTACTGGTCCTCCCGCCGCAGCGGAATGGACCAAAAACCGTTCGAGATGTCCAGCACCGTGAATGTGGTCGCCGATGCTGGAATACTCCCTATTAAGTCTGCAACTGCTGCTACCGTGGGCGCGCAGGCTGGGATATTACTATTGAGGACTCTATAGTCCACCGTGGCTCTCCACGAATTGTCCGGTTTCTTTACCGGCCATAATGGGGAGTTCACGTGGGTGGCTATCGTCCTCAACACGCCCTGCTGTACCAATGAAGATATTGCTGTCTCCATGTCGGGTTCTGCCTCCTTGGGGAAATTATACTGCTTTTGGGGTCGGATCATGGGGTCCCCGTCTACGCTGACTTCGAACCCAGTGACTCTCCCGCAGTCGTGCTTGTGGGTGGCGAACGCGGTCAGATTTTCTGACACACGCGCCTGCAAGTCCGTTGGGACGTTTGTTATCATGAGCTCGAGATCGTAACCTCCTGATGGCTTCATAGTGCACAGGGCCCCCTTTTCTTCCTTCCCCGGGATTACGACTACCTTACCTAAACCGCCCTCGGCTCCCCAGAGACAGTGATTTCTCAGGTCCACGAGGATCCCGTGTTCCACCAAGAAATCAGCCCCGAGGATGCCTTTCCCCCCCCCCTCTTTCCACTTCAATAGGATGCACGTCCATGTGGTGTGGAGCGCTCCCAACTGAATGGAGAGCGGGAGGGAGTGCGCGCCAGCCTGTGCTCTACCTGTGAAACCCGCTACTAAATATGGAGCCTGGGCGGACAGAGGTGAGGCAAAAGGTTTGTCCGTGTGGATCACGGTACACGAAGCTCCCGTATCCAACAGGTAACTACCCCTTTGTTTCTCCACCTCCATCTCCACCACAGGTCTTCTCCAAGCGTCATAGCGGAGCGGACACAAGTAGATGGGCTGCGCGGGCGTCAGTCATTTAGGTGTTTCGGCTGGGGTCTCGGGGGCAATAGGGCTGTTAGCAACCGCTACCTTCCCCTGCCAGGTCATCAGAGACCGCATAGTCTCCAAGACTGACTCGATCGCAGCGGGGTCCACAACCGCACCACCCCCTTTATTCGGGGCAGAGGCTACGGTTGGGTTCTGGACTGGTGTTGGGGCAGCGGCCTGCACTTGTGGTTGTGCTGGTGTTGGGTAAACTCTCGGGCCGTTGGCGACTCGGGCTTGGGCTTGATCTTGGGCTGCGGTGAACGCTCTCTCCCTCTTATCCTTCCAAGGATTCCTACAGTCCTTGCGCCAATGACCCTCCTTCCCACACCCGTAACAACTGCTATTTGCTTGGGGATGGCGATTTCCCTCCTGACGCCATTCCTTTTTAGCAGAGGCTGCGGGTCTCACCTCATGCACCTTTCCTTTCACAACAGGCGTTTTCTTGCCCTTGTTGTTTCTATAACTGATCGTGAGCTGATCTAGTACTACTTCCTCCGTGGAGCGGGCGTTAGTGGGGTCAAACCATGCTTTGGCCTGTTCCTTCACTACTGGCAGGCAACCTGCTACCAGGCACCGAAGCCAGTGAGCCCTTTGTTCGCCATCCAGCCCGGCCCGGGCCGGCCCGCCCGGGCAGCTGCGCCGATACACTGGCCACAACCTGTCGGGGAAAACCCGTGGGGGTTCTCCCTCTAGCTGCACTGTCTTTTCTAAACGGAGGAACGGAGTTCCGTCCCCCTCTCCCATGATCTCCAGAATCTCATCCCGTAGCAACTCATAGTCCCTGTGCCCTCTCTTGCTCTCGTCAGGGAGACACTGGAGGAGCGAACTGTCCAGGGAGAACAGCAGCATTTTAGACTGTTCAACCCCGTCGCAGTCATTGACTGCTGCGGTCTGCTCCACGTCCCTGAAATGCACGGAGGGATCTCCTGACTCGGAGAGTTTTGGGATGTGACTTATCATCTCTCTTAGCTGTCGTGCGCTATGAGGCATTATGATCTGACTCTCAAGGGGTCCGTCATCGCCATTTTCTTCATTTGGACCGATCCTCCGGTGTCTCGTTGGACACATTGGCGCCGACCCCGACTCTACTGTCTGGGGTTGCTCTACCTCAGGGCTCTCTTCCTCTACCATCTCCGTCTCCTGTCCCGGAGTCCAAGACTCCTCATAGGCAGGAGGCGCAGAAGGTTCGGGGGTTGGTACCCCAACTGCCTCTTGTGGAATTGGTCTTTTGGATTCCTTGGCTAGCAACAGCTGACTCGCTGGTGGATTTATGAGACACACCAACCCGTTTGCCTTCGCTAGGGCCTTTCTCAGGTCCTCTAGCTCCCGGCGGCAAGTGCTGTGGTCGGTGTTCTCAGATCTATCCTCCATGGCCATCTTATATGCTGCCCTGGCTCCCAGGAGCTTTTCCTCTTGGGCATCTACTTGTTTGGCTAGATGGGAACACCTCTCTCTCATTCTACCTTCACTGGCCTTGGCCTCAACGACCTGACATTTTAAATATTCTACCCGGGTTTCGTGGCAGCGAATTACAGAGCGGCGTTCCTGGTTCAGCGCGTCAAGCGATTCAATCAGTTTTTGACCTCCCGCAACCTTTTCCTCTACGCCTTTAAGCAAGCCGTTGATCTGGACTGTCTGTGCTGCAACTACCTGGTCCAAAAGCTGGACTTGCTTCTTGTAGCACATCAGCCAGACCGCCTTTTCTACAGATTTCTTATGCTCTCTACCCGCTGTCCACTTGATGGCTGCGTCTAGCGGGCGCCTATCCCTTAGTAGATCAGATATCCATTGTTTTGTGAGGTTGACTTTTCCGAAAACATAATCTGCTATTCTTTCATCCATCACATTTCGTTTATTCAGATCTTGATCTAACACACTACTTTCCTGCTGCCAAGGTCCTGCCGCGGTCGCCATTTCTGTAGGGGGTTTCTCTTGCTCTTTCTGGTCTCCTGCCAGGCTTCGTGCAATAATTACCCTTGAGTGGTTCGACCCACTCCCCCTACGGTTCTAGACCTTGGACTTAGGTGCAGAGAACAGTAGTGCAGAGAAAGAACTCAATAGACCAGGTTGAATAGCACGAAATGGATGCTTTTATTTTTAAGCAGTTTGAAGCATTACAAAATACATGTCATAGGCACAGATTAAAGTTACTACAATCATGCACAAATTTATGAACTTGACTCTATGGAAATGGGGAACACACGGCACATCGTAAAAGGGGAAACACATTACGATTTCCCTTAACTCCCTCCCCTATACCTAAACTAAGTTTCGACCTGGGGAACTTGGGATCATGCTCACCACTCTCGAAATCGCGAGAAAGGGGGTTCGCAGCCCTTTTGGCACCGCTTTCCGTCGTCACGTGGATTTGGAAACTTCTGGCGCAGTCGATATTCTCTCCTCCCTCGAGGCGGTGGGGTAGACCCAGCCTCGATGAGCGCTCGTTAAGGTTGAGATCTACTAAGTCGATTTGGGTTCATGGAGCAGACCCAGATGCAGGCTATGCACATGGGAGAATCTTGTGGCCTAGATCGCCAGTCCTCCAGAGGGTTTCTTCTCCGTCGGCCTGGGTCGTCGATGATCTCCCGACCCCAGTACCCGGGCCACCCTCGTCGTCTTCTCGTCGTGGCCGAGCCTTGTTTGGCTGAACACCGACCACGTTGTCCTTTTACCGAAACCGTCCGTCTTTAAAAAGACGAAAACGTTTTCATCGATCTGCCGAAGTGGAAGAGGCGCCGATCCGGGCACCGTCCGCCCTTCGTTCGTTCCTCGTAGAAGAAAGTTCTTGAAGAAATGGAAGCCTGAAGTCACCCAACAAGAAGCCGTGGCAGTGAAGAAGAAGTTGTTCAAGTAACCCGAAGTCCGAAGTAACTTAGATGGACTTTCAATCCATAGTTATACTCTTTTGGGACAGTCTTATCTCCCGCCAAATCATAGTCCTGTCTTTGTATTAATTTTGGCGGGCAGAAATCTCTGCAGGGGCGCTTTGTCTTGTAACGGAGCCGGTGATAACTTAAACTGGCCTTCCTGGCCGATAATGTCTTTCAATGTCTTTTGCATTGTCACCGTGGCTCGGTTCGCATATTGATCGGTCCGGACATTTTCCTTGATGGCTGCTAAACGGTTTTTCCTTTGTACGATAAATGGGTATAAGTGTTTTTACATTGTCCGCCCATATCTTGATGGGCCCCATCCTGTACTTATAATCCATTGAATATGTATGCTGTTGCTCTGAGTTTCGGTTCCCAGAGATTGGCTTTCGTGGGCTCACTGTCTTCAATCCACAAGCCTGTCTGGCTTGCAGTAACAGAAATAAAATGGTTCATAAACTGATCACGGGGCCTGGCGGCCATTTTGTATGCCCTTTTATCAAAGGTTTTTCTGTGCAAGCTTACTTTGGTCAATAAACAGTCTTATTTTATCCAGTTTTCTTGCGTGATTTTTGCTGAAAATTGCGAATCTTACAGGCCCCCCTGTGATACTGATAGCTTGCTTAAAGTATCAATAATCCTTGATGAGCAAATTTTCCCTGATTCCCCACATCCAAACATTCCTGGCACTTAACTATCTATGCCCCTCACGACACATGCAGTTCCCATTTCCGGAGAAAATGAAAATTACCTCATGCACATTTGGAATCATAGACAGCAAATCTTAAACTATAACACCTTCACCTGTCAGATGGGCAGGGGTTGATACCCTTTTGCGCCATCTGCATGCATCTTTTATTAATCCAAAAAAACTTAAGAACAACTAATAACATAACAATACTTATTTACTTATAACCCAAAACAATCCAAAAAAATTTTTTAAATGGAGGGACGCTTAATCTTATACTAGCAGCTTAGAGTGGGGTATCTGCTTCCCCCATTCGCACATAGCGTTCTCTCCATTCTCCTGTGTTCTCGTGCCTCTGGAGGCGTTTGCCTCTTTTGCAATGCACGAAGAGCAAAAATATCACAATCAAAACCTGACATACTACTAGGATATGGGATGCTATTCTAATCCAGGCGGGGACCTCTATGTTGGTGAACAAGTCCCACCATGGTGGGATGGTTATGTCCAATATGTCTTTTCCTATCTCTAAAGTCTTCTGCTCCAGTGTGTAGAAATGTTTCTGCGAAATTATAACGGCTTTTAAAATCTTGGTGAGGTGTTCGGGAAGAGGGGGAATGACATAACCAAAATGCGCGACAAATCGTTGTAAGTCTGTGAAATTCTCTTTGATAGTGATGTGTACGGTGGAGGGCGCAGGAATGGGAACAATTCGTTGTTGTGCCACTTGAACCTCGGCCCTGGGTTTGAAACAGAAACTGCTATCACCGACCGAACACCACTCGTGTTGTCCATATCGGTACTGAGGCGCTGCAGTGGTGACGCAGTATGTCCCACCCCCGATATATGCTACCTGTGGGGGCACATGGTCCTCTGCCATTGCCTCCATGGTGCAATTCACCGGCTTCGCGCTAGCGGTTCTGAACCCGCACTGTGGTTTCAAAAAGGCATTCAAGTGCTGGGGACACAGGATGATGTGTGCTCCCCGGCTCCGACATCCCGAGAGGTCGGTGCCTGTCATCGTACGCTCCCATCTGATGACGTAAGGCGGGACCACTGCGTAACGAATGTGTGCGCCCCCCTGAATGACTCCAATGTTCTCTACTCTGTATACCGGGGCGGGCTTTGCTGCGGGACCCAACACCGGCATTCTTACTACTATTCCCATAATAGTGTGATTCAAATGTCCGCAGTCCACTGGAACTGGGTATGCTTCTGCGGCTAGTCTGAGCTGGCACGGGCTTAATGCATTCTCAAAAGGGTGGAGCGCTTGCAAGTGCTTGTTGCTGATCCAGGACGGGACCAAACCCTGTTTTAAATCCTCAAGGTTACTGCGGCCCTCGCCCAATAACCACGCCCCGTACAGCACACAGGCCTCGTTTTGCGCAGCTTGATCGGACGCATTCCGATCCTCCTTAATGAGTGCATTTACCGTTCTCGCGTGTTTCTCCAGCTCAGCAATTATGTCCTTAAAGTGTAGTGTCATGGCCTGGTCCTCATGCAACTCAGAACCCACGACCTTGTTTTCGTCTGTCAATATGTTCCTTAACTGGGCTTTTAAACCGTTGATCTGTGTCTGCAGCTCCACGTTATCTAGAGCGTTGACAACAGATGTCCCGGTATTAAAAGCAGTGAATATGTCATTTACAGTACCCCTTCTTTGCCTCCCGACTCGATCCAAAACTTCTGGCGGTGTGGTGTATAATTTGTCTCTGTCGATGTCGGCAAAGTCAAATTCGTAAAATTGTCTAAACATACTGGTTAACAGGACCTGGTATAATTGTTCCGTTTCTTTGGGACACCACTCCGGCAATCTTACCTCAGTGAGATTTAAAATCACTGAGGCCACCGCGTAGTGTACCCCTTGGTACAGCACCTGACCGGTGGGTACCAATACTAAACCGTTCCCGGGTCCCTTGGTGGTGGTTGGGCACCCTCCTTTCTGGGCTAGTGCTACCGGAAGCGTGGGCAGGGGCTTGCGTGGGCGGGTGATGAGTTCAGTGGCGTTCACCGGAATAGGGGAGTATGGGGCTCCGCACGCTCGAGTGCTAACATCCCATCTCATCCCCTTCCCTTCATCCTGCCACTGCCTCTGGAAGAAGATGGACATGCCCTTGGGGCAGACGTGTCTCGAACCCCACATACAGACATATATTCCCTCATCCGGTTCCCACCATTTGTCCCAACACACACGTAATTGTCCGTGAGTTCCCGTAATAGTCCGATGGGTATTATTACCCAGTCACTCCCACTCGACCGTAGAGTTTCTCATGTCCTTTCCCAGCTTTCGTAGCCACCACCATCGCCTTGGTGGTACGTTCCCATTGCACACCAGACAAATCCTCTTTCCCACGGTGACGCTGACTCTGGGCGCTAGGATCCTCACTCGAGGGCACGTTAATGAAGTCTCTTGGTAGGCAAAACCGAAATTGCTGGAATATTCCGTAGAATTCGTTCCCAGCCAACCTGGCCATCTCCCTTGGTGGAAGTAGGTGGCGGTTTCCTCTACCTCTCGCTCCCCCGTCCCATCCGTTGCGATGGGGGCCGTGTCCCTGGAGCACCCGAAAATGATGACGTCCTTGGTGCGGCCTCGGTAGGCCCACCCGCACCCGATCGCCATGAACGCGACGACAATCCTTTCCATCGTATCCCAGGTTTCTGTAACCAACAAAATGATGTAGCCGGGCTCCCGATAGGTGCTGGCCTAAATTAATTGGACGCGCGGGTTCCTGGACCCCGCTCCCTAACAAACACACATACCGGGCAGACCTCAAAATTGTACTCTTAACACCATATACTTTACATTCCTTAAACTATGACCATAATTACCTATCTTAACTTATGTACAGCGCCGCCCTCCGTGGGGCGGCTTTCCGAATCCCTGTGAGGTCTGTCGTGTGCCACACCCTGCGGTGGGGCTGCATTGATCTTTGGCCTTGATCCCCCGCAGCCTGTCGCTGCTGAACGGGGATCATGTCTTCCTGGGGCTGCTTTAAACCGTGGTTGGGGAGGATGGGGAGAATCTGGCCAAAATTTTCTGAGCTGGGGCGCTCGAGCCGACCTACGAGGGGCTGCTTTGGGTTGGGCTCCTGGGGCTGATGGACCTGGGGTCGTGACTGTTACCGTTACAGCCTGTGGTTCCTCCACAGCTGCCGGCTCCAGCTCCCCTCCCTCAGGCTCCGCCCCCCCGGGGTCGGGATCTGTGGCTTCCGACTCCACCTCACCTGTCCCTACAGGTAACGAGTCTCCACCCCCACTCCCTACCTCCCCCAAGCTTGAGTCGAGGGCGGGACTGCCGTCCTCTGACTCTTCCTCCTCCGTGATTGGGTCTAAAGCGAGGTTGAGCTGTTCGGGCTCTCCCCTGCCTAAATCCCATTCAAAAGATGAGACCTCCCACTCCAATGGGATGGCCTCTCCCTTCACGCAGGCTACTGCTCCAACCTGTGTGGTCTGTGACTCTGTTACAGGCTGAGGATCTTTGTTCTCAGACCTGGTCCCCTTTGGTGGCCCTTGTGTACCCGGTTTAAACAGTTTACACTGGTTGATGTGAAACCATTTGGTACGTCGGGGCGTCTTCACTGCATAAACCATGGGGCTGGCTTTGTCTACAATGCTGTATGGCCCCATGTACAGTGGTTCAAAACTCCCTACCCTGGCGTAGTTTCGGACCATGACCTGGTCCCCGACTACCCACTCTTGCTGTTTCCGAGGTTCCAACAACAGTTTATTTCCCTGGTGCTGTCTTCCCATGTTCCCAGCCGCCTGCCCATAAATCTGTCTCAGGCGCTCCAAGAGGGTTTGGGCGAATTTGTCCCGTTTCACCTCTCGGAGCTGGCCCTCAGTGAGCACCGGGGCTAGCACATGGGTGGGTGTTCGCATGATCCTTCCAGTCATTAACTCGTGCGGGGAATACCCCGTGCTTTTGGACTGGCTGGCTCGGATCCCCATGAGGACTAAAGGCAGGACCTCCGCCCATTTCTGGGGCGAGCCCATTGTCTCTTTCCTCAGCTTTTCCTTGAGGGTCCGATTCATACGCTCAACAATCCCGGATGACTGGGGATTGTATGCTACGTGCCACTTTCCCTCAATGCCCAAGAGCCTGAGGGCGTTCTGCATTACTTGACCGGTGAACTGACTCCCTTGGTCGGACTCTACAAAACGGGGGAGTCCCCACCGTGAGAACACTTCCCGAATCAAGATCTTAGCAGTACCCAGTGCCGTAGCTGTTCTGCACGGGAAGGCTTCTACCCATTTGGTGAACACATCTACCAGGACAAGGCAGTACTTATAGCCTCCCTGGGCGGCGGGCAGGGGCCCTATGTAGTCGACCTGAATCGACTGCCATGGTCCCTCTACCCTCCTGATGTGCCCCATGGGCACCTTCCTTTTGTGGGGGTCTGGGTTGTTAGCAGCACACACAAGACAGCTTGCGCAGAACTCGCGGACATCGTCCCGAAGTCCCGGCCACCATCCCGCCTGCTCCACCCGTTGCCAGGTGACCTCAGGTCCGGGGTGTCCCGCTCCTGGACCCTCGTGGGCCAATTGCAGGAATTCCCTTCGGTGCTGCTGCGGCACAACCCACTGCTCCTTTCGGAACAGCATACCTTCTTTGACTGTGAGGGCTGCCGTACTGTACGGACCTTCTACCTGTTTGCCCTCTGTGATGGCTTTTAGGACTGCTTTTAGGGCGGGATCCAGGGTTTGGACGGTCTTTAGGTCTGGGGGCGGTGTCACCCCTGTGTTCCCGGGAATTCCCTCCCTGCCTTGGATCGCCGCCACGGGTCCGGGTTCGTATGGGTCCCAGAGAATGCCGTTGCGGGCACCCTCCCTGGCTAGCGCATCCGCCTGCTGGTTGCCCTGACTGCGGGGTTCTGTAATGGAGTGAGCCTTCACCTTATGGATGAACACCTCTCCTTTCTCCCCCACAGCTGCTAGGATCTTCTCCAGCAAGGGCTTAACTGTTAAAGGCCGCCCGTCCGCGGAGGTGTACCCGCGTCGGGACCAGATGGCGAGGTACTCTGTACACGAATTGCACGTGAACATGCTGTCTGAGCAAATCGTGTATGGGGTTGGGAAAATCTCGGGGTGGGTAACCACGTACGCCACCGCGGACAGTTCAGCCTGCTGCGCGCTCATAGTGCTGGGGAGCTTAATTGCCAGGGCAATGTTTGCCGCAGGGTCATAAACTCCACACCCTGTGAGTCGCTTGCCGTCAGCTACAGTGCTAGAACCGTCTACGTAGATCTCGCGGCCCGTGGGATGTATCCCGGCCCGTAAACCTATGTTAACTTCCCATACCCCTTCTACGGAACATTGATGGGCTGTCCCGGGATATGCCATATTGGCTGCGAGCCTTGGCGCGCAGAGGCCTTTAACTTTGAGATCCATCTGGGAAAGGAGGAGGGTCCAGCGCGCAATCCGAGCGCTGCTTATGGTCCCATCCTTAATCCTCCCGTCCAGAAGCATCTTCGTGGGGGTGTGATGGGTGAGGAGCGTAATGGGAGAGGTCCCTGTGAAGATCACTGATCTGTTCACAGCCCAATGCGTGGCCAGGAGATGCCGTTCGCAATTGGAGAAACTCCTCTCCACATCCGTGAGCACCCTGGAGGAATAAACTACTGGTCTTAGCTTGCCGTGCCGCTCTTGGAGCAGCACTGCGCTCAGGCTGTCCCCACTAGCGGCTACCTCCAGAAAGAACTCCTCTCCCCCATCTATGGCCCCTAGGGCTGGCGCGGTCTGCAGATCTCTTTTCAACTTCTCGAATGCTGCCTGGCACCCCTCGTCCCAAGACCACTCGACTCCCTTGTGTAAGAGTCGAAGTAGCGGGGCCGCTGTGGCAGCATAGTCCTCGATGAAATCTCTGCAGTACCCGGTCAATCCCAAAAAGGACCTTACACCCGTTACTGTGTTGGGAATCGGCAGATCTTGTATAGATTCCCGTCTGGCCTTATCTATGGCTCTTTCCCCAGCGCGGATGGCCAGACCCAGGAATTTAACTTCCTGCTGGCCGATCTGGGCTTTCTTTGGGTTTACTTTGAAACCCTTCCTTTCTAACAGTTCCAACAATTCGGCTAACAGTGGGCCGTGCTGCTCCCTTGTATCTGTGAACAGGAGTAAGTCATCCACATACTGCACTATCTGGTTGGGCTGGCTGAACTCTTTCAAACTCCCCGCCATGCACTGATGGAAAATGCTGGGGCTGTTGTGAAAACCCTGTGGTAAGCAGTTCCAGGTGTACTGTTGCCCTTTGAAAGTAAAGGCAAACTTGTACTGGTCCTCCCGCCGCAGCGGAATGGACCAAAAACCGTTCGAGATGTCCAGCACCGTGAATGTGGTCGCCGATGCTGGAATACTCCCTATTAAGTCTGCAACTGCTGCTACCGTGGGCGCGCAGGCTGGGATATTACTATTGAGGACTCTATAGTCCACCGTGGCTCTCCACGAATTGTCCGGTTTCTTTACCGGCCATAATGGGGAGTTCACGTGGGTGGCTATCGTCCTCAACACGCCCTGCTGTACCAATGAAGATATTGCTGTCTCCATGTCGGGTTCTGCCTCCTTGGGGAAATTATACTGCTTTTGGGGTCGGATCATGGGGTCCCCGTCTACGCTGACTTCGAACCCAGTGACTCTCCCGCAGTCGTGCTTGTGGGTGGCGAACGCGGTCAGATTTTCTGACACACGCGCCTGCAAGTCCGTTGGGACGTTTGTTATCATGAGCTCGAGATCGTAACCTCCTGATGGCTTCATAGTGCACAGGGCCCCCTTTTCTTCCTTCCCCGGGATTACGACTACCTTACCTAAACCGCCCTCGGCTCCCCAGAGACAGTGATTTCTCAGGTCCACGAGGATCCCGTGTTCCACCAAGAAATCAGCCCCGAGGATGCCTTTCCCCCCCCCCTCTTTCCACTTCAATAGGATGCACGTCCATGTGGTGTGGAGCGCTCCCAACTGAATGGAGAGCGGGAGGGAGTGCGCGCCAGCCTGTGCTCTACCTGTGAAACCCGCTACTAAATATGGAGCCTGGGCGGACAGAGGTGAGGCAAAAGGTTTGTCCGTGTGGATCACGGTACACGAAGCTCCCGTATCCAACAGGTAACTACCCCTTTGTTTCTCCACCTCCATCTCCACCACAGGTCTTCTCCAAGCGTCATAGCGGAGCGGACACAAGTAGATGGGCTGCGCGGGCGTCAGTCATTTAGGTGTTTCGGCTGGGGTCTCGGGGGCAATAGGGCTGTTAGCAACCGCTACCTTCCCCTGCCAGGTCATCAGAGACCGCATAGTCTCCAAGACTGACTCGATCGCAGCGGGGTCCACAACCGCACCACCCCCTTTATTCGGGGCAGAGGCTACGGTTGGGTTCTGGACTGGTGTTGGGGCAGCGGCCTGCACTTGTGGTTGTGCTGGTGTTGGGTAAACTCTCGGGCCGTTGGCGACTCGGGCTTGGGCTTGATCTTGGGCTGCGGTGAACGCTCTCTCCCTCTTATCCTTCCAAGGATTCCTACAGTCCTTGCGCCAATGACCCTCCTTCCCACACCCGTAACAACTGCTATTTGCTTGGGGATGGCGATTTCCCTCCTGACGCCATTCCTTTTTAGCAGAGGCTGCGGGTCTCACCTCATGCACCTTTCCTTTCACAACAGGCGTTTTCTTGCCCTTGTTGTTTCTATAACTGATCGTGAGCTGATCTAGTACTACTTCCTCCGTGGAGCGGGCGTTAGTGGGGTCAAACCATGCTTTGGCCTGTTCCTTCACTACTGGCAGGCAACCTGCTACCAGGCACCGAAGCCAGTGAGCCCTTTGTTCGCCATCCAGCCCGGCCCGGGCCGGCCCGCCCGGGCAGCTGCGCCGATACACTGGCCACAACCTGTCGGGGAAAACCCGTGGGGGTTCTCCCTCTAGCTGCACTGTCTTTTCTAAACGGAGGAACGGAGTTCCGTCCCCCTCTCCCATGATCTCCAGAATCTCATCCCGTAGCAACTCATAGTCCCTGTGCCCTCTCTTGCTCTCGTCAGGGAGACACTGGAGGAGCGAACTGTCCAGGGAGAACAGCAGCATTTTAGACTGTTCAACCCCGTCGCAGTCATTGACTGCTGCGGTCTGCTCCACGTCCCTGAAATGCACGGAGGGATCTCCTGACTCGGAGAGTTTTGGGATGTGACTTATCATCTCTCTTAGCTGTCGTGCGCTATGAGGCATTATGATCTGACTCTCAAGGGGTCCGTCATCGCCATTTTCTTCATTTGGACCGATCCTCCGGTGTCTCGTTGGACACATTGGCGCCGACCCCGACTCTACTGTCTGGGGTTGCTCTACCTCAGGGCTCTCTTCCTCTACCGTCTCCGTCTCCTGTCCCGGAGTCCAAGACTCCTCATAGGCAGGAGGCGCAGAAGGTTCGGGGGTTGGTACCCCAACTGCCTCTTGTGGAATTGGTCTTTTGGATTCCTTGGCTAGCAACAGCTGACTCGCTGGTGGATTTATGAGACACACCAACCCGTTTGCCTTCGCTAGGGCCTTTCTCAGGTCCTCTAGCTCCCGGCGGCAAGTGCTGTGGTCGGTGTTCTCAGATCTATCCTCCATGGCCATCTTATATGCTGCCCTGGCTCCCAGGAGCTTTTCCTCTTGGGCATCTACTTGTTTGGCTAGATGGGAACACCTCTCTCTCATTCTACCTTCACTGGCCTTGGCCTCAACGACCTGACATTTTAAATATTCTACCCGGGTTTCGTGGCAGCGAATTACAGAGCGGCGTTCCTGGTTCAGCGCGTCAAGCGATTCAATCAGTTTTTGACCTCCCGCAACCTTTTCCTCTACGCCTTTAAGCAAGCCGTTGATCTGGACTGTCTGTGCTGCAACTACCTGGTCCAAAAGCTGGACTTGCTTCTTGTAGCACATCAGCCAGACCGCCTTTTCTACAGATTTCTTATGCTCTCTACCCGCTGTCCACTTGATGGCTGCATCTAGCGGGCGCCTATCCCTTAGTAGATCAGATATCCATTGTTTTGTGAGGTTGACTTTTCCGAAAACATAATCTGCTATTCTTTCATCCATCACATTTCGTTTATTCAGATCTTGATCTAACACACTACTTTCCTGCTGCCAAGGTCCTGCCGCGGTCGCCATTTCTGTAGGGGGTTTCTCTTGCTCTTTCTGGTCTCCTGCCAGGCTTCGTGCAATAATTACCCTTGAGTGGTTCGACCCACTCCCCCTACGGTTCTAGACCTTGGACTTAGGTGCAGAGAACAGTAGTGCAGAGAAAGAACTCAATAGACCAGGTTGAATAGCACGAAATGGATGCTTTTATTTTTAAACAGTTTGAAGCATTACAAAATACATGTCATAGGCACAGATTAAAGTTACTACAATCATGCACAAATTTATGAACTTGACTCTATGGAAATGGGGAACACACGGCACATCGTAAAAGGGGAAACACATTACGATTTCCCTTAACTCCCTCCCCTATACCTAAACTAAGTTTCGACCTGGGGAACTTGGGATCATGCTCACCACTCTCGAAATCGCGAGAAAGGGGGTTCGCAGCCCTTTTGGCACCGCTTTCCGTCGTCACGTGGATTTGGAAACTTCTGGCGCAGTCGATATTCTCTCCTCCCTCGAGGCGGTGGGGTAGACCCAGCCTCGATGAGCGCTCGTTAAGGTTGAGATCTACTAAGTCGATTTGGGTTCATGGAGCAGACCCAGATGCAGGCTATGCACATGGGAGAATCTTGTGGCCTAGATCGCCAGTCCTCCAGAGGGTTTCTTCTCCGTCGGCCTGGGTCGTCGATGATCTCCCGACCCCAGTACCCGGGCCACCCTCGTCGTCTTCTCGTCGTGGCCGAGCCTTGTTTGGCTGAACACCGACCACGTTGTCCTTTTACCGAAACCGTCCGTCTTTAAAAAGACGAAAACGTTTTCATCGATCTGCCGAAGTGGAAGAGGCGCCGATCCGGGCACCGTCCGCCCTTCGTTCGTTCCTCGTAGAAGAAAGTTCTTGAAGAAATGGAAGCCTGAAGTCGCCCAACAAGAAGCCGTGGCAGTGAAGAAGAAGTTGTTCAAGTAACCCGAAGTCCGAAGTAACTTAGATGGACTTTCAATCCATAGTTATACTCTTTTGGGACAGTCTTATCTCCCGCCAAATCATAGTCCTGTCTTTGTATTAATTTTGGCGGGCAGAAATCTCTGCAGGGGCGCTTTGTCTTGTAACGGAGCCGGTGATAACTTAAACTGGCCTTCCTGGCCGATAATGTCTTTCAATGTCTTTTGCATTGTCACCATGGCTCGGTTCGCATATTGATCGGTCCGGACATTTTCCTTGATGGCTGCTAAACGGTTTTTCCTTTGTACGATAAATGGGTATAAGTGTTTTTACATTGTCCGCCCATATCTTGATGGGCCCCATCCTGTACTTATAATCCATTGAATATGTATGCTGTTGCTCTGAGTTTCGGTTCCCAGAGACTGGCTTTCGTGGGCTCACTGTCTTCAATCCACAAGCCTGTCTGGCTTGCAGTAACAGAAATAAAATGGTTCATAAACTGATCACGGGGCCTGGCGGCCATTTTGTATGCCCTTTTATCAAAGGTTTTTCTGTGCAAGCTTACTTTGGTCAATAAACAGTCTTATTTTATCCAGTTTTCTTGCGTGATTTTTGCTGAAAATTGCGAATCTTACACCCTCAGTGAAATTGCCCCTCAGTGAAATTACCTCTCAGTGAAATTACCCCTCAGTGAAATTACCCCTCAATGAAATTACCCCTCAGCCGCTCACAAGCCTGTCTCCCAGTGTTCCAAGAAATAACCCACCAGCAGCCACCTGGGGTTGGGGAAGGGCTACACATCGGGTTGTCAGCTGCGATTGGATGGATTCCTCGAGGTTTCATCACATGACCTCCCACCACAATCCACCCCACCTCCACGCTCTCGCCATTGGTCCATCTCCTGGGTGCTCTGCCTTCCCAGAGGCAACTGGAAACAAAACAGAATCTTTGTTAACCCATTGGATAGCTCTTGACTGTAGTCAAACTGTAATTTTTCCCATCTCCAGTATTTTTATAACTAATAAATGAAGGTGTTCAAAGACAATGAAATCTGCTGATCTCACAATTTCTTTTAAAGCCCCTATGAATTTCCTCCCAGGTTTCTGCCAGCAGTGCCCTGGAGATTAATCTTCAATTCCTGGAGATTAATCTTCAATTCCTGGAGACTCCAGGGCAATCCTGGAGGGCTGCTAATCCTGAGTACACGGGATGACAGAGGTGTTTCTGTCAGTCACCCTGCTGATGGGCAGTGTGAGGGTTAAGTTTGTACCCAAGGTGGGGGCGGGAGGTGCGGGGGGGAAATTATGTGGCTTCTTGTGTAAGGCCAGGCAAGACCAGGTCTGTGCTGGGGATTTGGCGGACGTTCAGCAGAAACTCCGTTTACAGGTGAAGGAGGGGTTTTGATCCGAAGTTACGACAGCGGGACAGGAGAAGCCACAAGGAAATCTTCAGCGCATCGCAAAGTCTCTGGGTCTGCAGTGGAGGTGAGAGCAAAAGGGGGAGAGGACAACAGATTTAGAAGAGTAAGACAGAGGATAAGAGAGAGTGAGGCAGAAAATGGGCGGGAAGCCTAAATAAAGAAAGAAGGACGCACACGGGCAGATTTTACAAATTAGCACCTCCTGGTATAGAATGAGCACCTAGCAAGGATTCAGTCACGAAGGCCCAACAACTCCACACAATACTCCATCCATTCTCACCTCCTCACCTGAATTCCCCTGTGCACTCCCGAGGACAAAGCTCCATGTCAGGAGCGGATTCCATAAAATCTACACCCACCCATGGAAAGAGGTACTCCAGGGTGTGGGAGACATTCAATAAGAGAGAAAAGATGGAATGAAAGAGAGTCTTATAGACCAGAGAAAAGACAGAGCAAATGAGAGTCTTAGAGAAGAGAACAAAGACAGAGAGAGTCTTACAGAACAGAAAGCGGAAGGGTCAAAGTAGGACAAGGAAAAGAGTTAGAGACAGGCAGAGAGATACAGAAATAACAAGAGAAAGTGCGCGAAAGACATCCAGGGAGAAATAAGGAAGACAGAGAGAATGCATTACAGAAAGCCAGTGAGGGGGAGATAAAAGAATGAAGTGTGGTCGCTGAATAGAGGCGGCTACAGGAGGTGACAACATTGTTTGGATTTATTATTTCCGGCTCAGACATGATGGGCCGAATGGCCTTCTTCAGGGGTGTAAGATTCTGTGATTACATGTTTATTTGTAATCAATGCCGCTGTTGTCAAAGGTATCAAAGTGTAAAGGAGATTGCACAACATCACTAAAAAGAGATTATGTAGTCATTATCACATTGCTGTTTGCGGGAGCTTGCTGTGCACAACTTGGCTACTGCATTTCCTACAATACAACAGTGACTACCAATGTTCCCTTTAATTTTTTTGGGGGGGTGCGAGGCCCCTTTAAGGGGCCACGCAGCCCATTCAAATTTTGCGCGCATGCACGGTTTTTCTCATTGTGGTGCCGGCAATCGGCCTGCGCGGGACCTCCAGAGCACAGCGCGGGCATGGGGCCGCGCAACTTAACGGGAACATTGGTGACCACACTTCAAAAGTACTTCATTGGCTGTAAAGCGCTTTGGGCCGTCCTGAGGTCAGGAAAGGTGCGATATAAACACAAGTTCTTCCTTTACAAATTGTACGTGAAATCTTTGAGATTCGGAATGCTGCTGTATAATGTACAATGTGATGAGTAGTGAAATAATGTAGGATAAACTAACACCATCAATCAGTAAATATGTGTGTGGGGATAGGGGTGGAAGAATTTAAAAAGTATTAAAGTTATACGGGCTTTTCTCAGCCACTCACTCTTTAAACCAACAATTTGTGATATGTCACAGAATAACTGATCTAAATAATAGTGACCAGATCATAATCTAGAGGTCAATATAGTGCAAGGCACCTGTATAATTATGCTTAACCTTTGGGCTGACACAGTAGGTCTAGCAGTCAGTGAAACAAGGAAAATGATACAGTCAGTGCTTTACTAGAATTTGCATTTCTAATCTCAATGCCAGTAATTCCTACAGTCAGAAGTTTGGCACTGGACAGCAGCGATTCTTATCAATGAAAGAGCTTTAAAGCATTTTAACAGGCCTCTCTTTATACAGAAGCCTGTGGCTAAGGATTGCACTGTACGGGGGAGAAATTTGGTTGGTTAGTGCCTCCCATTAACACCTCCGGGGAGCGATAACGGGGCGCTAACGACTTACCGCCCGGGCGCGGCAATGTTACCGACACCCGCGAAATTCAGCAGTTTGCGGCGGTGGTAACCCCTAACGCCACGCTCTCCTACGCCTGGAAATCATGACGTCATCCGGCTGCACAGCGCCCCGTTAACGCCCCGGACCCGAAATTCAGTTCCGCCCCTCGCAGCGTCGCCGGGTGATAACACCGACAGCTGCAAGAGGCATTGTTCGGGAGGCCAGGCACTTCGGGGGCACTAATAAAAGGTAAGACCGCTGGTCTTCAGTAGAAATATGTTTCCTTCCTTTAGGGTGCAATTTGAAAATGTTTAAATGGCGCGATTGATTAGCCCTGTACTCGAGGATCCCGGCTGCCATCGGCGACGAGGGACATCGTTCAAAGGCAGAACCTGCGGCAATGGCCTATCCTTTTAAGGGAGGGAAGGAGCCTCGGCTCCCGACAACGCTGCAGTGGTCATTGCGCCGCGCTGCTCCTCTACTGCCCCTCCTGCGTGGTTTAGCGCTCCAGAATGGAAGCTCTAGCGCTTGATTTAGCGCTCCACTTCATTCCTGGAGCGCTAACAGTGAATTTACTGGACGCTGAGAATGATTAGCACCTGGCGCTAATTTTTCCAGCTTTCAAAATTTAGCGCCCCAAACAAACGATACCGAATTTCTCGCCCAAAAAGTGCTCTCCTTAGAGCAGAGAAGGTTAAGCAGAGATTTAGTAGAGGTGTTCAAAATTATGAAGGGTTTTGATCGAGTAAAAAAGGAGAAAATGTTTCTACTGGCAGGAGGGTCGGTAACCAGAGGACACAGAGTTAATGTGATTGGTAAAGGAACCAGAGGCGAGATGAGGAGAAATTTTGTTTTGCAACAAGTTGATCTGGAATGCAGTGCCTGAAAGGGTGGTGGAAGTAGATTCAGTAATAACTTTCAAAAGGGAATTGGATAAATACTTGAAAAGGAAAAATATGCAGGGCCACGGGGAAAGAGCAAGGGAGTGGGACTAATTGGATTGCTCTTTCACAGGTACGATGGGCTGAAGGGATTAGAAAAGTCAGGGCTTGATGGCCGGCGCGGACACGATGGGTCGAAGGGCCTCTTTCTGTGCTGTATAACTCTATGCTTCTAAGTGCTGGCAAACTAATAAAAAGATTAGAGTAACACTGCGAATATCTACTGTATTAATTATGTGCAGTCAGCTCCAACAGGTCAAAATAGAAAGTAGATTTAAAGACTCTGCTTATGTGTGCACTGTTCTGGTGGTTTTTAAAAATTTATTTTGATTGAAAAGTATGTACACTAAGGTCACCTTTTTCACCTCCCCAACAGCATTTTGGAAGCACCTTCACTACACGAACTGCAGCAGTTCAAGGAAAAGGTCTACCACCACCACCTTCTCAAGGGCAGCTAGGGATGGGCAATAAATGTCGGCCCTGCCAGCAATGTCCAGATCCCGAGAATGAATCAAAAAGGCAGCTTTAGAAACAGAAATCTATTTTATACCATGGGCAGCGCTTCATCATTTCTGTCTTTTCCCTTCTAATTAAGTCGGTGTTTTGACCAGACAACGCATGGGAACCTAGAATCCTCACTGTTTGCCAAAGATCAGAGCAACTGCTTAACCAATGTATCACTGGCGTTAGGACAAAACACTGTTTTAAGACAGAAAGCTTTGCTGTCAGGCATGTCTGTATGAATGACCTGCAGCTTCTGTTGCCTACAATTGTTTTATTTTACAGAACTGATGTCAGTTTGTAAGAAGGACTAATCGTATCCACTCAAATGTGTTTAGGAACATAGGCCTGGATTTTATCCCGTAGGTGCATTCTGTGCCTAGAATTCCCTCGATTCTCGAACGGTCCATATGGCTTGGAAGGTAGCAAACGTAACCATGCTATTCAAGACAGGTGGGCGAGAGAAAACAGGGAATTGTAGACCAGTTAACCTGACATCAATAGCAGGGAAGATGCAAGAATCTATTATTAAGGACTTGATAACAGGGCACTTAGAAAATAATAATAGGATTAGGCAGAGTCAACACAAATTTATAAAAGGGAAATCATGTTTGACAAATCTGTTCGAGTTTTTTAACGATGTAACTAATAGATAAGGGGGAACCAGTGATTTGGATTTTCAAAAAGCATTCGATAAGGTGCCACACAAGATGTTATTACACAAAATTAGGGCTCATGGGATTGGGGGTAATATATCAGAATGGATTGAGGATTGGTTAACGGACAGAAAACAGAGAGTAGGAATAAATGGGTCATTTTCAGGTTGGCAGGCTGTAACTAGTGGAGTTCCACAAGGGTCAGTGCTTGGGCCTCAGCTATTCACAATCTACATCAAGGACTTAGATGAGGGGAGGGAGTGAATGTATTCGAGTTGGAAAAATAAGTTGTGAGGAGGATGTAAGGAGACTTCAAGGGGATATAGACAGGTTAAGTGATTGGTAAGAACATGGCAGATGGAATATAATATCGAGAAATGTGAAGTTATCCACCTTGGCAGGAAAAATAGAAAAGCAGAATATTTTTTAAATGGTGAGAGATTGGGAAATGTTGGTGTTCAGGGGGATCTGGGTGTCCTTGTACATGAATCACTGAAAGTTAACATGCAGGTACAGCAAGCAATTAGGAAAGCAAATGGTATGTTAGCCTTTATTACAAAGGGATTGGAGTATAAGAGTAAATAAGTCTTGCTGCAATTATATAGGGCCTTGGTGAGACCACGCCTGGAGTATTGTGTACAGTTTTAGTCTCCTTACCTAAGGAAGGATATATTTGCCTTTGAGGGAATGCAACAAAGGTTCACCAGATTGATTCCTGGGATGGGGGGATTGCCCTATGAAGAGAGATTGAGTAGACTAGGCCTATATTCCCTAGAGTTTAAAAGAATGAGAGGTGATTTCATTGAAACATATAAAATTTTTACAGGGCTTGACAGGGTAGATGCTGGGAGAATGTTTTCCCTGGCTGGGGTGTCTAGAACCAGGGGTCACAGTCTCAGAATAAGGGTCGGCCATTTAGGACTGAGATGAGGAGAAACTTCTTCATTCAAAGGGTTGTGAATCTTTGGAATTCTCTACCCCAGAGGGCTGTGGATGCTCAGTCGTTGAGTATATTCAAGACAGAGATCGATAGATTTTTGGATACTAAGGGAATCAAGGGATATGGGGATAGTGCGGGAAAGTGGAGTTGAGGTAGAAGATCAGCCATGATCTTATTGAATGGCGGAGCAGGCTCGAAGGGCCAAATGGCCTACACCTACTCCTATTTCTTATGTCCTTATGGAGGGGCTGTTTTGAAGTCGGGAAACTCGGAAGAACGGGTTTCCCAATGTCCTGCAGTTTTTAACTGCAGGGCTACTTTAAGTTTTTTTCTGTCGGTTTCCTGCCCACAGGCAGATTGATTGACAGGCTAGGGGCCTGTCGGGCAGGAGGCCTGCAGCACAAGGCCGCAGCCGAGGAACGCAGGTAAATCGTGCCGGGGGGTGGTCCCACATGCAGGGGTAGGCTCCTGAACCTGTGGGGCTCCTGATCGCAGGGGTTGTGGGGGGGGGGAGGGGAGGATGTCCGACGGTGGTCGGGGGGAGAATATGGTGGCCAGGGGATCCGTTGATTATCCAGAGAGATTCAGTGGTGGGGGTTGGGCCCGATGGTGGTCGGGGGGGTCTGATGGTGGTTGGGGGGACCCGATAGTGGTTGGGGTGTCAGATGGCGGTCGTTGGGGGGGGAGCAGACAGATCGCGGAGTGGAGGGGTGGGGGGTTCCTGGGTAGCTTGCTGGGCCTGAAAGAAACACTCCTGCTCCTCCTGGCCCACAAGCAGTGCTGTAAAGGCATTTACCTCATGAATTTAGCCCTTCTCGCCTCCTTTCACTTGCCAGGTTTCCCAAGGCCTGAGACATGAGCTAAAAATAAAATGACTGTTAAAATGAAGGCAGGCAACCTCATTATAATATTTAAATGACCAACCTGCCTCCCGCGAGCGGATTGGTCGCTGGTTCCTTGTCCAGCCTCCGTTAAAACCGGAAGTGGGCGGGTTCAAACGGGTTGAGTTCCTGTTTCACATTTTTTGAATTTTAACCTCTGACACGACCCCAACCCACCGTTTTTGGGAGTTAAGATTCAGCCCACTGGAATGGGAGTAGGCCATTCAGCCCCATGACCATGTTCTACCATTCAATTAGATCATGGCTGATTTGTACCTTGGTCCGCAACCCTTAATACCCGTGCCTAACAAAAATTTATCAGTCTCAGTTTTGAAATTTTCAATTAAACCCCAGCCTCAACAGCTTTTTAGGGGAGAGAGTGCCAGATTTCCACTACCCTTTGAGTGAAAAAGTGATTCTTGTCATCACCCATGAATGGCCTAGCTCTCATTTTCAGGTTATGCCCCCTTGTTCTGGGCTCCCCCACTAGAGGAAATAGTTTCTCTCTATCCACCCTATCAACTCCTTTAATCAACTCCTTGATCAGACCACCCCTTAATCTTCTTCACTCAAGGGAACACAAGCCTAGTCTATGCAACTTGTCATCACATTTTAACCCTTTTAGCCCCGGTATCATTCTGGTGAACTAGTTTCTAGTTAACATCAGAAAACATACATCTTTAATCATCCAGTCAGTCAGAAAAATAAGCACAATTATCATTCTGCTAAACTATTAAATTAAAAGAATTAAGCAGTTCCTGGGGGCAATGTTGCTCTTAAAATTATAACTGAGGGTCCAAAATTCCTCTTATCTCCACCCCAACGCGCCGCCCCCCCCGCCAATAAAAAAAGGAATTGAGATGAAACTCGGCCATTCTCTGTCACAATGCATCTTTTAATGAACATCGCTGGAGCCTAAGAAGGATATCATAATCCCAGGGGAAGGGTGAAGACATGAGCAATTAGCTTAACTATCTGATTTATTACCAGCAGTGGCGTCATTCTCTAAGATGGGGCACATCCAACATGGGATATTATTTTGCTCATAATTAAACAGTGATCTTCAGATAGAAGCTTTTTAATTCATTGATAAGATCACTGCTGACTTGTGCCAAGCTCCGGTTTGTAGGAATTCCTGGCCTTCGAGATAGAGATTCCCGATTGGAGCGAGCGTTTGATCTTTATTTAATTTTTTACTGATATTTTGAATCTGTAGAAAACTCATGTTGCAGATGACTACAATGGTGAGTTTTTTCAGAGCGCAAATATCTAATTGCACATACCATAGATCACTGGTTGATGGGAGGAAATGGACTAGTAACTTAACCAGTCTGAAATCATATCCATCCAACCCTTCCTTCAGCTAACTGAAAGCAACCATTGCCACCTTTTGGGATTTTTGACTACTTTTCCACAGAAAGGATTTGAAAAAGAGTTACTTTTAATAGCATATTCAGACAAGGTATAAAAAAGGCTGATGTGATAGGTAGTTAAAATGCTAGTGAGCAAACTTTAATGTTCTTTCCCCATAGAGTGTAAATAAGCATTGTGTTCATTGTGGCTCAGTGAATAGCACTCTCGCCTCTGAGCCAGAGAATTGTGGGTTCATAGTCCCACTCCATGAGACTTGAGCACGAATCCTAGGCTGACACTCAGTGTCGTACTGAGGGTGTGCTGCACTGTCAGAGGTGCCGTTTTTTTAGATGAGACATTAAACCGAGGCCCTGTCTGCCCTCAGGTGGATGTTAAAGATCTCATGCCACTATTTCAAAGAAGAGCAGGGGAATTCTCCCCGATGTCCTGGCCGATATTTATACATCAACCAACATCACTAAAAAACAGATGATCTGGTCATTATCACATTGCTGTTTGTGGGAGCTTGCTGTGTGCAAATTGGTTGCCACACTTCCTACATTACAACAGTGACTACACTTCAAAAGTACTTCATTGGCTGTAAAGCGCTTTGGGACGTCCTGAGGTCGTGAAAGGCGGTGTGTAAATGCAAGTTCTTAGCTTATCGTAGAAACAAAAACCGGGCGGGGTGTAAAACAGGCGGACGATTCATTACCTCCTGCTGGTAAAAGTGAAATGTGACTTCAATTTTATTCAGACAGTGAAGGGCTGCGGGGCTTTCAAATCTGTAAAAGGTGCAGTTAGCGTGAAAGCTTAGCATTGAATTTTTCCAGCAAACGGTGGAGAATGTTGAGGGTCAAATCAGATCACATGTCTACGAGATGAATGCAGGTAGGCTTTTGTTTAGCTCTAATTGATTACCCTGACGTTGTAATTTTGTGTACGCCATTTGGAGACAATCTACATTACAAACAGCACTTGCTAATGAACAACAATATAATCCCAACTCATTACACTAGTTTGCAGGAAAAGGGAGCTCACTCACAACACTGGATTAATTCGCAAACTCCTTAGGATGTTCTTCGAGCCAGTTAAAATCATGAACAGAATGATATTTTCAAATTTAAAAAGAAAGCATTTTAGTAAAACATCTCTCCCATCTAGTTCTATAGGAACAGTGTTCATAAATGTGACATAATCCTGAATTTAAAAACAGCTAAACAAAAAGCTATGATTTCAATACAGTCGATGAATGTGTTTAGTAAACATGAGCACTCCACGGCACTCTAGAAAATTATTTTGTTTCAATCTGCCTCTCTCTGACTTTGGAGTGCTCAGCTGACCCAAGTGGATCCTTCGAGGTTCAGTCATCACTTTGTTTTTCAAATAACAATTACGGAAGTACGTGATGGCTTATTTAGAGGCATCTAAGGTTGCTTTCTTTACTAAGGAAAGCAGCGGTAAAGGCTCACCTTAGACTAGGCCTCACTGAGGCTCAGTAAGACCCCTTTATGTCAGAGCTTAAAAAGCAATTAAACTGAACAAACTCGCTTTCTGCTAACTCCCTGCTTTAGTTTCTCTGTATTGTTTTAGTTGCTATTGGTTACAAACGCACCTGCCTCGCAACCGGAATTATCGGTTGCCTGAGTTCAACTACTACTGTTAGGCCCAGTTTTCAACGAGGTCATAAAATCACAGAAGCACCATCTAAGGATAAAGGCAAATTAAAAAATTCTATAATCTGCACCCAACCCAAACCCCAGCAAGCAAGTTTCCTGTCAGCTGATCAGAAAAAAGGCAACAAAGACTTGTATTTATATAACACCTTTCACAATGTCCAAAAGCACTTGTTTAAAATGTATTCATTCATGGGATGTGAGCATCACTAGCAAGGCCAGCATTTATTGCCCATCCCTAGTTGCCCTTGAGAAGGGGGTGTTGGGCCTTCTTCTTGAACCGCTACAGTTCATGTGATGAAGGTTCTCCCACAGTGCTGTTAGGGAGGGAGTTCCAGGATTTTGACCCAGGGATGATGAAGGATCGGCAATAGACTTCTAAGTCAGGATGGTGTATGACTTGGAGGGGAACTTGGAGGTGGTGGTTGTAATGTATGTAATGTATATATACCTTAAGGGAGAGAACAACTTTTTACCGCTCCTGTATACTGTAGTACCGGCAGTGACCACACCTGTATATAAACCCTGAGTAGTGATCTGTACAGTTAGTTCTAGAGTAACCCTCATTCAGTAAAGACCTGTTGATCGTTCCCTGCAGTCAGTTGTCTGATTATTGAAGGACACAACATTAAGATACACGGATATAACATTGGCGACGACGCAGATTCGAACCTACCTGCAACTCTGCATCACCTCCCAGGGATTCGCTCCTGGAGAACAGTAGAAGGAGGTCGAGTCCAGAAGCACGGGCGTCGACCACGGGCAACCGCCCAGTCATCCAGCGGAGATTTGAGCATTGCAGGGCAGGCTGTCGAGAGCCAGGCTTGGCTTTCCAGTCACGGTGGTCCAGCGAAACGGGCTGGCAACAGGTACTGCGCAGACCCTTCCCAGACAGCGGCGGCTAGAGCCGACCGAGCGGCACAGAAAAAGGCCGAGCAGCGTCAACGGGGGAGAGAGAGAGGGCAGAGCGCACAGGGCGCAGCCGGTGTTCAGGACCGAGCGGCGTCAATGGGGAGAGAGACGAGAGAGAGCAGAGCGCAGCCTGTGTTCAAGGGCCGAGCAGCATCAACGGGGGAGAGAGGCGCGCAGGAAAACGCAAGGAGCTGCCATTGCCATGAGGACCGCAGAGAGCGGCATTGGCAGCAGCGCAGGAGCAGCGCACGAAACCCACAGGGCGTCGCCATTTGCCACGAGGACCGCCGAGAGCGGCGTTGGCAGCAGCGCGGGAGACGCCATTTTAAGCCGCAGCGGGGAAGAAAGGAAAGCGCGGGAGACGCCATTTTAAGCCAGTCTAACCACACCCAAAAATGCCGAAGAGTGGCAGTATCACAGCGTTCGACAATGAAGTCGAAGATTGGACGACATATGTCGAACACATAGAAGTATACTGCAAGGCGAATGAAGTGCCAGATGACAAGAAAGCGCTGGTATTGTTGAATTCAATGGGTGCAAAAACGTATGGCTTACTACGAAACCTAGTAACCCCAGAGAAGCCAGTAGAAAAGGATTTTGAAAACATAGTGTCAATCCTACAGGACCACTTAAACCCCAGACCACTGCTGATAGCAGAAAGATTTAAGTTTCACAAAAGGAACCAGCATAAAGATGAAAGTAATGCTGAGTATTTAACGGAACTGCGCAAGCTATCGAAACACTGCCAGTTTGGAATGGGACTAGCAGATACTTTAAGGGACAAGTTGTGTGTGGGCTTCAAAGTGAAGGAACCCAGAAACGGCTTCTATCAGAAAAGGTTCTTACGCTGGACAAGGCTTTCAACATTGCAGTATCACACGAAGCAGCAGCACGGGGCGCTGCAGAGATACAACGGAGACCGCAAGAATATGGCACAAATGAAATGTCATACGGAACAGTGAAGTGCTATCGCTGCGGCAGAACAACACACGACCATAATGATTGCTGGTTCAACGACAAAGTGTGCAGACAGTGTGGAAAAGTAGGACATATAGCAAGAGTCTACAGGATGGGAAAGAAAACCAGCAGCAAGAAATCTCCACAGGAGAAGTACAAGAAGGTACATAAGGTGACGGAGAGTAGTTCAGACGAACAGAAAACTGATACAGACTCCGGAAGCAAGGAGCTGGGTTGTCTGAAACGACATAATGTGATCAAAACGGAGGATCACCAAACTATCTGGGTCATGCTCAAGATAGCAGGAGTCCAAGTGAAAATGGAATTGGACACAGGATCAGCCCTAACAGTCATAAACCGAAGGGACTACAAGCGGCTATTCTCACATATACCCTTGAGAGATACAAAGATTGTCTTGAAGACGTACACAGGGCAAAAAGTCTACCCCAAAGGAAAAATAAGGGTGAACGTTATATATAACGGCAACGAAATACCAAAAATGGACCTATATGTATTGCCAGATGGAGGACCACCACTACTAGGACGTGAATGGATCCGGAAGATACAGCTAGATTGGCATTCCATACAAGCACTGATTGTAGATGCCAAAAAGGATGATGACGTCACACCTGGACGACTGTCAAAAATGCTAACTGACGCACAAGAAGTGTTCCAGCAGGGACTCGGAACACTAAAAGGCATAACAGCGACGATCAAAATAGAGGAAAATGCAAGCCCAAAGTTTTTTAAGGCCAGACCAGTACCTTATGCGATCCGCCCAGCCGTTGAAGCAGAGCTAGAAGGTTTGGAACGTTCAGGAGTACTGTCCAAAGTGGACTGGAGCGAGTGGGCTACACCCATCGTTCCTGTAATGAAGAGGTCATTGAGTAATACGCCTGGGGAACCAAAGAAGGTTCGCATCTGTGGGGACTTTAAGGTGACAGTGAACCCAATCCTTCACACTGTACAATATCCACTTCCGCGGATTGAGGATATTTTCGCCTCGCTATCTGGAGGGAAACGCTTCACTAAGATTGATCTGGCCCAGGCGTACCTGCAAATGGAGGTAGAAGAAGCCTCGAAACAGTACCTCACGATCAACACTCATAAAGGTCTCTACCAATACAAGCGGCTGGTGTTTGGGGTAGCATCAGCTCCGGCTATTTGGCAAGGGCAATGGAACAAGTCCTGCAAGGGATTCCAGGGACCCAGTGTTATTTGGACGACATCGTGGTCACGGGCGAAAATGACAGTGATCACCTCGCCAACCTGGAGCAGGTGCCCACTAGATTGAAGGAATATGGGCTCCGAGCTAATCGCCACAAATGCGAGTTTTTCCAGAAGCAGATCTCGTATTGTGGCCACGTTATTGATAAAGAGGGGTTACATAAGTCCCCTGAAAAGATTGAGGCAGTAGTCAAGGCTCCAGCACCGGAAAATGTGTCACAACTGAGGTCGTTCCTCAGGCTGGTGAACTACTACCATAAGTTCTTGCCGAATTTGTCTACCCTACTACACCCACTGAACACCCTACTGCAAACGGGGGTACCATGGAAGTGGAGTGACGAATGTAAACGAGCTTTCCAGAAGAGCAAAGCATTGATCACATCAAAAGAGGTGTTGGCTCATTTCAACCCAGCACTACCAATTCGGTTGGCGTGTGATGCATCACCCTATGGCATTGGTGCGGTGCTGTCGCACAAATTCCCGGACGGCTCGGAGAGGCCAGTAGCCTTTGCGTCTCGGTCACTAACCTCAGCCGAGCGTAACTACGCCCAGATTGACAGGGAGGCCCTCAGCGTAGTGTGGGGAGTGAAAAAGTTCAATCACTATCTGCACGGGCAGAAGTTCACCTTGCTGACTGACCACCAACCACTTGTCTCCATCTTTAATCCAAAGAAGGGCGTTCCGGTGATGACTGCGCAACGGCTACAAAGATGGTCTCTTTTTCTAGGGGCGCACCAATATGAAATCGAGTATAAGGGCACGAAACAGCATGGAAACGCTGATGGGCTATCACGCCTGCCACTGCCTACTGCGGAGGAAGCACCAGCAGTGGATCCTGTCGAAATATTTCATTCGACTATAATTGAATGCTTGCCAGTAACTAACGCTGGTATAGAGAAGGAGACCCGAAATGACCCGACACTGTCTCAGGTATATGATTTGACGGTGAAGGGATGGCCAGCACATGTCGACTCACTGTTGCCAGCATTTTCATCCAGAAGAGAACAGCTGTCAGTATGCCAGGGGACCTTGATGTGTGGATCCCGAGTGGTAATTCCACCCAAGTTAAGGGAGAGAGTGCTCAATGAGCTTCACGAAGGTCATCTGGGAGGGGTGAAAATGAAAAGCCTTGCTAGGGCTTATGTGTGGTGGCTGGGGATCGATCAGCAAATCGAGGACCTGACCAAGAGCTGCTCAGGATGCCAGAAGGTCCAAAATGCACCACCACATGCCTCTCTACACCCATGGGAGTAGCCCTCATCTCCATGGCAACGGGTGCATATTGATTTTGCTGGTCCATTCATGGACTCAATGTTTTTAATAGCCGTGGATGCGCACTCGAAATGGCCTAAGGTGTTCAAAAAGTCCTCCACCACCACGGAGAAAACTATTGCAGTCCTACGGACCATTTTTGCCAGGAATGACTTGCCAGAGCAGATTTGCTCTGATAACGGACCACAGTTTGTATCCGAAGAGTTTCGAAGATTTATGAAAAGGAATGGGGTAAGGCATTATACATCCGCCCCGTATCATCCAGCCACAAATGGATTGGCTGAGAGGTTCGTACAAACCTTAAAAAAAGCAATAAAGGCCATGTGCAATGACGACATTCCACTGCAGCATAAGGTGGACAATTTCCTGTTAGCCTACAGAAATGCGACACATGCAGTCACCAATCAGGCCTCGGCCATGATGTTCTTTAACCGAAGGTTGAGATCTCGTCTGGATTTGCTCAGACCAAATGTACGAAGAGATGTTGAGAGTAAGCAATTCCAGCACATCAATGAGAAGCCGACAAGGAGCTTCAATGTAGGGCAACCAGTCTTGGCCCGCGACTACCGAACAGAGAAATGGCAACCAGGAACGATATGCACACGGCAGGGGCCACTAATGTACACAGTGGATGTTGGGGAGAACATTGTGAGACGCCATGCTGACCAGACCCTAGAGTCACAGGAACGAGTCAACCCCATGTCTCGGCCATACGTACCTGGTGAGGAACCCGACGTACAGGTCGCATCTACCTCAGAAACAATAGCATTGGAAGCTGATGAATCAACTGACGACAGGGTGCTAGAATCGCCTCCGCACCAAGAGCGAGACACTCGGGAAAGGCGTTATCCAGAAAGAATCAGGAAGCCTCCCCAGAGACTGAATATATGAATGGACTATTTTCATATAACATTGTATATTAAAAATGTTAATTGTTAAATGAATATTATGGTACTGTTAATCTAAAAGGGGAGGAATTGTAATGTATGTAATGTATATATACCTTAAGGGAGAGAACTACTTTTTACAGCTCCTGTATACTGTAGTACCGGCAGTGACCACACCTGTATATAATCCCTGAGTAGTGATCTGTATAGTTAGTTCTAGAGTAACCCTCATTCAGTAAACACCTGTTGATCGTTCCCTGCAGTCTGTTGTCTGATTATTGAAGGACACAACATTAAGATACACGGATATAACAGTGGTGTTCCCATGCGCCAGCTGCCATTGTCCTCCTAGGTGGTAGAGTTTGGAAGTTTGGGAGGTGCTGTTGAAGAAGCCTTGGCAAGTTGCTGCCGTGCATCTTGTAGATGGTACAGTCTTGTTGCAACGGTTAATTAAACACTAAACTAATAAATAACAACAAATAAGAAAACTTTGTTCGCCAAGATATTTTGAACCTTATCATTCTCGATAGACAGGATGGCCAGTGAGCGATCGCAAAAATGTTTTGATGAGCTTCAACTTTGAGAAGCTCCATTCGCTGCTCGCCACCGATACGGGCATGGTTAACAGGCTCCTGAGTGCTATCCATATGTTTGGGAACTTGCTCTTTAAACCTGAAGTTTGCACTTCTTGAGGAGCGCTACAGTCTGTTGGAAACAGACTTTGGAGATGGCCAAGTTCTTCGCAGACTTCGACACTGTCAATGTCAGACCCTCTTGACCACAATGCCCCCCCGATCATGGCGGCATGGGTATTTGCCCACATCACCTATCGGTAAGGCCGGCCCTGTGTGCTCAAGTCTCTGAGGGGCTTGAACCCATAACCTACTGACTCAGAGACAAGAGTCCAACCAACTAAGCTAAGGCTGACCCCAAGCAGCCTTGTATGTGAGCTGCCAGTGCATCTCTGTTCTGATTGTGATGGACAGTTCTGTCTCCAGGGGTAGCACAGGCTGAGAGTATCTGCTGCTGGTGATTGCTTCAGTTTACATCATTCCGCTCTTTAGCTCCACATTGCAGGAATCAGCTGGAATTCCATGCAGCATGAAATACTCCGATTACATGTTTCTGAAATACAGTTATGAGAACTTCAGTAAAAAGACTCTAGGAAGGCTTGGAATCTCCTCTTTGGGACAGAGTTCCAGCGAGAAGCTTGAGAGAGATGTAGATTCAGGGCTAAGGGCAAGGGGGGAGCCTAGGAGGAGGTTTGGCTTGCTGGGCAAGAGGAAGTGTGAGGGGGGGAGGGGTTGCAGCAGAGGCAGCTGAACAGATGGTCTCAATCTTGGTGAGAAAGAAGCCCATTAGCTTCTTGCCCTTGTTGTTGGAGGTGAGGGTGGAAGGGGCAGGGTTTAAGGAGATGGTTGGTAGTGCAGAGAAGAAGCTGGGGGTTATCTTTGCTCTCCAGGATGATCCAGGAGTAGTGGGCCTTTTTGGTAGAGGAGAGTCCACTTGATGTGGCCTTGACAATTCCGGTGATGGACTCAGTGACCACGCTGTCATTAGCACTCGCTCCACCAACACAGATGAAAATGCATTAATTTGCACATCATAAATACTCTGCTGAAAATGTTCCATTTCCTTCCACCTTCTCAGGTTAATCCTTTAAAAAAATTCAGAAACAGTGGGGGTCATTTTGACTTCGTGCAATCGTGTGAAACAGATGATAGCGAATCGACATCCCGTTTAACATCACTTCCGATTAAAGATCGGGAGAGATGTAAATGGGCTGTCATGGAATCAAAATTAGCCCCATTGAACTTGGAAACAAAAAGTAAGGATCAGTTCACATTCTCCATTTGGCCCCAGAAATTTCAAATGAAGAGTATAGCAGCCCTGTGAACGGTTCGGACCAGCTTCATGTAGTACAGACTGAATTGGGGTAATCTCTTTGTGTTGTTATGTTGGGCCGCAGTGATGTGTGGATATATTTGCGTTTCAATCAGATCATGTGATGGTCAGGCACTCTCGGCCTGAACGTTCTCATGCCTGGGGTCTAGTCCTGGTGTGAAACCGCTGGCAGTGCAGCTGGAGAGTGGAGGGGGAAGGGGGTGGAGAATCAGATGGGATCTGAAAACATTGGGCCTTTGCCCAGTAGAGTAGCCGTAGAGTATTCCTATTGGGGCCCAGAATGGGAGCAAGTTGCCTCTGCACCACAGAAGGCCCATTACATTACATGGAGATGTGACTGGCTTCCCACCTCCCCCCACCCTGGAATTCCCACAGCTCCAGCCTACTAAGTGCCTGGTGATCTGGATGTCAGGGCGAAGCTGATAGCCAGGCCCACGGAGGGAGGCAAGTGGGGTCCACCAGGCCTGGGTTTTGGCCTAAATGCACCGAAAGACTGCAGGCAACATCCACCTGGGCTTGAATGCCAATGGTTTAAATTCCATTTAAGCTGCAAACACGATTCCATTGAAATGAGCAGTGAGCATTTATCTTGCCTGCACTTTAAGGGTTAAAGGAGCATTAAGAATCAGGCACATAATGATAGCCTATTATTTTCAGCCATTTTTCATGAGTGGTCCGTTTTATGAAGTCCAATTCATTCTTAACTTTGACTCGTAACATTTCTTGGCCGGATGAATAGTCATTTTGTTCTGTTGATGCCAAAGATTTCGAGATCCGTGATGTCAATGATCTTGCCCAGGGTGAAATTTGATATTTGAATTAATCAGCGTCTGTTTGAATGAATGGCACCAAGTCCACATACACACAAAAGTACTGTAAAGCATCATTTTCCTGACACTCCGAGGGCAGCCTTTAGCGCTGACACAGTACAATGGGTAATTTACAGTAGAGCCTCAATCGTATTTCAATACTCTTCGTGAAAGTGGCCCACATTTTGGTTGACATGATGCAAGATCAAGATGGATGTCATGTAACAGCAGAAGATTGAAGCTTAACTTCACCTCCCCAGTAATTCACTTCCACAGAATCTTTCCCTCTGGTGTTTGACGCATCACTCACAGCGAAACACGGCCTTCAGCCTTAAGTGGGATCCAAAGTCATCCATAAGTCACAGAGAGTCGGTGGCAATACTCTGACTGCGACTACTTGTTAAGGCTAGTACAATGGTATTTGGAAGGCACTCAAGCTGAAAAAAAAGTCAAGACGCTGAGAAGAATAGTGCTTTATACATTGCTTTTCATTCAGCAAACTGAATCTGGCTCGGAGTTTTGTGGTGTAATTGTGATAAATATTGTGAGATGTTTACGTGACTTTAAATGTAATGAATTGCCATAGTCCCTACATTGAAAGGCAACAAAGAGACACTAACATTAAAGGCATTACATAATAGAGTTCAGCACTGGATAAATGCAATAGCACAGTGATTTATTAAATTGCAATACTGGATAGTGAAATCCATTCAGTTCGTTTAGAGTTTTCACACACACGAGTCACGAATTACATAGAATTACATAGAATGTACAGCACAAAAACAGGCCATTCAGCCCAACTGATCTATGCTGGTGTTTATGCTCCACACGAGCCTCCTCCCACTCTACATCACCTGACCCCATCAGCATAACCTCCAATTCCTTTCTCCCTCGTGTACATATCTAGCTTCCGCTTAAATGCATCTATGCTATTCACCTAACAGTTCTGCAAATGCCAAACGGGCGTATGATGATCGGTAAGTCGGGCGAAGCAGCTCTTGGGCGTCTTTGTGCATCCAATGCCTTCTGGCCAAGCTTTGGGGTGCGGATTTTGCAGAGATTGTCCCGCTCCCTCCGCTGTAACTTTGGCAGAGCGGGGCGAAGCACCGAGGAATCTTTACCCTCTTTGTTTGCTCAGGTGTTTACACACAATATTGGCCCATAATTTCCGATAGGAGGCTTCCTTACCTGAGGGCTCCCAAGGTCCGGACTCTTCCGCTCCTGGGCCGCTCCACGATGAAATACGCAGGGCCCAGGTATCCCAGGGGTGCATATGGTTTGCAAGCATCTCTGGGGTCACGTGGGCCAGGCCAGCCAATGAAAGAAGCGAATCCCACTTCATAATTTTGACAGATAGACCTGTCAAAAGTATGAATGGGGATAACTGAAAAAAGACACTAAAACATCTAATAAATTTTTTTAAATCATCACGTTTTTAAAATGAGTTAAAATTACATTAAATTTAATATTTTAAAAAATTTAGTTTTTTGAAAAAAATAATTGAAGTTTTTTATGGGGCTTAAAAATATTTTTAAATTATAAATGAGTGAAAACATTTTTTTTTTACTTTTTTAAACTCTTATGCTGGTAAAAGCAGGCCTTACGCTTTACTGCTTTTACCAGGCATAAGATTTTTAATTGATTTCGGTGGGCGGAAGTTCTGCAGAAAGCAGAACTCTCCACCCGCAGAGGCTCTTCTCCAGTGGAGAAGAGGATTCTCGACAGATCGGAAATGCCGGTTTTCAGCGCATGCGCTTCGCATGCCTGAAACTGGCATTTCTGATGTCCCTACGGGTGCGTGTACACACCCATAGGCATCGGAAAATACGGGCCATTAAGTGTTGTAACCTCATTAAAGCCCAGAAACCTTTGCATGTAAAATTGTGACATAGAAACATAGAAACAAAGAAGATAGGAGCAGGAGTAGGCCATTCGGCCCCACAAGCCTGCTCCGCCATTCAATGAGATCATGGCTGATCATCCTGTCCCTGCCTTCTCCCCATATCCCTTGATCCCTTTAGCCTTAAGAAATATACCTAACTCCTTCTTGGATATATTTAATGAATTGGCCTCAACTGCCTTCTGTGGTAGAGAATTCCACAGGCTCACCACTCTCTGGGTGAAGAAATTCCTCCTCATCTCTGTCCTAAATGGCTTACCCCTTATCCTTGGACTGTGACCCCTGGTTCTGGACTTCCCCGCCATCGGGAACATCCTTCCTGCATCTAGTCTGTCTAGTCCTGTTAGAATTTTATAAGTTTCAATGAGATCCCCTCTCATTCTTCTAAACTCCAGCGAGTATAAGCCCAATCGACCCAATCTCTCCTCATACGTCATTCCTGCCATCCCAGGTATCAGCCTGGTGAATCTTCGCTGCACTCCCTCCATGGCAAGAACATCCTTCCTCAAATAGGGCGACCAAAACTGCACACAATACTCAAGGTGTGGTCTCACCAAGGCCCTGTACAACTGTAGCAAGACATCCTTGTTCCTGTACTCGAACCCTCTCGCTACGAAGGCCAACATACCATTTGCCTTCTTAACCGCCTGCTGCACCTGCATGCTTACCTTCAGCGACTGGTGCACAAGGACACCCAGGTCTCGTTGCACTTCCCCTTTTCCCAATCTATTGCCATTCAGATAATAATCTGCCTTCCTGTTTTTGCCACCAAAGTGGATAACCTCACATTTATCCACATTATACTGCATCTGCTATGCATCTGCCCAATCACTCAACCTGTCCAACCTGACATTTGTGCCAGGATTATTCTTTTTTTTCCCCCTACACATTTTGAACGGGCACTAGGAATATGCATTGAAATACATACATAGACGCAAACAGGCCATTCGGCCCAACCAGCTCACGTCCATGTTTACCCTCCACTCTAGCAAATAATCCTAATCCTAATCACAGTTACTCGCCCTGTTTCCATTTCCCGTCATTCCCTTTTTCGTCATCCACCTATCCAATCTAATCTTGAATGTTGACATAGTTGCTGCTTCATCCTCTAACCCTGGATGTGAATTCCACAGCCTCACAACTCTCTGTGTGAAGAGGTTTCTCCTGCCCTCTGTTCTAAATCTCGTACATTTGATCTTGTATCTATGGCCCCTCATTCTTGACCACTCAGCTATTGGGAACAGCCTGCTCTGTCCCATTTGAAACACTTCCATCATATTGCCCTGAAATTGACCCAAAATTATACATTCATAATGAGCTCCTGGCCCCTGTTGGATCTTCTACTGAGAGCTTGCCAAAGGGTCAGTATAGGGAAGGAAATTGCGAGCACTAGCCCTTAAAGGATTCCTAGAAAATGTGAAGGGATGAAACTGTATAAAGGCTGCATATGGGGGCAAAAATAAAATAGCCTTTAGTGAAAAGTTTCCGCTGTATATTTAAGCTTTTCCAAGTGCTGTGGTACACAAATTAAGGCTAGTATAAGCCAGTTACTGGGAAAATAAATGTGAAGGCAGTAAGCATAGTCCTGTGGGCAAATTAGGCAATGTACAAATCTTCTGGTATTGGCTGGCATAGTGGAAGTGCTGCTGCATGGGATGAATGTGAGGAGGGTTGCCTGTTTGGTCACTCTAGAGCAGGTCAGAAGCAACTTCCCCCCTAATTTTTTAGGGGGTGCGTGGCCCCTTTAAGGGGCTGCCCGGCCCCTTTGCAGTTTCGTAAAATTTAACATTGAAAAATCCGGTCCCAGGTTGCGTGGGACCGGCAGAGAGTTACACGGTCATGTAGCCACACAGCTTAGAGGGAGCGTTGGTCAGAGGCTGGGTATTCTGCGGCAAGTGTCTCACCTCCTGACTCCCCAAAGCCTGTCCACCATCTACAAGGCACAAGTCAGCCGTGTGATGGAATTTTCTCCACTTGCCGGGATGGGTGCAGCTGCAACAACACTCAAAACGCTCAATACCTTCCAGGACAAAGCACCTCATTCACTAGCCTAAATATTCACTCCCTCCAGCACCGGCGCACCGTGGCTGCAGTGTGTACCATCTACAAGATGCACTGCAGCAACTCGCCAAGGTTTCTTCGGCAGCACCTCCCAAACCCGCGACCTCTGCCACCTAGAAGGACAAGGGCAACAGGCGCATGGGAACACCACCACCTCCAAGTTCCTCTCCAAGTCACACACCATCCTGACTTGGAAGTATATCATCATTCCTTCATCATCGCTGGGCCAAAGTCCTGGGACTCCTTCCCTAACAGCACTGTGGGCGTACCTTCACCACACGGAATGCAGCGGTTCAAGAAGAAGGCGGATCACCATCTTCTCAAGGGCACCTAGGGATGGGCAACAAATGCCGACTTTGCCAGCGAGGTCCACATCCCAAGAATGAATTTAAAAAAGGGCGCCTCCCCAAAGAACAGGAGGACAACATCCCTGGCAGGAAGTGATGGCAAAAAAGTTGAAGGAGGAGACAACCTTGACTTGCCATTGGCTGTGTTGCCTAAATGGTGCTGATTGGCTGAAGGTGTCTTTGGAGGAGATTGCACAGACCTAAGAATGGCTTTGCGTTAATACAGAGCCTGTGAGGGCAATTATGACCCTATGTGGAACATCTGTGGCTACTGCAAGACATACAGGTGGGCAAGAGATGGGGAGCCAGGCATCAAACTGGCTTTTAATTGATTTTATTCATTATTCAACTCTTGTTCATTGGGAAATAAATAAGGATTTTTTTAAATTTAAATTTCCCATGATACTAATTGGCTGGACAAGGGTCTGCAGAAGATGCTTTGCTGACATATTTGTATATTGAATAAATAAACACAAAATGGGGACTATTAAACATAAGAACATAAGAATTGGGAGCAGGAGCAGACCATGTGGCCCCTCGCGCCTGCTCCGCCATTCAGTAAGATCATGGATGATCTTCGACCTCAACTCCACTTTCCCACCCGATCTCCATATCCCTTGAGTTCCCTAGAGTCCAAAAATCTATCTATCTCAGTCTTGAATATACTCAATGACTGAGCATCCACAGCCTTTGGGGTAGAGAATTCCAAAGATTCACAACCCTTTGAGTGAAGAAATTCCTCCTCATCTCAACCTTAAAAGGCCAGCCCCTTATCCTGAGACTTTGCCCCCTGGTTCTAGACTCTCCAGCCAGGGGAAACAACCTCTCGGCATCTACCCTGTCAATCCCCCTCAGAATCTTGTATGTTTCAATGAGAAAGAAAGAAAGATGGACTAGGACAGCAGCGTGGGAGTGAGAGATTTTAAATGAGGTCTGTTTTGTTTCAGAAGAAGTGACAATTACTTTAATTCTGAAGCAAGTCTGTCAGGCATTCGACCCAACTCCAGCTCCAGGAGCCCATCTGTCCCAAGGGGTCAAACTCCAGCACTAGAAAAGCACAGCATCTCAGCTCCTTCAAATTCTCCAGTCCTCATTTTCCAATTCTTAAAAGTTTATTCTTCAGTCTCAGACATGTTACAAGATTAAATCAAATGGCTGCTCCTTACAAAATCCTGCACACTTACCTGTTTCATTGGGATGAGGTCCAGCAAGGAGCTGGCTCCTGTGAGGGTCTGGTCAGTTCCAGAGGTAATGATGTGGGGGATGTATTGATTTGTATGTGGGTTCAATGACGACACATTCATGAAAGAGAATGAGTTTTTATCTAAAGTATGTTGAACTCTTTTTAACAGCATTTGCTGATATCATTACATCTCCTTTTCTTAAAACAAAAGTATTTTACTTTTAACTAACAACATGTTTTCTTTGTATTAATCTGCATTTTAACTGTAACACTTAATGAACTTACATTATCATTATCATGATCAAGGTTTTTTAACCTTGCTTTGTGTGTTCACATGAAATATGTAAATACACTAGAACTTGAAGAAAGAATAAGATAACATTACTTCCTTCTATAACAATAGTCCTTAAATTTGCTCAATGAGTCTCTCAGGAGGCTTCACGTGTCTTGAGGATTTTCTGATTGATTGTCCTTGAATCTGAGTTGTTGCCTCAGATGATGGTTTCTCAGCTGTGTGATCAGGTTGTTCAACAGTATCAGTCTTCTGACTTGCTGTGGCTGGTCCCATGAGAAGATCTCGACGATTTCTTCTCAGAACAGCATCCTCATCTGTCTGAATGGTGTATGATCTTGGTTGAACTTCACTCAGGACAGTTCCCTTCTGAGTCCATGTGTTTGTTTTGTCTTTGAACCTTACTTGGTCACCAGTGTGCAGTTCAGGTAGGTTTTGTGTTCCTCTGTCATAGTAGTACTTTTGCTTTTCTTTCTGTTGTTCTTTGAACTTCCTCACTTTCTCCCCCTCTTTTGTTTTCAGGAGGTTCTCCGGGATGGGTAGGTTTGACCTTAGCCAACGTCCCATGAGTTGGGCTGGTGACATACCACACTCGAGCGACGTTGTGCGGTATACAAGCATGCTCTGGTAGAAGTCAGTTCCACTGTCTTTTGCCTTGTACATCAGTCTTTTCACTGTGTTTGCGGGCTCTCCTGGGTCAACAGCTCTGGACAACGTGTCTGCTGTATACATCAGCTTACCCGGTGTGTACGCAACATTCAGTTCATCATAGACTGTCTCTCCTTCGCTTTCCACAATGAGGACTCTCTTTACCAGGTTCAGTCTCTCACAGGCTTTTAAACCTAGTATGGCTTGCACATCCTTTGGTACCACGATTAATGCTAGCGTGTGCTCTCTGTCCTTGTGTGTTACTTTGACAATGCATCTTCCTTTCACTGGTATATCAGTACCTGAGTATCCTGTCACTTTCACTTTTATTCCATGTATCTTTGGTCTGGGTCTAATTTTCTTAAAATCAGTCTCTGATATCACATTAACTTGTGCTCCAGTATCCAATTTAAATGGAATGTGTATATCATTCACTTTTAGTGTCAACATCCAGTCTCTTTCTTCTTTTTTGTTTTCAGACACAACATCTACATAGAACTCCTCTATGTCGCTTTCATCTACTGCATGGACCTTGCTTTGTTGCACTTGGTTCTTGCAGCAACGGGCATAATGGTTGTTTTTGTTGCAACTATTGCATGTTTTACCATATGCTGGACACTTTCTTGGTGGATGCTATGTACCGCATCGACTACATGACTTTCGATTGTCCCTTTCATTTTCGTTCGCTGGCCACGCCTCTTTTTTCACATTGGCGCTCTTTTTGTTAAACGGTTTGTGTCCGTTCATTCTCACTGCATCCACGTTGCAGCTATTGTCACTGAACAGCTCCTTTGCCTGCGACTTCACAGTTTCTGTAGCCCTACACAGTGCTATGGCTTTTCCCAGGTCTAGGTCTTGGTCTCTTAGCAGTCTTTCCCTTAAACCATTATCTGGAATACCACACACCAGTCTGCCTTTTATCAGCGAGTCTGTCAGTCCCCCAAATTCACATGTTTTGCTTCAGTTTCTCAGTTCAGTCACATACTGATCAATAGTCTCTCCCGTTTTCTGTACACATGTGAAAAATCTGTGCCTCTCAAACGTCACGTTACGTTTAGGTATGCAGTAGGCCTCAAACTGTTCCATTATTTTATCTAGCTTCATTTTGTCTCCATCCACAGTGAATGTGAAGTTATTATACACCTCCAGCGCTTCATCACCCACGACATGTAAGAACAGTGACGATTTCCTTTTATTACTTTTCTCGTCAGCTCCGATTGCTGATAAATACAACCCCACACGTTGTTTGAACCTTCTCCAATTTTCAGCCACATTACCTGTCAACTGAAGCGTCGCTGGTGGGAGTAAACCTTCCATTTTTCACTTCGTTAGCTATTCTCTAATGGTAAGTAACGATGTTCTCTTTTGGCTTGCTAATCTGTGGAGAGCTGATTTAACTTCAGATTTTTTCTCTTCATCTCTTTCAATCACTTCTGACACCATGTATTGATTTGTATGTGGGTTCAATGACGACACATTCATGAAAGAGAATGGCCTAGAAATTCAGTGGTGTTAGCGCCCACTTAGCGCCTAAAGAGGTCTTTTGCGCCGGCGCTGTTGGTAGCCTGGATTTCAGTGTAGCGCAAATGGTGGCGTTAGCCGGTAGCGCTGCGCCGGCACCGATGACGTCATCGGTGTGCGCAGCACCCCGGTTCCAACGCGATGCTGGCCCGACGCCCAAATTCAGTTGCGCCCGCCTCTCCCGTAGCGGGCGCAAAGAGCGTTTGTAAAACGGGGCCTTGCAGCTCCGAGAGGCCGGGGCGTAAAGGTGGAGGTGCGGCCAGCCGCTTTCCCGGCGGCCGCTTGGCAGCACCTTCCTCCCCGGACTCCCACACCACCCCCCCCGCGGCATTGGTCTCTGACCCCCGCGAGCCCGGCACTTCTCCGTGGTGCCGGGCTCATTTGCCGGGGGAATCCAGCAGCGATCTCACGGCTGCAGGCAGCTCCTCCTTAAGAGAAGGAGGAGGCCTGCAGTACCCCAGCCTGCCGCACCGCATCGGGTGGCGCTGCGGCAGCTGGACGCCTGAAATTGACTTTCAGCGCCCCAAACGGAGGCGGCCAAACCCTGCAATAGCGCCCGCCTCCGTCTTGGGGTGCTGCAACTGAATTTCAGGCGGGCGCTACGGGAATCCGGGCGTGCGCTAACTTTCGGGCGCTAAAGACCTGGCGCGGCGATAGCGAATTTCTAGGCCAGTGAGTTTTTATCTAAAGTGTGTTGAACTCTTTTTAACAGCATTTACAGGAGACTCCATGCTTGTGATGCATCTAGAACGAAACTGAAACTAAACTAAACTGCCTTGCTTGTCTCGGTCACATGCCCTCTGCTGGTCAGGCACAAGCAATCAATCAGGCAACTATGCTGGTAAGACATGATAATCAAACAGGCAAATAACATCACTATTTGCTGATATCATTACAGGGGATGGAAGAGAAGCCATTGCTGGTGATGTTCTGGTTACTATTGGATAAGAGTGGAACCAAGCTAGGGCAGTCCCACTGAGCTAGACAATGGAGGAAAGAGGTTTGAGGAGGACAGTATCAAAGGCTGCAGAGAGGTTGAGGGCGGGAATACACCATGGTGCGAGTCACAGAGAATGTCATTTGTGACTTTGATCAGGCTATTTCAATGTTGTGGCGGGGCGGAAATCTGATTGAAGATTCAAACATGGTTGCGGGAAAGACGAGATTTGGAAGGTGACAACATGTTCAAGAACTTTGAAGAGGAATGGGAGATTAGAGAGGGACCAGTAGTTTGCAGGGGGGTTGATGGTGGCTTTTTGGGGAGGGGATGATGATGGCAGTTTTGAAAGGGGGGAGGATAGTACCTAAGGAGGAGGAATCGTTTACAATGTCAACTACCATGGGGGCTAGTAAGCAACAGTGGGTGTTCAATAGTTTGGTGGGAATAGGGTCAAGAAAGCAGGAGCTGGATCTCATGGACAAGATAGGTTTGGAGAGGACAGGAGGGAAACTAGAGAAGGACATGGGATCACGGCTGAGGAGGAAGGGGAGTCTGGGGGGAAACAGCAGAGACAACTCCGAATCTTAGTGCCAAAGAAGTTGATAAGCTACTTGCACTTATTGTTGGAAGTGAGGGTAGAGGGGCCAGGGGGTGGTGTTTAAAGGGGCAGTTGGTAATGGAGAAATGAACCTGGGGGTTATCTTTGCTCTCCTGGATAATCCTGGGGTAGTGAGCAGTTTAAGCAGAGGGGGTGAGGCCTGATAGTGCTTGATCTGGTTATAGATGGCTAAATTATGTTATGTGCCAGATACGTGCAGGTTTGTGCCCCTTGAATGTGAGGGAGTGAAGATGGGGCCATACCAGCAGGAACAACCAGAATGGGAGATAAAGGTTTTACTGGGGGCCATGACATCAAAGGGAGAGCTGAGGAAGTGATTGAGCAGAAGAACAATTGCTGAAATACCGTGACAAATGGAGGGCCAAAGGTTAGGCAGTAGGCAGCTTGAAAGAACAATTGTAAGTGTGTAAATTGTGACTTGGGGAATAATGTTTTCTAGGGGCGGATGCAGAAGGAAGTGTGGTTGGAAATGGGTGGGGGGTGTGGGTGGTGGGGGATACAAGGAAATGATTGGAGATGGCCACATCACTCAGATTCAGACAATCCGTTCAGCTGCCTCTACTGTTTCCCCCTAGGCTCCACCGCCCCCTCAGCCCTAATCCCATGTGCAAACAAGGTGCACAGAGAACTAGGAGAGACAGTTAGAGTTAGAAATAATATAGAATTAGGTGTGATCGTAGAAAATACAAAGAATTCTAAGTTAGGTTTGGAGTGCATGTGTGTAAATGCACAAAGTGTGGTTAATAAGGTTGGTGAGCTGCAGGCACAAATAGTCACATGGGAATATGATGTAGTGGCAGTAACGGAGGCCTGGCTCAAAAAAAGGGAGGATTGGATGCTTAATATTCCTGGGTACAAGGAATTCAAGAAAGATAGGGAAGGAAAAAAAGGAGGAGGGGTAGCAGTTTGATTAAGGAAAATACACTGCTAGAAAGAGAGAATGCCCTTGAGGGGTCAAAGACAGAATCTATTTGGTTGGTGTTAAGAAACAATAAAGGGGTGATTACGCTACTTGGTCTATTTTATAGACCACCAAATAGTGGGATAGAGATAGAGGAGCGGATTTACTGAGAGGTGCGTGAACTATAGAGTAGAGATAATGGGAGACTTTATCTACCCCAATATTGAATGGGGCAGTGATTGTGTTAAGGGCAGAGAGGGGGAGAAATTTCTGAAGTGTGTTCAGGAGAACTTTCTTGATCAGTATGTTTCCTGCCCAACGAGGAAGGAAGCATTTCTGGATCTAGTCCTGGGAAATGAAGCAGGCCAACTGGAGATTGTCACAGTGGGGGAGCATCTCGGGAATAGTGATCATAGTAGCATAAGGTTTAAATTAGTTATGGAGAAGGGCAAGGGGCAATCTAGAATAAAAATACTTAACTGGATGGGTAATTTCAGCAAATTGAGGAGGGATCTGGCCCGGGTAAATTGGAGTCAAAGGGGTCAATTTTCGTGGAGCCGTCAGGCGGGGTTTCAGGCGTGTGGGGGGGGGGGAAATCCCGAATTCGGGGGTCCCGACACCATCCCGCCCAAAACCCCGCTCCACGCAACTTTCAGAGGCGGCGGGTACCCGCCCCGCACTGGGACGCACCGAAACCAGGCGAGAAGGGATTAGTGCCAATTAACTGCCTGTTAACAGGTAGTTAACAGGCAGTTTTTAGCCTAATCCCTATTTTGAGGGGTTTCGTGTGGGATTCCCAACGGCTCCAAACCATGCCAGGTTAGAGCAGGTGGGCCGTCGGGTTAAGGAGTTGGAGGGGTCGCGATGTCGGTGTTCAGGTGAGTGATGGGTGCATGAGTGCAAAGGTAAGTGTGTTTGGTGTGTCTAAAGTGTGTAAAGAACTTTTACTTACCTGTACTTACCTTAACAGCCTTTCTTCCTGTAGCCATCGGGAGCCCATCACTCAGTCGGAACTTAAAGCTGAATGGCTGCGATCTGTGAAAAGTGACAGCCTTCAGCTTTGAGTGCCGGTGTGAGTTCTAACTGAGTCTGTGCAGAAGGACTCATGTTAGAACTCAGACTGTCAGTGTTTCACAGCTTCAAACAGCTGTGAAATACTGATATTTCATCTGTCAAGAACTCTTGACAGATGAAATTGCAGTCTGTGATGTCACCTGTTGCCGGGTGGCCCTTAATTAAGGTCAATCAAGGGAAAATCGCACGGATTGGCCGGACGTCGAAGTAGGCGGGTCTAAAACCCGAAATTTGTAGTCCCGCCTTCTTCCCGACAGCTTCGGGAAAATCGACCCCAAAGACTGGGAGGCAGAAATGTAATGGAGCAATGGGTGGCCTTTACAGAAGAGATGGTTCAGGTACAGTCTAGGTACTTTCTGACAAGAGGGAAAGGGAAGGCAACCAAAGCCAGAACTCCTTGGATGACAAAGGAGTTAGAGAGTAGGATGAAGCAGAAATTGGAGCGTATGACAGATGCCAGCTTGATAATACGAGGGAGAACCAGGCTGAATATAAAAAGTACAGAGGAGAAGTGAAAAAGGAAATAAGAGGGGCAAAGTGACAGTATGAGAATAGATTAGCGGCTAACATAAAAGGGAATTAACAGTATTAACAGTAAAAGGGCTGTCAGCAGAGTGGTTGTGCTGACTAGGGACCAAATTGGAGATCTATTGGTAGAGGCAGAAGGCATGGCTGAGGCAGTAAATGAATACTTTACATCAGTATTTACCAAGGAAGAGGACTTTGCCAAAGCTACGATAAACGAGGAGGTTGCCAGGGATACTGGATCAGATAATAATAGATAAAGAGGAGGTACTAGAAAGGCTGGCAGTACTTAAAGTGGATAAGTCACCCAGTCTGGATGGGACGCATCCTAGGTTGCTGAGGGAAGTAAGGGTAGAAATTGTGGAGGTGCTGGCCACAATCTTCCAATCCTCCTTAGATACAGGAGTGGTGCCAAAGGACTGGAGGATTGCAAATGTTACACCCTTGTTCAAAAAAAGGGAGAAGGATAAACCTGGCAATTACAGGCCAGTCAGTTTAACATTGGTTGTGAGGAAGCTTTTAGAAACAATAATCTGGGAGAAAATTAACAGCCACTTGAACAAGCATGGACTAATAAAGGAGAGCCAGCATGGATTTGTTAAGGGGTAGATTTTCCCGAAGCTGTCGGGAAGAAGGCGGGACTTCCCCTTTCAGGTTTTTGACCCGCCTACTTCGACGTCCGGCCAATCCGCGCGATTTTCCCTTGATTGACCTTGTTGAGCCCGCCCAGCGGGCTTAGCAGGCCAATTAAAGGCCACCCGGCAACAGGTGACGTCACAGACTGAAATTTCATCTGTCAAGAGTTCTTGACAGATGAAATATCAGTGTTTCACAGCTGTTTGAAGCTGTCAAACACTGACACTCTGAGTTCTGACATGAGTCATTCTGCGCAGACTCAGTTAGAACTCTCAGCAGCACTCAAAGCTGAAGGCTGTCACTTTTGACAGATCGCAGCCATTCAGCTTTCAGTTCCGGCTGAGTGATGCGCTCCCGATGGCTACAGGAAGAAAGGCTGTTAAGGTAAGTACAGGTAAGTAAAAAATTCTTTACACACTTTAGACACACCAAACACACTTACCTTTACACTCATGCACCCATCACTCACCTGAGCACCGACATCGCGACCCCTCCAACTCCTTCAACCCAACGGCTCGCCTGCTCTAACCTGACGTGGTTTGGAGCCGTCGGGAAGCCCACACGAAACCCCTCAAAATAGGGATTAGGCTAAAAGTTGCCTGTTAACAGGCAGTTAATTGGCACTAATCCCTTCCCGCCTGGTTTCGGCGGGTCCCAGTGCGGGGCGGGTACCCGCCGCCCCTGAAACTTACGTGGGGTGGGGTTTTGGGCGGGATGGTGTCGGGACCCCCAAATTCGGGATTTCCCCCCCCCCCACACGCCTGAAACCCCGCCTGACAGCTCCACGAAAATCTAGCCCTAAGTGTTTGACTAACTTGATTGAGTTTTTTGATCAGGTAACAGAGAGGGTGGATGAGGGCAGTGCAGTTGATGTTGTGTATATGGATTTTCAAAAGGCGTTTGATAAAGTGCCACACATTAGGCTTGCTAGCAAAAGTTGAAATCCATGGGGTAAAAGGGGCAGTAGCAGAATGGATATAAAATTGGCTAAGGGATAGGGTGAATGGTTGTTTTTTGGACTGGAGGGAGGTATACAGTGGTGAGTCCCAAGGTCCAGTACTAGGACCACTGCTGTTTTTGATGTACATTAATGACTTGGACTTGGGGGTACAGGGCACAATTTTGAAATTTGCAGATAACACGAAACTTGGAAATGTAATGAACAGTGAGGAAGTGAAAAAGAAAATAAGAGGGGCAAAGAGAGAGTATGAGAATAGATTGGCAGCTAACATAAAAGGGAATCCAAAAGTCTTCAATAGACATGTAATTAGTAAACAGTTAGTAAGAGGAGGAGTGGGATCGATTAGGGACCAAAGGAGACCTACGCATGGAGGCAGAGGGCATGGCTGAGGTAGTAAATGAGAAGAAGCTGCCAAAGTCATAGTGAAAGAGGAGGTAGTGCAGGTACTGAATGAGATAAAAATTGATAAGGAGGAGGTACTAGAAAGGCTGTCTGAACTTAAAGTTGATAAGTCACCAGGACCGGACAGGCTGCATCCTAGGATGCTGATGGAAGTTAAGGAGGAAATCGCAGAGGTACTGGCCATAATCTTCCAATCCTCCTTAGATATGGGGGTGGTGTCAGAGGACTGGAGAATTGAAAATGTTACACGCTTGTTCAAAAAAGGGTGTAAGGATAAACCCAGCAACTACAGGCCAGTCCGTTTAACCTTGGTAGTGGGGAAGCTTTTATAAACAATAATCAGGGACAAAGTTAACAGTCACTTGGACAAGTGTGGATTAATTAAGGAAAGCCAGCATGGATTTGTTAAAGGCAAATCGTGTTTAACTAACTTGATTGAGTTTTTTGATGAGCTAACAGAGAGGGTTGATGAGGGCAATGCGGTGTGATGTGGTGTACATAGACTTCCAAAAGGCGTTTGATAAAGAGCCACATAATAGGCTTGCCAGCAAAGTTGAAGCCTATGGAATGAAAGGGACAGTGGCAGCATGAATACGAAATTGGCTAAGTGACAAGAAACAGAGAGTAGTGGTGAACGGTTGTTTTTCAGACTGGAGGAAATTATACAGTGGTGTTCCCCAGGGTTCAGTACTAGGACAACTGTTTTTCTTGATATATATTAATGACTTGGACTTGGGTGTACAGGGCATAATTTCAAAATTTGCAGATGACACAAAACTTGGAAGTATAGTGAACAGTGAGGAGAAGAGTGATAGACTTCAAGAAGACATAGACAGGCTGGTGAAATGAGCGGAAATTTAACGTAGAAAAGTGCAAAGTGATACATTTTGGTAGGAAGAACGCGGCGAGGCAATATAAACCTAACGGGTACAATTCTAAAGGGGGTGCATGAACAGAGAGACCTGGGGGTATAGGTGCACAAATCATTGAAGGTGGCAGGGCAGGTTGAGAAAGTGGTTAAAAAAGCTTACAGAATCCTGGGCTTCATGAATAGAGGTATAGTGCTGGATTTTCCAAGCCCCGAGGAGGTGGGTATGGAGGCGGGACAGCCGGTAAACTCGGAGAAAGAGGGGGCGGCTGGCAAAGCCGCCCCATCCCACCTCCATGCCCTTTTGCCAGGTGGCGGGAAGATGTGCTGCTTCGGGTCCCGTTTCCTGGAGGCGGGAAAGGCATTTAATCCTTTTAACTGCCTGTTAACAGGTAGTTAGCAGGCATAAAAAAGGATTAGTGCCATTTTACTTTCACAGGTGAAGGCTTCCCAACCTCGGAGAACCCCGCCAGGTTGGAGGAGGCGTGGAGGAGGTCTGCGGCGGTCGGAGGCACCTGGAAGTAAGGCGTAGAGGTGAGTGATGGGTGCAAGTGTGGACTGGTAAGTATGCAAGGTGAGTGATAAGTTTAAAAAAGTGTTCACTGCTTGTCAATTTCACAGAATGGCTGTTGGAACCTCTGTTCCAATAGCCATGTGAAATTTACAAATTTGAAAGGTTTGATGAGTCCTCAACACAAGGACTCATCAAACTAAATAGAATGTCAGTGTTTGACAGCTTCACAGAGCGGGCTTAACAAGCTCAATCAGAGGAAAATCCCCCTGGTTGGTCAGGCGAGGATGGAGGCGGGACATTGACATGACAAGCAGTTGTCCCACCTCCAACTCACTTCCATTTACAAAATCCAGCCCATAGAGTACAAAAGCAAGGAACATAAGAACATAAGAAATAGGAGCTGGAGTAGGCCATTTGGCCCTTCGAGCCTGCTCCACCATTCAGCAAGATCATGGCTGATCTTCTACCTCAACTCCACCTTCCCACACTATCCCCATATCCCTTAATTCCCTTTGTTCCCAAAAAATTAGCAATCTCTGTCTTGAATATACTCAATGACTGAGCCTCCACAGATCTCTGGGTTAGAGAATTCCAAAGATTCACAACCCTTTGAGTGAAGAAATTTCTCCTCATCTCAGTCCTAAATGGCTTACCCCTTATTCTGTGTCTGTGATCACGTGTTCTAGATTCCCCAGCCAGGGGAAACATTTTCCCAGCATTAACCCTGTCAAGCCTCTTAAGAATTTTATATGTTTCAATTAGATCACCCCTCATTCTTCTAAACTCTAAGGAATATAGGCCTAGTCTACTCAATCTCTCCTCATAGGGCAATCCCCTCATCCCAGGAACCAGTCTAGTGAACCTTCGTCGTACTCCCTCTAAGGGAAGTATGTCCTTCCTTAGGTAAGGAGACCAGAACTGCACACAGTACTCCAGGTGTGGCCTCACCAATGCCCTGTATAATCGTAGTAAGACTTCTTTACTCTTCTACTTTAATTCCTTTGTAACAAAAGCTAACATACCATTTGCTTTCTTAATTGCTTGCTGTACCTGCATGTTAACTTTCTGTGATTCATGTACAAAGACACCCAGGTCCCTCTGAGTGCAAACATTCCCCAGTCTCTCACCATTTAAAAAATAATCAGCTTTTTTGCTTTTCCTACCAAAGTGGATAACTTCACACTTCCCCACATTGTGTTCCATTTGCCATGTTCTTGCCCACTCAGCCAACCTGTCTATATCTCTCTGCAGCCTCTTTGTGACCTCCTCACAGCTTACATTCCCACCTAACTTTGTATCATCAGTAAACTGGGATACGTTACACTCAGTCCCTTCATCTAAGTCATTAATATAGAGATTGTAAATAGCTGAGGCCCAAGCACTGATCCTTGCGGTACCCCACTAGTTACAGCCTGCCAACCTGAAAAAGTCCCTTTTATTCCTACTCTCTGTTTTCTGTCCATTAACCAATCCTAATGTATTACCCTCAATACCAGGAGTCCTAATTTTGTGTAATAACCTCTTGTATGGCACCTTATCGAATGCCTTTTCAAAATCCAAATACACTATATCCACTGGTTCCCCCTTATCCATCCTACTAGTTACAACTTTGAAAAACTCTAACAGATTTGTCATACATGATTTCCCTTTCATAAAACCATGTTGACTCTGCCAAATCAAAGTGCGGGAGCAGAGCGGAGCGGCTGTTTAAAAAGAGCGGGAATTTATGATGAACCTTTATAAAACACTGGTTCGGCCTCAACTGGAGTATTGTGTCCAGTTCTGGGCACCGCACTTTAGGAAGGATGTGAAGGCCATAGAGAGGTTGCAGAAAAGATTTACGAGAATGATTCCAGGGATGAGGGACTTCAGTTATGTGGATAGACTGGAGAAGTTGGTATTGTTCTCCTTAGAGCAGAGAAGGTTGAGAGGAGATTTGATAGAGGTGTTCAAAATCATGAGAGGTCTAGACAGAGTAGATAGAGAGAAACTGTTCCCATTGACGGAAGGGTCGAGAACCAGAGGACACAGATTTAAGGCAGAAGAACCATTGTTAAGTAAGAAAAAACTTTTTTATGCAGCGATTGGTTATGACCTGGAATGCACTGCCTGAGAGGGTGGTGGAGGCAAATCCAATTGTGGCTTTCAAAAGGGAATTGGATAAGTACCTGAAGGAAAAGAATTTGCAGGGCTACAGGGAAAGGGCGGGGGAATGGGACTAGATGAAGTGTTCTTGCAGAGATCCGGCACAGGCTACACTGGCCAAATGGCTTCCTTCTGTGCTGTTACCATTCTATGAAACTACTCTAGTAATAGACGTCAAGAGGACATGGATAGGCTGGTGGAATAGGTGGACACATCGCAGATGAAATTCTACAGAGAGAAGTGTGAGGCCATATATTTGGATAGGAAGAATGAGGAGAGACAATACAAGCTAAATGGTACAATTTTAAAGGGGGTGCAAGAACAGAGAGGCCTGGGGGTGTTTGTGCACAAATCTTTGAAGGTGGCAGCACAGGTTAACAAAGCAGTTAATAAAGCATATGGGATCCTGGGCTTTATAAATAGAGGCATAGAGAACAATAGCCAGGGAGTTATGCTAAACCTGTATAAAATACTAGTTCAGCCCCAGCTGGAGTATTACGTCCAATTCTGGGCAACACACTTTAGGAAGGACGTGAAGGCTTTGGTGAGGGTACAGAAAATATTTACTAAAATGGCTCCAGGGATGAGGGATTACAGTTATGTGGATAGACTGGAGAAGCTGGGTTTTTCTACTTAGAGCAGAGAAGGCTAAGAGGAGATTTGATAGAGGGGTTTAAAATCATGAAGGGTTTAGATAGAGTAAATAAAGAGAAACTGTTTCCAATGGCTGAAGGTTCGATAACCAGAGGGCACAGATTTAAGGTGATTGGCAAAAGAACCAGAGGCGACATGAGGAAAAACCTTTTTACGCAATGAGTGGTTAAGATTTGGAATGTGTTGCCTGATAGGCTGGTGGAAACAGATTATATAGTGGCTTTCAAAAGGGAATTGGATGAATACTTGAAGGAGAAAAAAATTACAGGGATATGGGAAAAGAGCCGGGGAGTGGGACTAACTGGATTATTCTTCGAAAGATCAGGCACAAACTCGATGGGCTGAATGGCCTCCTTCTGTGCTGAACTATTCTATGATTCTGATTCTCTGAGATCTGTGACAGAGACCATGTGAATAAAGAGGCCGCGTGAGATGGCATGGTCGAAGGGTGGCCCATGAATATGGGTAAGAGAGTTTATTTCCTCTGGTGGGGCAGTCCAGAACAAGAGGGCATAACCTTAAAATTAGAGCTAGGGTGATGTCAGGATACACTTCTTCACACAAAGGGTAGTGTGGTGTATGTAACCTGTTCCACCTTAAGAGAACTACCTTAAGAGATGTACTACTTTCTCTTGGCTGCTGTATACTGTAATACCGGTGGTGGCCACACCGGTATATAAGTGTTGTGTAGGGATTTGCTGGGCAGTTCAGCCCTGACCTCCGAATAGTAAAGACCTGTTAAAAGTTATTCTTGTTGTCTGTGTCCAGTGATTGATCATACGCATAACTGGGACACACAGACTCAACAGTGGCGACGAGTCCGATCTTACCCTGCGGCAGTTTTACATCCAAGGCAGCTTCGTCCTCAGAACGGGCGTCGAGAAGAGGCATCCGCCCTCATCATCCTGCTGAGCACCATCGCACGGGAGGCATCGAGAAGCCGGCTTAAAAAGAAAAAAAAAAAAAATTCTGACCACGAAGCCCTCCATCAGCGACAGGCAGTGATCATCCCTTCTACCACGGTGGTGGGTAAGCTGATCAGCGACACGAGCAGAAAGTCGGCCGCGTTGGCTGTGGAGTAGGGGAGGGAAAACGGAGGAATAAGGGCGGAGAACTCGACCACGGCCGGTAAAAAGGGCCGGGCTGCAATCGAGGCCGAGAGGCACAGCGACTGGGGCAGCTTAAAGCACGAGAGCCACGGAGAACTCAAACGCAGCCAGTGAAAAGGACCGGGCTGCAAGCGGGGCTGCGAGGCAAAGCAGCGTCGGGGAATTGAGAACCGCTGGGGAGGCGAGAACGGCAGCAGCAAGGCAATCGCCATTGCAGCCAGCGGGGGAAGAAGGCAAACGCGGGAATCCGCCATTGTAGTCGGCGGGGGAAGAAGACGAGCGCGGGAAAGACCGCCAAGCGCGGGAAGCCGCCATTTTAGTAGGCGGGGGAAGAAGACAAGCGCGGGAAGCCGCAATTTAAAAAAAAAAAAAATTTTTAACTTGCAAGGATGCCTAAACATGGGAACATTAATACCTTTGATAGCGATATCGAAGATTGGACCACGTATGTAGAACGCATGGAAGTTTATTGTAAAGCAAATAAGGTACCAGATGATGAGAAAGCACTAACCTTATTAAGCTCAATGGGTGCGAAGACATACGGGCTATTGAAGCATCTTCTATCACCAGATAAACCGGCGGATCAGACTTTCGCGAATATTGTTACTGTCCTGAAAAATCATTTAAACCCCACGCCGCTGATGATAGCGGAACGATTTAAATTTTACAGAAGAACGCAGCTGAAAGACGAAAGCAACGCTGAATTTTTAATTGAACTGCGTAAGCTATCAAAGTACTGTCAGTTTGGAACAGGACTAGCAGATGCGCTGAGAGATAAATTTGTGTGTGGATTGTTAAAAGAAGGAACACAAAAGCGACTGCTTGAGGAGAATGATCTTACGCTTGATAAAGCTGTCACTTATTGCAGCATCGCACGAAGCCGCAGCGAGAGGCACGGTGGAAATGCAGCTACGGTCACTGGAACTCAGCACCAATCAAATGGTCTTGGGTACAGTAAAATGTTATCGTTGTGGAAAGACAACGCATGATCAGAACCAGTGCTGGTTCAAAAATCAGGAATGCAGAAAATGTGGCAGGCTTGGTCACATAGCTAAAGTATGCCGGTCAGGAAAGAAGACCAGCAACAAAAAGTCACCGCAGGAAAAGTACAGAAAGGTACACAAGGTGACAGAGAACAGTTCGAACGAACAGAAGTCAGATTCAGACTCCAGCAGTAATGAACTGGGTAATCTAAGAGTACACAATGTTGGTAAGGAAGCAGACCTCCAAACAATTTGGGTCACACTTCAGATAGCAGGAGTCCAAGTGAAGATGGAATTGGACACTGGATCGGCATTGACGGTCATGAATAAGCAAGATTACAAAAGGTTATTCCCACATATTCCCCTACGGGATACGGAGATTGTATTGAAAACATACACGGGGCAAAGAGTATACCCCATCGGGAAGATAGAGGTAAAGGTGGTCCACAAGGGCAAAGAAAGCCGAGGAATGGACTTATATGTGCTACCTGAGGGAAGTCCACCACTACTGGGACGGGAGTGGATTAGGAAAATAAATATGGACTGGCATTCCTTAAAAGCACTAACGGTAGATTCCGGTAAAAAAGATGTCAAACCTAAACGATTGTCCAGAATATTGGACGATGCTAAAGAGGTGTTCCAACAGGGACTGGGAACACTGAGAGGAATTACGGCAAACATCAAGGTTGAAGAACATGCAAACCCGAAATTTTTCAAAGCCAGACCGGTACCTTATGCGATACGACCTGCTGTGGAAGCTGAGCTGGAAGGGCTAGAACGTTCAGGAGTACTGTCTAAGGTAGACTGGAGTGAGTGGGCCACGCCCATTGTCCCCGTCATGAAGCGTTCATCGAGCAACAAGCCGGGGGAACCGGGGAAGGTTCGCATCTGTGGAGATTTCAAGATCAATGTTAATCTGGTGCTTCACACGGTGCAGTATCCGCTTCCGCGGATTGAGGATATCTTCGCTTCGTTGTCTGGCGGGAAACACTTCACCAAGATAGACCTGGCGCAGGCGTACTTACAGATGGAAGTTGAGGAAGAGTCACGCCAGTATCTCACGATCAACACGCATAGAGGCTTGTACCGGTATAATAGACTGGTTTTTGGAGTGGCATCGGCTCCAGCAATTTGGCAGAGGGCCATGGAGCAGGTATTACAGGGAATTCCAGGCACACAATGTTACCTGGACGATATTCTGATTACAGGAGATGATGACGAGGAACACCTTGCAAATTTGTAACTGGTGCTCACCAGATTGAAAGAATATGGACTTCGAGTTAATCACCAGAAATGTGAGTTCTTTCAGAAGCGGATCTCGTACTGTGGTCATGTCATTGACCAGGAGGGGCTTCATAAGTCTCCTGACAAGATCGAAGCTGTTGTGAAGGCTCCCGCTCCGGATAATGTATCCCAGTTGAGGTCGTTCCTAGGGTTGATTAACTATTACCATAAGTTTCTGCCAAATTTATCCACGGTGCTGCACCCGCTGAACGCTCTTTTGCAGAAGGGAGTACCATGGAAGTGGAGCGAGGACTGTAAGAGGGCCTTTCGCAAAAGCAAGGCATTGATCACCTCAGTGGAAGTGTTGGCTCACTTCAACCCAACGCTGCCTATTCGTTTGGCTTGTGATGCTTCTCCATATGGTATTGGGGCAGTACTCTCACACAAGTTGCCAAATGGCCTGGAGAGGCCAGTTGCGTTCGCATCCAGATCATTGACCTCCGCTGAGCGCAACTATGCTCAGATAGATAGGGAGGCTCTCAGCCTTGTGTGGGGAGTAAAGAAGTTTAATCATTACCTGCAGGGCCAAAAGTTTACGCTTCTGACAGACCACCAGCCGTTGGTATCCATTTTTAACCCTAAGAAGGGTGTTTCGGTGATGACAGCACAGAGACTCCAGAGATGGTCCCTTTTCCTAGGGGCACATCAATATCAGATCGAATTCAAAGGTACAAAGCAGCATGGTAATGCTGATGGGCTGTCGCGCCTGCCACTACCTACAGAGGAGGAGGCACCGACGGTTGACCCTGTTGAGTTATTTCACTCGACCATCATCGAATGTTTACCAGTCACCAATGCAAGTATTGAAAGAGAAACCAGGAACGACCCGACACTGTCCCGGGTCTACGAAGTGACAGTGAAGGGATGGCCAGCACATGGTGATCCACTGTTACCGGCATTCTCAGCAAGACGAGAACAGCTGTCCGTCTGTCAAGGAACATTGATGTATGGAACAAGGGTGATTATTCCTCCTAAGTTAAGAGAGAGAGTTCTAAAGGAACTGCATGAAGGTCATCTGGGGGGGAGTCAAGATGAAAAGCCTTGCTAGGGCTTATGTGTGGTGGCCGGGTATCGACCAACAGATAGAGGATCTGACGAAAAGCTGCTCAGGGTGCCAAAAAGTGCAAAATGCGCCTCCGATTGCACCGCTGCATCCATGGGAATGGCCTTCAACCCCATGGCAACGTGTACATATTGACTTTGCTGGTCCATTCATGGACTCCATGTTTTTAATTGCGGTGGACGCACATTCTAAATGGCCAGAAGTGATTAAGATGACTACCACTACCTCGGAAAAGACGATCGCGGTGCTAAGAACGATATTTGCAAGAAATGGATTGCCAGAACAAATATGTTCAGACAACGGACCGCAGTTCGTGTCAGAAGAATTCCAGAAATTCATGAAGAAGAATGGGGTGAAACATTATACCTCTGCCCCATATCATCCGGCTACAAACGGGTTGGCCGAGAGATTTGTACAAACGTTCAAAAAAAGCAGTAAAGGCCATGAGCGAAGATCAGATTCCACTACAACACAAGGTGGACAAATTCCTACTGGCATATCGAAACGCCACTCATGCAGTGACAAACCAAAGTCCTGCCATGATGTTCTATAACAGGAGGTTGTGGTCCAGGTTGGACTTGTTAAAACCAAATGTGCGGAGGGAAGTTGAAAACAAACAGTTCCAGCATATAAATAACAAGACCACTCGGAGTTTCGAAATAGGACAACCAGTGTTAGCCAGGGACTATAAAAACGAGAAATGGCAATCTGGAACAATTCGGGCCAGACAAGGACCCCTGATGTACATGGTAGATATTGGTGAAAATGTAATACGGCGTCATGCCGACCAACTGGTAGAATCGAGAACAAGGGTCGAACCCATGGTTACGGCAGAGACAACCGTGGAAGAAGTTAGTGAACCTGAAGCATCGACCTCAGAAGTGAATGTACCTGATGATGATGTCCAATCCATAAGAGACCAACTAGATGAGTCACCCCAGCAACGTGAATCAGAGACCCCTGAAAGGCGTTATCCAACTCGAATCAGGAGGCCTCCTCAGAGACTGAATCTTTGAACTGTTTTGCATGAAGTTATATATATATGTATATGTTATTATGTTATGTTAAATGGGGATATAACTGTTAAGCTAAAAAGGGAGGATTGTGGTGTATGTAACCTGTTCCACCTTAAGAGAACTACCTTAAGAGATGTACTACTTTCTCTTGGCTGCTGTATACTGTAATACCGGTGGTGACCACACCGGTATATAAGTGTTGTGTAGGGATTTGCTGGGCAGTTCAGCCCTGACCTCCGAATAGTAAAGACCTGTTAAAGTTATTCTTGTTGTCTGTGTCCAGTGATTGATCATACGCATAACTGGGACACACAGACTCAACAGGTAGTGGATCCGGCATCTGCAGTATTTTGCTTTTGATATATTTTTGTTAGGCAAGGGTGTTAAGGGTTACAGAACCAAGGCGGGTAAATGGAGTTAAGACACAGATCAGCCATTATTTAATTGAATGGCGGAGCATGCTCGAGGGACTGAATGGCCTTCTCCTGTTCCTACGTTCCTATGTATGTTGCTATGTTTAGAGAGGACAGGAGGGCAGTGAACTCAGAGGAGAAAGGGGAAGGTGAGTTGAGATGAAAAATTTAAATCACCAAGAATGAGGAGTTGCTCAGCGCAGAGACTGCGAGAGGAAAGGAGGGAGGGTATCTCGGGTGGGGAGGGGGGAACTCTGGATGGTACTTGGGTGGGCGGTACAGAACAAGGATTTTAAAGGAGAGGCGAGAGCGTGGAACAAGGTGAGGTGTTCTAAAGAGGAGAAGGTATCAGAGGAGCGGGGGAGAGACCAAGGTGAGATTTGGTGATAAGGGCCACACCGTTACCGCAGCAGTTTTGGTGGGACAGGTGTTAGAAAGTATAGCCAGACGGGGAGGCTTCAGTAAGGGGCAAGATATCACCACCCATGAGCCAAGTTTCAATCAAAGGCAGGGGGGGCGATTTTCTCTGGACACTTTAGGCACCAAAGTGTCTCCGCGGTGACCAAGATGGGGTCTTGAGCTGCAACGCCTGGTTAACCCGCCTTTAGGGCAAGACGTCGGGGGTTATTTTGGCCAAAGGGTGAAAACAGGCGCTAAATGGGTGCTGTGCTAATAAGAAACGCCTATTTGAAAGTCTGGATTTAGCCGCAATTTTCGGGCTAATTGCTGATTATCATGATTTAAACGTGCCTGCAGGTGCTGAAACCGACAACTGCAGGTTTAGCACACAAGCGCTGATTAGACGCAATTTTCCTGGGGCTGTATATGTAGCCTGCACTCACCCACTTCCACTGAAGGTGTGGAGTGCGCTGGCTGGGAGAGAAGCCAACGTGGAAGGATGTCTCAAGGATCTAGAGAGAGGGCGCCCAGGTCCTCGAATGTGGCACTGGAGGTCCTGGTGGAGGAGGTAGAAAGGAAGAGGGTCACCATCTACCCGCAGAGGGGAAGGAGGCCACTGAGGCAGCTTGTGTGATGCATGTGGGAGGATATCACTCAGGAGGTGACAGCCAGGAGCCCCTGCCCCAGAATATGGCTCCAGTGCTGCAAGAAATTTAATGACTTGACACTAGTGGTCAAGGGAAGATCCCATCTCACAAACACACAGCTCAATAACTGCACCACAACCTCAACACACTACATCCACCATCTAATTATACATTGCATCCTTCACAGGCGCTCCTCACACCTCATACACTTTTCACAGCTTTTCAACCATGTGAGGCATCACACACACACACACAAACACACACACACACAGAAACACACAAGCACACCTGCCAATACACTCATTCACAATTACCACTCTTTCTCTTCCAGGACAAGATAGCACATAGCAGGCGGCAGCAGGACCTCAACAGGGGAGGAGAAGCATAACTGCATGACATCACTCCCCTTGAGGAGGCAGTGCTGGCCGTGATCGGGAGGAGAGTGGCAGACCCCGTAGCCAGAGGCAGAGCAGAGGACATATCGCCTAGAGGTGTGTGGCCACTCCAGCTTCCTTACAGATGCACAACTATTCCTGATTCCCTAATCTCCCAAACTTATCCTCACTCACATGTCTCATCACACACATCCTCCTATAGTGACCACACATGCTGCAACCTAACCCTTCTAGTTTTATCATTGCCAGCCCCCAGAAGCAAGATCTACCTCGTCCCCTGAAGGAACTGGAAGAGGAGGAGGAGCCACCTCGCCGCCCGAAGGAAGAGGAGGAAGAGGAGGAAGAGGAGGAGAGCGAAGCAGTTCAAGAAGGCGGCGCACCATCACCTTCTCCTTGGGGCGGCCGTTCCTAGCACGCACTTCAACTGCTTTATCAAGATGTCAGGGGCAATTTTGGCTGAATAATTTAGGCGCTAAAGAGCCTCCAAGGTGGCCAAGATAGGGTCTTAAGCTGCAATGCCGGTTTAGCCTGCATTTAGCACAAAACGCCATCTTAGTAAAGGAGTTGAAGTGCACACGCTAGGAATGGCCACCCGGAGGATCGTTAAGGGGCTGATTGACAATTAAATTGCTTGCTCACACTCATTAAAGAGGCTGCATGCCATTTTGGTGGCTAGCACTTCATTTAACAACCTCTCCTAACAGCGACCAGCTGAACAGGAGTAAATGAGGATTTCGAGTGCTACTTAAAGCTATGCTCAGCTTTCACTGTTCACTTGCTGATTGAGATCGACTGACTACACTGCGTTTGAAGAGAACTTTTGAGACACATTGGGAGACTTCCTGGTGCACTTTGTCAAGACTTCACCAACACTCTTATTGTAGGAATTGACGAATTCCTATGAATAACTGAGATCGACACAGGAGAGCAATTAAACAGGTCTTTACTCCAAGGAGATGCCACAGGGACTGCCTGGGCAGCTCCGTGGTTTGCGATGTGACGTCATCGCGTTTTCCCGCGCTCTTAAAGGGGCCACGCCCCGTACATGCAAACTCTATATACAAAACACAGTGATGCCTAACACAATGGTACAGGTTTAGGCTGGTGTTAGAACATCGTTAAAGAGAATTATATACAGTTATCCAGAGTCATTCAGTGGTTCTGCCACATGTGTCCCCCCAGAATTCGCTTTAACGGACAAAGTCAAACGGTGAGGGGGTCTGACAAGCCTGTCAGAACGGCTCCTGTACTCGCGAGGCGGAGGCTGCTGGGCGGCTGGCAGTTTGGCGGGCGGTCGCACTTGATCTGCCGTAATGACGATGGGTGGCCGACCCCGTCTCGGCAGTTGTGCTGTCTCGACGGGGCGGTCGAGGTCTAAATGCGTTGGCTTTAAGCGGTCGACCAAAATGTGGTCCGGTTTACCACCGACATCTACCGTGAAGGTTTTGTCCCCTGCTTCCAACACGCGGAAGGGACCAGTATATGGGGGCTTGAGCGGATCCCTATGTGCATCATGGCGAATAAAAACGTACTCCACCTTGTGAAGCTCCGTGGGAACGTGTGACCTCTGCAGCCCGTGGTGCGAAGTAGGCACCGGTGCGAAACATCTGGCCGCCTCTTGGTGACTAGCAAGCTGGGCAGACGCGGACCATGGCTCTGTCGATGTTGGTAGGAAGTCCCCTGGGGCTCGCAGCGGCTGACCATAGACAAGCTCCGCTGATGAAGAGTGAAGGTCTTCTTTGGGGGCCGTGCGAAGGCCCAACAGGACCCACGGTAGCTTGTCTGCCCATCCAGCGTCCTGTAGGCTGGCCCTCAGGGCGGCTCTCATTGAACGGTGGAAGCGTTCGCAGAGGCCATTCGCCTGTGGGTGGTAGGCTGTGGTGCGGTGTAATTTGACACCGAGTCCCTGGGCCACTGCATTCCAGAGTTCGGAGGAGAACTGCGGTCCCCTGTCCAACGAAATATCTGCGGGCACTCCGAAACGGGCAATCCAGGAGGAAATGAATGCCCTGGCCACATCCGCCGAAGTAGTGGATGACAGGGGGACCGCCTCTGGCCATCTGGTGGTGCGGTCAAACATGTGTGAAAAACCATGGGAGGGTGGGAGTGGTCCTACCAGGTCCACGTTGACATGGTCAAAACGTTGCTCCGGAACTGTGAAGGCGGCCAACGGAGCTTTGATGTGGTGCTGTACCTTAGCCTTTTGGCAGACCACGCAGGTGTTGGTACAGTCGCGGACATCTTTGTGCATGCCATGCCATACGAATTTCGCTGACATCAGTTTCTGAGAGGCCTTCATTCCAGGGTGTGACAACCCATGTATGGCGTCGAACACTTTGCGGCGCCAGACGACCGGCACGACAGGGCGAGGATCCTGTACAGAGACGTCACACAACAGCGTGGTACCTGCCGAATGGAACTTGACGTCGGCCGACTGGAGGCCAGTGATGGCCGTTCTGTGAGCCTGGACTTCCGGGTCTGAGGCTTGGTCCGCTGCCATGAGGGCGTAGTCGATGTCCAAATGAACCGTATTGACGATCGCGCGGGAGAGGCAGTCTGCCACCAGGTTGTCCTTACCGGCCACGTGCCGTATATCCATGGTGAATTCGGATATGTAGGTCAGTTGACACTGCTGTTGGGCTGACCACGGTTCGGCGGTCTTGGACATGGCAAAGGTCAGCGGCTTATGGCCCACAAAGGCGGTGAAAGGACGTCCTTCCAGAAGGAACCGAAAATGGCGGATGGTCAGAAAAAGGGCGAGCAACTCCCGGTCGAACGTGCTGTGTGCTCTCTCGTTCTGCTGTAGTTGACGGCTGAAGAATGCCAACGGCTGCCATGTCCCGTTCACCCACTGCTGTTACACGGCACCGACTGCGTAGTCCGATGCGTCGGTGGTGAGGGCGATGGTGGCTCCTGGCAGCGGGTGCACCAGCATAATCGCGCTGGCTAAGGCGCCTTTGGTGTCGATGAATGCTCGGGCCATGTCATCCGTCCAGTCTACCGGGCTCTTGCCAGTCTTGCCCTTGAGAGCCTCGTACAGGGGCTGCATGAGTAGTGCCGCCTTAGGCACGAAACGGTGGTAAAAGTTTACCATGCCTAGGAATTACTGCAGGGCCTTTATGTTCTGCGGGCGTGGAAAGGATGTCACCGCCTCTACCTTCGAAGGTAAAGGAACTGCTCCCTTTGAGGTGATGCGATGCCCCAGGAAATCAATTTGGTGCAGGCCAAACTGACACTTGGCCGGGTTGATAATCAGGCCGTGTTGGCTGAGGCGTCGAAAAAGGGTGTGTAGGTGACAGGTATGTTCTTCCTTAGTAGGACTGGCAATTAGAATGTCATCTAAGTAGACGAAGAGGAAATTGAGGTCCCGCAGCACGGAGCCCATCAGGCGTTGGAAAGTCTGGGCGGCGTTCTTTAACCCAAACGGCATTCGTAGAAACTCAAAGAGGCCGAATGGGGTGATGACTGCGGTCTTCTGGACGTCTTCTGGATGAACTGGGACCTGGTGGTGGCCCCGGATGAGGTCGACTTTAGAGAACACGTTGTTCCCTGCCAAATGGGCAGAGAAATCCTGGATATGGGGTATCGGGTACCGATCAGAAGTGGTGGCGTCGTTTAGGCGTCGATAGTCGCCGCATGGCCGCCATCCACCGCCAGGCTTCGGGACGATATGGAGGGGCGAAGACCAGGGACTAATCGACCGGCGAATAATCCCTAACCGGTCCATGGTTGCGAACTCCGCCTTTGCGACCGCCAGCTTGCCAGGTTCCAGGCGCCGGGCCCGCACGTAGACCGGGGGGCCGTTGGTGGTGGTGTGGTGTTCCACACCATGTTTCGTGGCTGTGGAGGAGAACGTGGGTCTTGTCAGGTCGGGGAATTCGCTGAGCAGGTGAGTGAACTCATCAGGAGTCGGGAACGCACAGGAGATGGTGCATGACGTAGTGTTACTGCGGTAACACGGGAGAGAATTAAAAGTTGCTGCATTGATCAGCCGCCGGTTCCTAACGTCGACCAGGAGGCTGTTGGCGCACAGGAAATCTGCGCCGAGGAGGGGCTGGGAAACTTTGGCCGTAACAAACTCCCAGTGAAAACGTTGCCCCCCGAGGCACAACTCCACTCGCCGTCTGCCGAAGGTCCGAATAGTTCCGCCATTGGCCGCTTCAAGGGCGGGGCCGTGATTCCCCGTCTGCACATCGAGGGCGGACACGGGTAAAATGCTGCACTGCGCTCCGGTGTCGCACAGAAAATGACGACCGGAGAGAGTATCAGTGATGAACAGCAATTTTCCCGCGTTGCCGATCGCCATCGCGGCCGCAGGGTACCCGTTAGACCCGTTCCTAGGTGGTCACAGTGTCAATTGTTGTTTGTTTTTTTGGGGAAAACTGCAGGGAGGGTGGCAACGCTTCGCCTTCGCGACGAACTGCGCGTGGTAGAAACACAGCCCAGCAGGCTGACGAGCTGGGGCAGCGTCTGCGGGGGATGGGTGCCTCGTGGCGGCGCAGTACTGCCGAGTTACAGCGAAAATTTTGTCAGCCTCCGCAGCGAGTGTTGCGCAGTCTTCAATTTCAGATCTGGCCAGGGCAGCTTGTACCTGTTCAGGCAGTTGGCTGAGGAAAGTCTCGCGGAATAGGAAACATTCCCGTTCTGAGCCCAGGTGTGTGAGCATTTGGCTCATCAACTCTGAAGGCTTGGAGTCCCTGAGCCCGGGCATAGCGAGTAATCGACGGGCGCGCTCCGATTTTGTGAGCCCGAAAACCTGCAGTAACCGCGCTTTGAGGGTTTCATACTTGCGCTCCATTGGGGGGTTTTCGAGGAGGCTGACGATCCGAGAGGCGGTAGAGCTGTCGAGTGCGGAGACCACATAAAGATATATGGTCTGATCCGCATCGATGTTCCTCAGGGCGAACTGGGCCTCTACCTGAATAAACCACGAGGGTGCTTGCTGCTCCCAGAACTGTGGTAGCTTTAGTGAAACGACGTTTGCTTCCATGCTGTGCTCTTCTTTTGTGAAAACCTTCACAAAAACGGGGTCACCAATGTAGGAATTGACGAATTCCTACGAATAACTGAGATCGACACAGGAGAGCAACTAAACAGGTCTTTACTCCAAGGAGATGCCACAGGGACTGCCTGGGCAGCCCCATGGTTTGCGACGTGACGTCATCGCGTTTTCCCGCGCTCTTAAAGTGGCCACGCCCCGTACATACAAACTCTATATACAAAACACAGTAATGCCTAACACAATGGTACAGGTTTAGGCTGGTGTTAGAACATCGTTAAAGAGAATTATATACAGTTGTCCAGAGTCATTCAGTGGTTCTGCCACATGATCAACATTTTTTCAGAAATTCTCTCAGGAAGAGATGAGGCCAGGCAGAGCAGCACCAGCTGCTGCAAGAGAGAGGGACCGGAGGGTGAGGAAGACTCTCAGCAGGAGGCCCTATCCACTCAGGGTCTTCAGAGAGCACTACTCCTACATTCACATGACCCAAGACCTGTGCATGAGAAGCCTTAACTTGACCACTTGTGTCACGTCGTTAACTTTTTTGCGGCGCTGGAGCCATGTCCTGGGGCCAGGGCTCTGGGTTGTGACCTCCCCGGCAATCTCCTGCCACATCCACCACATTATTTGCCTCTGTGGCCTCCTTCCCCCTGCGGGTAAAGAACATCCCTCCTCTTCTGCACCTGCTCCACAGGACCTCCAGTGCCATGTCCAAGAACCCATGCGCCCTCTCCCTCGGTCCCTGAGCCAACCTGATATATGCAACTACAAAAGCAAAATACTGCGGATGCTGGAAATCTGAAATAAAAACAGAAAATGCTGGAAATACTCAGCAGGTCAGGCAGCATCTGTGGAGAGAGAAACAGAGTTAACGTTTCAGGTCGATGACCTGTCTTCAGAACACATGCAACTGCCTGTCAGCCAGTCACTCCACACCTTCAGTGGAAGTTGGTGTGTGAAAGCTATATATACCGCTCCACAAAATTTGCTCCTGATCAGCACTTGAGTGTTAAACATGCAGGTCTCTGTTTTAGAGCCTCCAGACACGTTTAGACCATGGCAATCAGCAATTAGCCCCAAAATTGCAGGCTAAACTGTAGTGTATGTACCTTTAAGAGAGAACTACTTTTACAGCTCTTGTATACTGTAGTACCGGCAGTGACCACACCTGTATATAATCCTTGAGCATGCCTCTGTACTGACAGTCTTTAGACTACCCTCCTCCAGTAAACACCTGTTGATTGTTCAGTTACAGCCTCCGTGTAGTTATTGGAAAGCATCATACTTTAAGAATCACGGATTCAACAGTGGCGACGAGGTCGATTCGAATCTACCTGCAACTCTGCATTTCCCTTCAAGGATTCGCTCCGGGAGGGCGGTGGAAGAAAGTCGAGGCCAGAAGCACGGGCGTCGACCACGAGCAACCGCCCACTCATCCGGCAGAGAGTGAACATCGCAGGGGAGGCTGTTGAGAGCCGGGCTTGGTTCCCCAGCCACGACGATCCAGCAACAGACTGGCAACAGGTACAGCGCAGACCCTTCCCGGACAGCGGCGGCTGGAGCCGGCCGACAGCAGAGAAAAAGCCGAGCAGCGTCGACGGGGTAAGAGAGAGGATGAAGCGTACAGGGCGCAGCCGGGGGTTGAAAACCGAGCGGCGTCGAGGAAAAACAAAACAGAGAGAGAGAGGGTAAAGCAGCAGCCGGGTTCAGGGCCGAGCGACGGCAACGGGAAAGGCACACAGGAGAACGCGCAGAGCACAACCAGGGCTCAAGGGCTGAACCGCGTCCACGGGGAGAAGAAGGGAGAGCGCGGGAGACGCCATTGAGCCGCGGAGAAGAAGGGAGAGCGCGGGAGACGCCATTTTAGAAGCCGCAGCGGAGAAGAAGGGTGAGTGCGGGAAGAAAGGAAAGCGCGGGAGACGCCATTTTAGACAGTTAAATCACACCCAGGGATGCCGAAGAGTGGCAGTATCACTGCGTTCGACAATGAAGTCGAAGATTGGGCGACATATGTGGAACGCATTGAGGTGTACTGCAGGGTGAATGAAGTGCCAGATGCTAGGAAAGCACTGGTTTTGTTAAATTCCATGGGTGCAAAAACTTATGGCTTACTGCGAAATCTAATAGCCCCAGAGAAGCCCATGGATAAGAATTTCGAAAGCATAGTAGAAATCCTACAGGACCACTTAAACCCCACACTGCTGCTGATAGCAGAAAGATTTAAGTTCCACAAAAGGAACCAGCATAAAGATGAAAGTAATGTTGAGTACTTAACGGAACTGCGCAAGCTATCGAAACACTGCCAGTTTGGAGTGGGACTAGCAGATACGTTAAGGGACAAGTTTGTGTGTGGGCTTCAAAGTGAAGGAACCCAGAAACGGCTTCTATCAGAAAAGGATCTTACGCTGGACAAGGCTTTCAGCATGGCAGTATCACACGAAGCAGCCGCACGGGGCGCTGCAGTGATATAACAGAGACTGCAAAAATATGGCACCAATGAAATGTCATATGGAGCAGGGAAGTGTTATCGCTGCGGCAGAACAACACACGACCAGAAGGATTGTTGGTTCAAGGACCAAGTGTGCAGACAGTGTGGAAAAGCAGGACACATAGCAAGAGTCTGCAGGTCGGGGAAGAAAACCAACAGCAAGAAATCTCCACAGGAGAAGTACAAAAAGGTACATAAGGTGATGGACAGTAGTTCAGACGAACAGAAAAGTGATACAGACTCCGGAAGCAAGGAGCTGGGTTGTCTGAAACTACATAAGGTAACCAAAATGGAGGATCACCAGACTATCTGGGTCACACTCAAGATAGACGGAGTCCAAGTGAAAATGGAATTGGACACAGGATCAGCCCTAACAGTCATAAACCAAAGGGACTACAAGCAGCAATTTTCACATATACCCTTGAAAGCTACAGAGATTGTCTTGAAGACGTACACGGGGCAAAAAGTCTACCCCAAAGGAAAAATAAGGGTGAAAGTGATATACAAAGGCCAGGAAACACCTAAAATGGATATATATGTATTGCCAGATGGAGGACCACCACTGCTAGGACATGAATGGATCCGGAAGATACAATTAGATTGGCATTCCATACAGGCACTGAAGGTTGAGGCCAAAAAGGATGACGACGTCACACCTGGACGACTGTCAAAAATGCTAACTGACGCAAAAGCAGTGTTCCAGGAGGGACTCGGAACACTGAAAGGCATAACAGCAACGATTAAAATAGAGGAAAATGCAAGCCCAAAGTTTCTTAAGGCCAGACCAGTGCCTTATGCAATCAGACCAGCTGTCGAAGCAGAGCTAGAAGGGTTGGAACGTTCAGGAGTACTGTCCAAAGTAGACTGGAGCAAGTGGGCTACACCCATCGTTCCTGTAATGAAGAGGTCATTGAGTAATACGCCTGGGGAACTGTGGTGATTATTCTTTATGTTTAGTAAGAAATATTGTGATTGGTTGTTTGTTTCCTGCCTTGGGATATATGCTGTAATCTCATTGGTAGTTGATGTCATGTGATTTGTGGTGGCCATCTTAAATTCAGTTCTTTCCAGCTTTGGTTGGGACTGGGTGTGGAAAGATGTGCTACAGGATTTTAAAGTTAATAAAGCCTAGATTAGAAAGGCAAATCTATTCTTTATCTCAATTTATTAACTTTATGTCAGAATGGAGCGATATCTTCAACCAGAACGATTCAATGCTGACCCTAATTCTGCTGGAGTGGATGATAAATGGAAACACTGGTATTGTACATTTAAAAACTTTTTGGGCGTGTTGGATCAAGAGTCTCTAAATAAGCTGAATATGCTGATCAACTACATTGCTCCGGATGTGTATAAGTATATTTTGGACTGTAAAACTTACGAAGTGGCTATTTCTACATTGGAAAAGATTTTTGTTAAACCAAAGAATGAGGTATTTGCATGTCACCTTCTATCTGCCCGTAGGCAGCAGGTGGGAGAATCTTTGGATACTTATTTACAAGCACTTCGGTGCCTTAGTGTTAACTGTAATTATAAGGCCGTGACGGCTGAAGAATATAAGGAAGAATCGGTACGGGATGCTTTTATTAATGGATTACTGTCAAGATCAATTCGTCAGCGGTTGTTAGAAAATAAGACTTTGGATCTTAAGAGTGCTTTTGAGCAAGCTTCTACATTGGATGTGGCTCAGAGAAGTTCGGATTCTTATGCTCTTTTTAATCGGCCTGCGACTGTGGTTTCGGCAGTTCCGGATGAAAAGGAATTATGTGGACTTAATAGGAGTGGTTTACTAGATTCTGAAACAGTTTCTACTTCGGCGGCTGTTGCCTCTAGGATTCAGAAGTGTTATTTTTGTGGGAACGTCCGGCACCCTCGTCTGAAGTGTCCTGCTCGGGAGGCTGTGTGTAGTAAATGCGGCAAGAGAGGTCATTACGCACGTGTGTGTAAATCATCAGGTTCAATTACCTCCTCTGTGACTATTCAGCCTTTAGATAGGGCGTTTATTGCATCAATTTCTGCTGCATTTGCTCATGGCCTAAACAAAGCTATAGTTACGGCCCAAGTTAATGGGTTGGAAGTGAAGGCCCTTATAGATACGGGCAGTACCGAGAGTTTTATAAGTCTTCAGTTTGCGAAGGAGAAGCATTTGAAAATTTCGCCTGTTACGTATCAGGTGTGTATGGCTCAGACGACTCTCACTTCACAAGTAGCTGGTTGTTGCCTTGTGAAATTGATTCTTCTAGGTAATACGTATACTGATATACGCCTATCTGTTTTGCCTAATCTCTGTGCGGATATTTTGATTGGTCATGATGTGCTTCAGTTACACGAGTCTCTCAGTTTTTCATTTGGAGGGACTAAGCCACCTTTATCTATTTGTGGATTAACCTCTTTATCCATTTCTCCATTATCACTTTTTTCCAATTTGATGCCGGATTGTAAGCCAATCGCTACCAAGTCAAGAAGGTATAGCAGTCAGGATAGAGAATTTATTAATTCTGAAGTTCAACGTCTCTTATTGGAAGGAATCATTGAACCTAGTTGTTCGCCTTGGCGAGCACAGGTAGTTGTCACGACTAACGAGAGACATAAGAAACGAATGGTGATAGACTATTCCCAAACTATTAATAGGTATACTCAATTAGATGCGTACCCCTGGCCTAAGATTGATGAGCTTATCAACAAAGTATCTCAGTATAAGGTTTTTAACACTATTGACTTAAAGAATGCTTATCATCAGATTCCTATTGTTAAGAAGGATCAACCATATACGGCCTTTGAGGCTGGCGGAAAGCTGTATCAGTTTTGCCGAATACCATTTGGTGTTACTAATGGTGTTGCTTGTTTTCAACGGGCAATGGATGCTTTTATAAGTGATAACTCTCTCTCTGACACCTTTTCATACTTAGATGACATCACAGTGTGTGGCAAATCAAGGGTGGAGCATGATTCTAATTTTAAAAGATTCCTTCAAGCTGCGGAAAAAGTTGGTTTAACTTTTAATAAAGAGAAGTGTATCTTTTCGACCACTGAGGTAAATCTATTGGGGTATATTATCTTGGGAAACAAGATTAAACCAGATCCAGAACGTCTGCGACCATTGATTGATTTACCTTGTCCTACTAATTCTAAGGCTTTGCAACGAGCTGTTGGACTGTTTTCTTATTATTCTAATTGGATTGCAAATTTTTCACAGAAGATCCGGCCTCTTATTCGCGTTATGACATATCCTCTATCATGGGAGGCCAGGACGTGTTTTGATAATTTTAAAAAGGATATCCTTGGAGCAGTTGTGCATTCTATTGATGAGCAGGTTCCTTTTGTGATTGAGACGGACGCTTCTGATTTTGCAATTGGGGCTACTCTGAACCAAAATGGAAGACCTGTGGCCTTTTTCTCACGTACCTTGAACAATAGTGAAAAAAGGCATTCTTCAATAGAGAAAGAGGCATATGCAATAGTAGAAGCACTGCGTAAATGGAGACATTATTTATCGGGGCGACATTTTACGTTGGTAACTGATCAAAAGCCTGTGTCCTTTATGTTTGATGTCAAACATTTTGGAAAGATTAAGAATGATAAAATAATGAGGTGGAGGATTGAGTTGGCATGTTAGCATTTTGACATAGTTTATCGTCCAGGGAAGGATAATGTTGCTGCTGATGCACTGTCGAGGGCTTATTGTTCTGTGATTCATGGAGATACGCTTATTAATCTTCACAATGCCTTATGCCATCCTGGGGTTACAAGGATGATACACTTCGTACGCAGTAAGAATTTGCCCTTTTCAGTTGAAGATGTCAAGCGGATGACTTCATCATGTTCTATCTGTGCTCGGTGTAAACCGAATTTCTTTAAGCCTCAACGAGCTCATCTTATAAAGGCTACTTCTCCTTTTGAACGTTTGAGCGTCGATTTTAAGGGGCCTCTTCCTTCAACTACTCAAAACTGATATATATTTACTGTTGTGGATGAGTTTTCAAGGTTCCCTTTTGCTTTTCCTTGCGCAGATGTATTAGCTGCTACAGTTATCAAATGTCTGACTCAACTTTTTGTCATCTTTGGGATGCCTGCGTATATCCATTCAGATCAGGGAAGTTCTTTTATGTCTTCCCAGTTGAAGGAATACCTTCAGAGTCGGGGAATTTCTACTAGTAGAACTAGCCCGTATAATCCCCAGGGTAATGGACAGTGCGAACGATACAATGGGGTGATCTGGAAGGCAGTTATGTTGGCTTTGACATCCCAGAACCTTAAGAATACACAGCGGAAAATGGTACTGCCTGATGCCCTGCATTCCATTAGATCATTGCTTTCAACGGCTACTAATGTGACCCCCCGTGAAAGGCTCTTTAACTATCCGCGGAGATCTACTACGGGATATTCGGTACCTTCATGGCTTACTATGCAGGGACCTGTGCTGCTTCAACGCCATGTTAGATTGTCAAAATATGATCCTTTAGTGGAGGAGGTGGAGCTGTTGGAGGCAAATTCCCAATATGCTCATATTCGATTCCAAGATGGGAAAGAAAGTACCGTTTCAATTAAAGACTTGGCTCCTTGTGGTGGCCAGCCCTCTTCTGAGGATATTAACAATAGTCATGATTCAGATAATGTGGATGCTGTTACAGATACTACGAATATTTCCAATCCGATTGCAGATAATTATACTTCTATTAGTCAGCCCTCGATGGATGTTTATGACCGTCCCAGTTTACCTTCTGATGGGATTTCTAATCCGGAAACCGTTGAAAATCGGGATATGGATAGCCTTCCTGCAGAAGATACTTCTGTGTCTCCTGGTGTGGGAGGGCAAGGAATTTCACCAAGGTTAAGAAGGTCGACACGAACAAGGTATCCGGTCGACCGATTGAAAATGGACTTTTAAATTGATAGTAATGTTTTAAAATTGTTGAAATATTATATTATATTGTTTTAGTTGAGAGATACTTAATACTTATGTGCAATGTTACTATTTGTTGTTGTTCACTTAGTATTGTGTCATGTTGAATAGTTTTATTCTTGTCTGTGCATAGTTTTAGTTGTAAATAATTAATTATAAATTGTAAAGGTTATTTAGGTTGGAGTATATTTTAAAAGGAGGGGTGAATGTGGTGATTATTCTTTATGTTTAGTAAGAAATATTGTGATTGGTTGTTTGTTTCCTGCCTTGGGATATATGCTGTAATCTCATTGGTAGTTGATGTCATGTGATTTGTGGTGGCCATCTTAAATTCAGTTCTTTCCAGCTTTGGTTGGGACTGGGTGTGGAAAGATGTGCTACAGGATTTTAAAGTTAATAAAGCCTAGATTAGAAAGGCAAATCTATTCTTTATCTCAGGAACCAAAGAAGGTACGCATCTGTGGGGATTTTAAGGTGACAGTGAACCCAGTCCTTCACACGGTACAATATTCGCTTCCACGGATTGAGGATATTTTCGCCTCGCTATCTGGAGGTAAACGCTTCACCAAAATTGATCTGGCCCAGGCATACTTGCAAATGGAGGTAGAAGAAGCCTCGAAACAATACCTCACGATCAACACTCATAAAGGTCTCTACCAATACAACTGGCTGGTGTTCGGGGTAGCATTGGCTCCGGCTATTTGGCAAAGGGCAATGGATCAAGTCCTGCAAGGGATTCCAGGGACCCAGTGCTATTTGGACGACATCCTGGTCACGGGCGAAAATGACAGTGATCACCTCGCCAACCTGGAGAAGGTGCTCACTAGATTAAAGGAATATGGGCTACGAGCTAATCGCCACAAGTGCAAGTTTTTCCAGAAGCAGATCTCGTATTGTGGCCACGTTATTGATGAAGAGGGGTTACATAAGTCCCCTGAAAAGATTGAGGCAGTAGTCAAGGCTCCAGCACCGGAAAATGTGTCACAACTGAGGTCGTTCCTCGGGCTGGTAAACTACTACCATAAGTTCTTACCAAATTTGTCTACAGTATTACACCCACTGAACACCCTACTGCAGACTGGGGTGCCATGGAAGTGGAGTGACGAATGTAAACGAGCTTTCCAGAAGTGCAAAGAATTGATCACATCAAAAGAGGTGTTGGCCCATTTCAACCCAGCACTACCAATTCGGTTGGCATGTGATGCATCACCCTATGGTATTGGAGCGGTGCTGTCGCACAAATTCCCAGACGGGTTGGAGAGGCCAGTAGCCTTTGCGTCTCGGTCACTAACCTCAGCCGAGCGCAACTATGCCCAGATTGACAGGGAGGCCCTCAGTCTAGTATGGGGAGTAAAAAAATTCAACCACTATCTGCATGGGCAGAAGTTTACTGACTGACCACCAACCACTTGTCTCCATCTTCAATCCAAAGAAGGGCGTTCCGGTGATGACTGCACAACGGTTACAAAGTTGGTCCCTTTTTCTAGGGGCGAACCAATATGAAATAGAATATAAAGGCACGAAACAGCATGGAAACGCTGATGGGCTATCACGCCTGCCACTGCCTACTGTGGAGGAAGCACCAGCAGTGGACCCTATCGAGATATTTTATTCGTCAATAATTGAACGATTGCCAGTAACTAACGCGGATATAGAGAAGGAGACCCGCAATGATCCGACACTGTCTCGGGTATATGATTTGACGGTGAGGGGATGGCCAACACATGGCGACTCACTGTTGCCAGCATTCTCATCCAGAAGAGAACAGCTGTCAGTATGCCAGGGGACAGTGATGTGTGGATCCCGAGTGGTAATTCCACCCAAGTTAAGGGAGAGAGTGCTCAATGAGCTTCACGAAGGTCATCTGGGAGGGGTGAAAATGAAAAGCTTTGCTAGGGCTTATGTGTGGTGGCCAGGGATCGATCAACAAATCGAGGACCTACCCAAGAGCTGCTCAGGATGCCAGGAGGTCCAAAATGCACCACCACATGCCCCTCTACACCCATGGGAGTGGCCCTCCTCTCCATGGCAACGGGTGCATATTGATTTTGCTGGTCCATTCATGGACTCAGCGTTCTTAATAGCAGTGGATGCTCACTCGAAATGACCTGAGGTGATAAAGATGTCCTCAACCACTACAGAGAAAATGATTGCAGTCCTACGGACCATATTTGCCAGGAACAGCTTGCCAGAGCAGATTTGCTCTGATAATGGACCACAGTTTGTGTCCGAAGAGTTTCGGAAATTTATGAGAAGGAATGGGGTAAGGCATTACACATCCGCCACGTATCATCCAGCCACAAATGGATTGGCTGAGAGGTTCGTACAAACCTTTAAAAAGGCGATAAAGGCTGTGTGCGATGATGAAATTCCACTACAGCATAAGGTGGACAATTTCCTGTTAGCCTACAGAAATGCGACACATGCAGTTACCAACCAGACCCCGGCCATGATGTTCTTTAACCGAAGGTTGAGATCTTGTCTGGATTTGCTCAGACCAAATGTGCAAAGAAATGTTGAGGATAAACAATTCCAGCACATCAATGAGAAGCCGACAAGGAGCTTCAATGTAGGACAACCAGTCTTGGCCCGTGACTACCGAACAGAGAAATGGCAACCCGGAACGATATGCACACGGCAGGGGCCATTAATGTACACAGTGGATATCGGGGAGAACATTGTGAGATGCCACGTCGACAAGATCTTAGCATCACAGGAACGAGTCAACCCCATGTCTCGCGTCCCTGGGGATGAACCCAACATACCAGTAGCATCTACCTCAGAAACAGTAGCAGTGGAAACTGATGAAATAACCGACGAAAAGGGGCCAGAATCGCCTCCGCACCAAGAACAAGAACCTCAGGAAAGGCGCTATCCAGAAAGGATCAGGAAGCCACCCCAAAGACTGAATCTATAAATGGACTATTTCAGTTTAATGTGCATGTTAAAGTGTTAATTGTTATTTGAACATTATGGGTACTGCTAATCTAAAAGGGGAGGAATTGTAGTGTATGTACCTTTAAGAGAGAACTACTTTTACAGCTCCTGTGTACTGTAGTACCGGCAGTGACCACACCTGTATATAAGCCTTGAGCATGCCTCTGTACTGTCAGTCTTTAGACTACCCTCCTCCAGTAAACACCTGTTGATTGTTAAGTTACAGCCTCCGTGTAGTTATTGGAAAGCATCATACTTTAAGAATCACGGATTCAACATAAACCAGACTTTTAAACAGGTGTGTCTTATTAGCGCAGGACCCACTTAGCGCCTGTTTTCACTCTTTCCCTAAAATAACCCCCAAGACATCAATGAAATCGTCCACAATAATGACGTAGTTAGGACCCTGATGTCATTTTGTTAAAGGCCAGTGTGGCGCCACTGAATGCTGTAAAACAACTGATTCCCATTGGTAATAAACGTGAACATTCAAATTAATGTAGATGGAGACCCCTCACCCCTCCTCCCCATGAACAATAAACAGCAGAGGGCCGGACATCCGAGTGGGAAAGTCTTGCAACTTAAGGCCCATAGTAATTTCCTTAGACCAAATGTTCAAGTGAGGGATAAATGTTTATTTTTATGCAACTTTTATCAATTAAAAATCTAAATTGTTCGTTGCAATGCCGATGCAGATCAGAGCCATATATCATCCACAAAACAAATTGGACGCACAAGTCTTAGAATGAATGAAAATAGCAATAATTTTACCATTCACAGATTTTATGCAATATAATTGAAGCATTAAGAAAAATAAAGTACCTGAGAATTGCCACCATCAGAACCTCCCAAACCCAAGACCTCCACGACCTATGAAGGACAAGGGCAGCAGGCGCATGGGAACACCATCACATCCAATTTCCCCTCCAAGTCATGCACCATCCTGACTTGGACATATATCGCTGTTCCTTCATCGTCGCTGGGTCAAAATCCTGGAACTCCCTCCCTAGTGGGAGCACCTTCCCCACACAGGTTGCACCTTCTCAAGGGCAACTAATGATGGGCAATAAATGCCAGTGATGCCCAAATTCCGAGAATGAATAACAAAAAGATGAGAAGCTCGAACCTTTTTTGTACTCTGAGGATGTAAAATTGTAGCTAGTCAGTACATCGCCATAAAGTGGCGATGTCTATCCATGACAGTGAGTAATGGGTTATAACTTCAAGGACAATATGCTTATTACTGACCCTTTAAAGGATGAGTAATCAGAGGAAATAGTTAGACATTGTTACCAAAGGCCTTGCATCTCTATTGTGACATACAGCGAGCTTCCTTTGACAAATGTACGTCTAGTCCCAGCTCTCTCTCAGGAAACAGATGTTATCTTTCTATCGCTGTTTAGGTGGATCGTAGATGAGTAATCAGCATTAAAGGAACAGCAAATTTGAATAATTAGGCATATTGGAGAATAGCAATACTGGAGGCTGCTGTATTAATGAATTGGCAATTGAAAAATCTGCCCGCTTCCAGTAAAGGGAAGGCGACATGTGCCATTCAATGCTGCCTCTGACTCCCACTGACTAGCCTCCTACAGTAAGCACTGTTTGTCGAAATGTCAAAATGCATCTGAGCCAGTCGACCATCTCACCCATGCTGAAGTAGCTGTGTGTTAATAAGTGTGAATAGAATCAGGTCTCTAACATTTAATTATCATTACACTGCAAGTGCCTGACCTTTGCTAAGCAACAATAGAAGAGCTTCCTGGAGGTCTTATCTGCATCGATTCAAGAAGCTTTTTTACATTAATCTCTGTGTCTTCTTGGACTGCATAAGATAAGGATAGTTTCATTACAAAGGGGTACTGGTAAACATAGCTGCTGTATCTTATAAAGGTATTTAATGCAGGAATTCTTTGTGAATTTTATTCACTATTCACAGGGGGGAGAAATTCATTATAGCCCAGGAATGGGCACTAACTTGAGAAAAGTTTGAAATTTGGTGCCAGGTGCTGATGATTCAGACTACACGCAAAATTCAGCCTCTTGCTGAAAGAAAGGATGGGAGCACTAAATCAAGCACTAATGGCCTAGCTCAGTGGCATTAAACTCAAAGCACTGACCAATATCGGGTGCAGTCTAATCTCAAGTCATCATCACCACAGGCTCTTTCCAGTACTTAAAGGGGAGGTTCATTGATACTACAGCACCTCATTCTCACCAATGCTGGCTGTGCAGCTGCCTCAGCAAGGAGAAGCACAACAAGGAGAAGCAGGTGTGCTCATGGCAGATCCACCTCAGTCAGGTGGTCAGGGTGATTTAATGCTTCAACAAATGCTACATACCACCATCTGTACCATAGTCTTCACACACTGCCCAAAGCACCAGACCTCCAGCGCTCACCCACCAACAATCTCTACCTACCAACACTCACACCTCACACCTTGCACACAATGACAGCTATTCAACTATGGCAGGCGCAAGGGTCATTATTTGTTGGAATGATTGTGATATGTGTGATATGTTTATGCATAAATTTATTCATGGATTTTGCAATTTTTGTGGTCTCTCTCATTTCAACTTTGTGCCTAGGAGGACACTGTGATATAGCATGACAGAGGGTTGGCATGATGGGCATACGGTGAGCAAAAGGGATCTGGGGTTTAAGTCATCCTGGTGTGAGACTGGAAGTCTGTTTGGAGGAGGTGGCAGTGTTCTGTGACCACCACCTTTGTGATGCGGAGCCATCTAATACACTGTTCCTCGAGGGTAAGGCCTCCTTTTGAGAGACCTGTTGTCCCTCCTCCTCCCTCTGGCCACATGTTCCAATCTTTCTTGCTGCCTCCACTCCCTCCGCCATAGATCCTGGAGGGCGCGGTCGACTGCCAGTACAGCCCCCATCAATGTAACCAAGTGTAGCACTTTGATATGTTGTCAGAATAAATGTAACTAATTTTCAGTAGCCACAACACTCTTGATACTAAAGAACCTTTAAATGACTGAATTAAACTGTTCCATAAGCTTAAACTGACAAGGAAGCAGTGAAGCAGCACTAACCTGACAGCTGCGACTCATTACTGAGGATCCCTTTAAGTAGTGCCCTTGGAGCCAGTATCCACCTGCTTGATGCCTCCTCTCCCTGTCGCTGTCGGGGCGAGGCACTAAGGCAGGGGGCGAAAATGAATTACACGCTCACTAACGTCACGATCTGCCTGGCGTTGAAGTCACCGGTGGTAATTGTTAGCAGCGGGCTACGGGGGTGGGGGGGGGCCGGATTTGGCATGCGGCGCTGGATTCGCCTCGCCCCGGCGCTACTGCATCAGCGCCCCATTAGCACCCCCGCCAGGCACTAACGGGAGGCGCAAACCAACTGAATTTCTCCCCCACAGTACCTAAACATAGATTTAAAATACTATAAGGTAGAAATTTCAACGATGTTACTGTACAAGCATTTAACATGTTTATCATTCCTCCCTCTGTTGTTGTAATGGTGTTGGTGAAGGTATCAGATGTGCGATATTCGGTCATGTTGGAGCCCATTGTGAAGAGATTTTTCACTGTCTTTAGCCTTTATACATTTGTGCTCAGCAAAGTGAAGCTGTTAGTCCTGTGGAGTGAAAAACCTTCCATTCTCAGCACTGAGCACTCCCAGGCCAGGTATAGTATCGGTTAGACCTAGAGTAAAGTTGCCTCCATTCTGCCGCAACAACACAGTCAGAATTTAGTTTTGGCCTGCTCCTGACTCATGTCAGAAGCTCACACTACAAATGTATGGACAGTGGCGGGCAAGTAAATACCCTCTGGTCCGTCCCGCCTGTCCCACACAATTGCGATACTTTGTGTATCACGATATATACACTCTCCACCTCACCAGAAACCATGTGATCTCCTGGGAGAGGTGAAAAACCAGGTAAAAACCCAGACCAATTTGGGGGAAAAAATCTGGGAAATTCCTCTCCGACCCCTTCAGGTGATCGAAGCTAGTCCAGGAGATCAGTGGCCCTGAATTCCCTGCAGTACCTACCTTCTGTAAGAGGTGATCTCCGCCCCAGCCAGAAACAGGTCCAGCTCGCGCTTGAAGGAGTTCAGCGAATCGGCGTCCACCGCACGAGACAGCAGCCTGTTCCAGAGACCCCCTATTCTCTGGGAAAAGGACCAACTCCTGACATCAAACTAGATGTGGCCTTGTACAACTTAAAATTGTGACCTCTGACTCTCCCTAACCTATTTAGTGGGAACAAAATGTCAACTTGAACAAAATCTATTCCCTTCATCATCTTATAAACCTCGATCAAATCACCCTTAAGTCTATGCTTCTCTAAAGCGTGGAGTCTCATCTTTTAGAATATCTTGATAACTAAGATGCTTAAAGATCCAATGCCTCAGTTTGAAGAAGAGCAAGGGAGCTCTCCCCGCCTTCCTGGCCAATATTTATCCTTGAATCAACATCGCTAAAACAGATTATCTGGTCATTATCTCATTGTTGTTTGTGGGACCTTGCTGTGCGCAAATTGGCTGCCGTGTTTCCTACATTACAATAGTGGCTACACTTCAAAAGTACTTAATTGGCTGTAAAGCGCTTTAGGACATCCTGAGGACTTGTCAGGCACTATATAAACGTAAGTTCTTGTCTTCTTAACAAAGGGCCATTTAACCTGTAAAAACCACCTGTGAATCCAGGCGTAGAGGTTGCAATACTATTGCAAATGGCTGACCATTTGACTGACTGCATCCTGACTTTAGAACAGCGAAATGGCAGAACCTTTCTGGTAGAGAGAGATGTCCAGCAACAGGACATAGAGGAGAGGGGGCCAAGATTCAACACAGCGTAAAAACACTACGAGGGTTGAATTTTCTCTGGGATTCTCCCGTTCCGGCACCTTGACCTTAATGGAAACCACAGCTACAAATGAAATTGGGGTTTGCATTAAAGTTATGATGGCAGAACAAGAGAAGCCCTGAGGAAATTTATCCCCTATAAGCTGGGGGGAAGGCGAGAGCAAATCGGGAGAGGGCCCAGTTACACTGGATCCCCTTTTCCCACCTGTCAGAATTTCGGTAGGATTTGGGGGCATAGGCATATCCTGATGCTATGCAAATGAGCAAATTACCCCGTGCAAAGTAATTTCCACCATTGGCGCCCCTAGCAGCATGGCGCTGGGGTCATTGGTGTAAACCTCCCAGAAAGGGGGACGGGATTATTGACGCAAATAGCAGATGTGCAGATTCGCCCACCCTCAGCCACCTCGACAGCCGTCATTGCGGATGAGAGGAAATTTGTGATCAGTCTGTTTGGTGATATATAACAGAGCAAGTGAATCACTAACAAATACATCCTTGCAACAATGGGCGAGGGACAGCGTTTTTTGCAGAATTTTCAATCCATTCATTTTAACGGAGATTAAATCCCGAGTTGACCTGCTGGCCTGCTGACCTCCAAACCCAAGATACTAATAGAACCTCTCAGCATATGAAGCTTCCTTCTGGGAGTGCAGGTTATTAAAGTTGACTCTGTAGTTTTTAGTGGAAACTAAATAGTTAAAGTGATTAGCAGTTCTGTGATTATAAATACATTTAGTAGGAAATAATAGTGGCCAATGGCAGAGCTGACGAGAAGAACCAGGCAACTTGACTCTCTCAAGCCTGTCTCCCAGGCTGCAGTGACTGGTTTCCTGGGGGGGCCGGTCACCTTTTGGGGGCTGGCCTTCTAGTGGGACTGGTCTCCGATGGGACTGGTCTCCTGGTGGGACTGGTCTTCTGCTGGGACTGGTCTCCTGATGGGACTGGTCTTCTGGTGGGACTGGTTTTCTGGTGGGACTGGTCTTCTAGTGGGACTGGTTTTCTGATGGGGACTGGTCTCCTGGTGATGTCTGGTCTCCTGGTGCTGGCTATCTGCTGGTGGGACTGGTCTCCTGGTGATGTCTGGTCTCCTGGTGGGACTGGTCTTCTGCTGGGGGCTAGTCTCCTGCTTGGACTGGTCCTCTGGTGGTGGCTATTTCCTGATGGGACTGGTCTCCTGGTAGGTCTTGTCTTCTGGTTGGGCTAGTCTCCTGGTGGTGACTATCTCCTAGTGGGGGCTGGTCTCCTGGTGGGGGCTGGTCTCCTGGTGGGGGCTGGTCTCCTGGTGGGGGCTGGTCTCCTGGTGGGGGCTGGTCAATTACCCCGGGACAGTGTAGTGCCTGCCCAGTGCTCTCTCCCTTGAGCCACCTCCACCCATGCCTGATGCAAGAGGTGCTTTTAGTGGGGGATGGAGCATTCGTCCTTGAGCCCTTGCAGCACGGTTTGCAAGTCCAGACCTATAAAACTGGCTTTACTCACTCCATAAATGCCCAATTGTACTGCACTTCTGCCAGGCAAACATCTCCCTTTGCCTCCACATTGCTCTTTCAAACTGTACCCTAATTGCAGTTTCCAGCTGATTAAAGGATTCACGTTTCTCCCCATGTTTTGGCCAACAGACTACAAGCAGCAAAGTCGTGAGTAAACCAGTAGAAGCAAATTCTCCGAAAGAACTATGAGTGACCTCCAGTTAACCCCTAAATATCACATGTTTCTAGGAGCATGCAGTTTCGAGGCTGCAATCACAAAGGGAAGGTGTGCGTAGTGCCCATCTTGCAATGAGATTGTGGCGGTACCACTGGTTGTCCCTTACACTGAGACACATAATTCCCTTTAACTTACCTTACTGTATGTTTAACTTACCTTTTGGGGCCGTTGCCCTTTTAACTTACCTGTTGGGGCCATTGCCCCTTTAAGGCGCACCCTAGCGCGCTGACGTCACGTCACATACAACGTGATGTGCATGCGCCGGCACAGCCCGGCCTAGCATCTTCGGCCTCAACGGCCAGCCGACGGGAGCGACGCAATCTTCCGCTCCCGCGGCAAGCACCGGCACAGCCCGGCCTAGCGTCTTCGGCCTCAACGGCCAGCCGACGGGAGCGATGCAATCTTCCGCTCCCGCGGCAAGCACCGGCACAGCCCGGCCTCCCGACTTCGGCCTCAACGGCCAGCGACGCAACGACACGCATCACGTGACGCCCTAAACGCGGGAAACGCGAGCAACGTGATGACGTCACAACACAAACGCGATGATGTCATCACGCTCCCCACAGGACTGCGAACTCAGTCCTCGTGGAGTCCCCACTGGGACAAGACCTACACCACGGTGCTCCTACAGTCAGCCATCTTACCTGCTGTCTTACCTGATGTAATTAGCCTGTTCCTGTAAATAAACAACTTATTTATAGTTCGTCGAAGTCAAACTCTCTTATTTGGTGGTGATCAACATGAACCGCTACATTGGTGACCCCACGACGTGAGTACGGGAGCTCATCAATTCCAATGCTACAATTGGTGAACCCGTATCCGTGAACGATTTTCATGGTAGCAACGCGCGCCTGAACCTCGTCTTCACTCAAGACGACCAACGCACAACCGACGATCAACCACGGAACAACAACCGCCTAACACCGATTCCACCAAAAGCGACCCCGTCTTTGCGAACGTCTTCACAAAGGAAGTGCAGCTTGGAGGTGAGCCCGTTTTTCACGAACGATGTCACAGAGGTAGAGCACGACCAACGGCAACCATCATCCACCAGCGCTACAATTGGTGGGTTTGTGAACGTCTTTCACAAACGAAGCACGCTATGGAAGCATCAGCCGTTCTGCTGTCGCTACCGCAATCCAGGGAGCCACGGTCTCCCTCGTGCTTTATGCAGGTAGAAGCCCTGTTCGCCGAGAACATCGATGCGGCACAGACCACGCACGTGCTCACGGTCTCCGTATTCGACTCTTCTACCGCCACACGGATTGTCCGCCTCTACATCCAAAGCAACAGCAAGTATACATCTCTCCAAGCGCGGGGTACAGCATGTTCGGGCCCACAAGATCGGAGCGCGCCCCGCGGGGATACCACGAGGACTCACCCCCGCAAAACACGAGGACGCACTCCTCGCGCACGAGGACACATCCCTCGTGAACACCGACGACTCCTTCTCCGCCGACGACGCACCAGCCCTTCAGCTTGCTGGTTGTGTTACCTACTACACGATTCGGCGTGAACAAAAGTGTGCCGCCCTCCCGGCTGTTTTCTCCTAAATCTACAACTGTTACAAGTGTTGCCGCCCTCCAGGCAGAGTTAACCCCTCCTGAAAGCAACAACAACCTGGACCGTTGCCGCCCTTTCTCCAGTATTCCCTTTAACAAACGTAAACGTCGACTGAAGCTGCACACATCGAGGACGGGTCCAATGGGCATCCTGCGGCCGCGATCAGCCACGTGGAATTTGCTAGCCTCACCGATCACTGATCAACGCAGCAACTCTTCACCCTCCGTTGTGTTCACGTCGTAGCACTATGGCACGCACCGTTCCGTGTGTTCCAGCCTCCCGAAGGTTTCGCTCACCAGCCAACGGAGACATCGCCCGCATCCGCCCAACCTGCCCGTCACTCTGACAAGGCCTGCTGTTTCGCACGCCTCCACGGTCCTTCGCCTGACGGATATGTTTTATTCGCCACGACGCGCGTAAGGATCCGCTCACGAGCAGCATCTTCATACCTCGCCTACCAAGTCGAGACAGCACGACCGCCGTGACCACCAGCTCGTCAGACCATCTCATCCTTGGACTTTCGTTAAAGCGAATTCTGGGGCGGCCTATGTGGCGGTACCACTGGTTGTCCCTTACACTGAGACACATAATTCCCTTTAACTTACCTTACTGTATGTTTAATTTACATTTTGGGGCCGTTGCCCTTTTAACTTACCTGTTGGGGCCATTGCCCCTTTAAGGCGTGCCCTAGCGCGCTGACGTCAAGTCACGTACAACGTGATGTGCGTGCGCCGGCACAGCCCGGCCTAGCGTCTTCGGCCTCAACGGCCAGCCGACGGGAGCGACGCAATCTTCCGCTCCCGCGGCAAGCACCGGCACAGCCCGGCCTCCCGACTTCGGCCTCAATGGCCAGCGGCGCAACGACGCGCATCACGTGACGCCCTAAGCGCGGGAAACGCGAGCAACGTGATGACGTCACAACACAAACGCGATGATGTCATCACGCTCCCCACAGGACTGTGAACTCAGTCCTCGTGGAGTCCCCGCTGGGACAAGACCTACACCACGGTGCTCCTACAGTCAGCCATCTTACCTGCTGTCTTACCTGATGTAATTAGCCTGTTCCTGTAAATAAACAACTTATTTATAGTTCGTCGAAGTCAAACTCTCTTATTTGGTGGTGATCAACATGAACCGCTACATTGGTGACCCCACGACGTGAGTACGGGAGCTCATCAATTCCAATGCTACAATTGGTGAACCCGTATCCGTGAACGATTTTCATGGTAGCAACGCGCGCCTGAACCTCGTCTTCACTCAAGACGACCAACGCACAACCGACGATCAACCACGGAACAACAACCGCCTAACACCGATTCCACCAAAAGCGACCCCGTCTTTGCGAACGTCTTCACAAAGGAAGTGCAGCTTGGAGGTGAGCCCGTTTTTCACGAACGATGTCACAGAGGTAGAGCACGACCAACGGCAACCATCATCCACCAGCGCTACAATTGGTGGGTTTGTGAACGTCTTTCACAAACGAAGCACGCTATGGAAGCATCAGCCGTTCTGCTGTCGCTACCGCAATCCAGGGAGCCACGGTCTCCCTCGTGCTTTATGCAGGTAGAAGCCCTGTTCGCCGAGAACATCGATGCGGCACAGACCACGCACGTGCTCACGGTCTCCGTATTCGACTCTTCTACCGCCACACGGATTGTCCGCCTCTACATCCAAAGCAACAGCAAGTATACATCTCTCCAAGCGCGGGGTACAGCATGTTCGGGCCCACAAGATCGGAGCGCGCCCCGCGGGGATACCACGAGGACTCACCCCCGCAAAACACGAGGACGCACTCCTCGCGCACGAGGACACATCCCTCGTGAACACCGACGACTCCTTCTCCGCCGACGACGCACCAGCCCTTCAGCTTGCTGGTTGTGTTACCTACTACACGATTCGGCGTGAACAAAAGTGTGCCGCCCTCCCGGCTGTTTTCTCCTAAATCTACAACTGTTACAAGTGTTGCCGCCCTCCAGGCAGAGTTAACCCCTCCTGAAAGCAACAACAACCTGGACCGTTGCCGCCCTTTCTCCAGTATTCCCTTTAACAAACGTAAACGTCGACTGAAGCTGCACACATCGAGGACGGGTCCAATGGGCATCCTGCGGCCGCGATCAGCCACGTGGAATTTGCTAGCCTCACCGATCACTGATCAACGCAGCAACTCTTCACCCTCCGTTGTGTTCACGTCGTAGCACTATGGCACGCACCGTTCCGTGTGTTCCAGCCTCCCGAAGGTTTCGCTCACCAGCCAACGGAGACATCGCCCGCATCCGCCCAACCTGCCCGTCACTCTGACAAGGCCTGCTGTTTCGCACGCCTCCACGGTCCTTCGCCTGACGGATATGTTTTATTCGCCACGACGCGCGTAAGGATCCGCTCACGAGCAGCATCTTCATACCTCGCCTACCAAGTCGAGACAGCACGACCGCCGTGACCACCAGCTCGTCAGACCATCTCATCCTTGGACTTTCGTTAAAGCGAATTCTGGGGCGGCCTATGTGGCGGTACCACTGGTTGTCCCTTACACTGAGACACATAATTCCCTTTAACTTACCTTACTGTATGTTTAATTTACATTTTGGGGCCGTTGCCCTTTTAACTTACCTGTTGGGGCCATTGCCCCTTTAAGGCGTGCCCTAGCGCGCTGACGTCAAGTCACGTACAACGTGATGTGCGTGCGCCGGCACAGCCCGGCCTAGCGTCTTCGGCCTCAACGGCCAGCCGACGGGAGCGACGCAATCTTCCGCTCCCGCGGCAAGCACCGGCACAGCCCGGCCTCCCGACTTCGGCCTCAATGGCCAGCGGCGCAACGACGCGCATCACGTGACGCCCTAAGCGCGGGAAACGCGAGCAACGTGATGACGTCACAACACAAACGCGATGATGTCATCACGCTCCCCACAGGACTGTGAACTCAGTCCTCGTGGAGTCCCCGCTGGGACAAGACCTACACCACGGTGCTCCTACAGTCAGCCATCTTACCTGCTATCTTACCTGATGTAATTAGCCTGTTCCTGTAAATAAACAACTTATTTATAGTTCGTCGAAGTCAAACTCTCTTATTTAGTGGCGATCAACACGAACCGCTACAAGATGATCCTTTTCACCATAACCATTCCAGAAAAGCAAACAATTATCATTGGTATTCCCAGGAATTTCCTCGGAGCTGCCCTGGTTCTGTAGAATGGAGCCTGCTTATGTTGTTAAGCTGCTGGTGTGCCTCAGAGCGCATTCACACTACAGCTGCAGTGGCGGTGCCAAGCGGTTTCATTTTGCACTTTGTACGCTGCAGTTACCGCGTACATTTAGACTGAATCCCAAGCCAGGGTATGGCACGACACCAGATTGAAGCAGAGTGAGACTCCCTTGGAGGAGGTCGTCTCACTCCTGTAAGAAAGGGGAAAATCTTCATTTCAGAGTCTCCTTACTAACGAACATGAACTAAGTCAATTGATTCTATTATTAAGTGTAGTTTAAAGATTTCATTATGTTATTGCTGCACTTATAATCATACTTGTAAACCCTGTTGTAATATGCCCTGGGTAGACTCGGTTAGATTTTAAAATGGAAGAGACCAAAGCGCTGGGCCTTGGTTGGCCAAATTAAAGAGGCATTCCTGGCAGAACAAGACTGTAATGTATGTACCTTTAAGGGGGGGAACTACTTCTTATAGCTCATGTATACTGTAGTACCGGCAGTGACCACACCTGTATATAACGTTGAGTAGTAATCTGTACAGTTCAGTTGCAGTCTGAGCCACGTTGAGTAAACACTGTTTGTACCGTTCTCCGCAGTCTGTGTCTGATTATACACGGACGTAACATTGGCGACAAGGCAGGTTCGAACCTACCTGCAACTCTGCATCACCTCCCGGGGATTCGTTCCTGAAGATCAGTGGATTGGAGGTCAAGGCCAGAGACTCGGGCGTCGACCACGGGCAACCGCCCAGTCATCCAGCAGAGACTCGAGAATTGCGGGGGAGGCTGTCAAGAGCCAGGCTTGGCTTTCCAGCTGAGGTGGTCCAGCGAAACGGGCTGGCAACAGGTAGTGCGCAGACCCTTCCCGGACAGCGGCGGGTTAGAGCCCGACCGAGCGGCACAGCAAAGGGCCGAGCAGCGTCGACAGGGGAGAGAGAGAGAGGGCAGAGTGCACAGGGCGCAGCCGGTGTTCAGGGGCCGAGCAGCGTTGGAGAGAGGGAGAGAGAGACGTGCAGAAACCCGCGAGGCGCCGCCATTGCCACGAGGACCGCCGAGAGCGGCGTTGGCAGCAGCGCAGGAGAAGCGCGCGAAACCTACAGGGCGTCGCCATTGCCATGAGAACCAGCAGCAGCGGGGGAGGAAGGAAAGCGCAGGAGACGCCAGTTTAAGCCATTGGGAGACGCCATTTTTAAACCACACCCAAAATGCCGTACAGTGGCAGTATCACTGCATTTGACAATGAAGTCGAAGATTGGACAACATATGTCGAGCGAATAGAGGTGTACTGCAAGGCAAATGAGGTGTCAGATGACAAGAAAGCATCGGTATTGTTGAATTTAATGGGTGCAAAGACATATGGGTTATTGCGAAATCTAGTAACCCCAACGAAGCCAATGGAAAAGAGTTTTGAAGACATAGTAACGATACTAAAGGAGCATTTAAACCCCACACCACTGCTGATAGCAGAAAGATTCAAGTTTCAGAAACGGAACCAGCATAAGGATGAAAGCAATGCTGATTATTTAACAGAACTGCGCAAACTATCGAAACACTGCCAGTTTGGAGCGGGACTGGCAGACACCTTAAGGGACAAGTTTGTGTGTGGGCTTCAAAGTGAAGGAACCCAGAAACGGCTTTTATCTGAAAAGGACCTTACGCTGGAAAAGGCTTTCAGCATTGCGGTATCATATGAAGCAGCAGCACGGGGCGCTGCAGAGATACAACAGAGACCGCAAGAATATGGCACAAATGAAATGTCAAATGGAACAGAGAAGTGCTATCGCTGCGGCAGAACAACACACGACCAGAAAGATTGCTGGTTCAAAGACAAAGTGTGCAGACAGTGAGGAAAAGTAGGACACATAGCACGAGTCTGCAGGTCGGGAAAGAAAACCAGCAATAAGAAACCGACCAAAGGAAAGTACAAGAAGGTACATAAGATAACGGAGAATAGTTCAGATGAACAAAAGAGTGATAACGACTCCGAAAGCAGGGAACTGAGTTGTCTGAAACTACATAATGTGATCACAACAGAGGATCACCGAACCATTTGGGTCACTCTCAAGATAGCAGGAGTCCAGGTAAATATGGAATTGGACACAGGATCAGCCCTAACAGTCATAAATTGACGGGACTATGAGTGGCTATTCTCACACATACCCTTGAGAGACACAAAAATTATTTTGAAGACGTACATGGGGCAAAAAGTCTACCCCAAAGGAAAAATCACAGAATCACAGAAACCCCACAGTGCAGATAGAGGCCATTTCGGCCCATCGAGCCTGCACCGACACATATCCCACCCGATCCCCGTAACCCCTACACATATCCCACCCTATCCCCGTATTTAATCCCCCTAACACTAAGGGTCAATTTATCATAGCCAATCAACCTAGCCCGCACATCTTTGGACTGTGGGAGGAAACCGGAGCACCCGGAGGAAACCCACGCAAACACGGGGAGAATGTGCAAACTCCACACAGACAGTGACCCGAGGCTGGATTCGAACCCAGGTCCCTGGCGCTGTGAGGCAACAGTGCTAACCACTATGCCACCGTGCTGGGTGACCGTTATATATAACGGTAAGGAAACACCAAAACTAGACCTGTATGTATTGCAAGATGGAGGACCACCATTACTGGGATGTGAATGGATCCGGAAAATACAACTGGATTGGCATTCCATACAAGCACTGACTGTGGCTGACAAAAAGGATGACGACGTCACACCTGGGCGACTGTCAAAGATCCTAACTGACGTGAAAGAAGTGTTCAGCAAGGACTCGGAACACTAAAAGGCATGACAGCGACGATTAAAATTGAAGAAAACGCAAGTCCAAAATTTTTTAAGGCCAGACCGGTACCTTATGCGATCCGCCCAGTCGTCGAAGCAGAGCTGGAGAGTCTGGAACATTCAGGTGTACTGTCCAAGGTAGACTGGAGCGAGTGGGCTACACCCATCGTCCCTGTGATGAAAAAGTTGTTGAGCAGCACGCCTGGGGAACCAAGGAAGGTTCGCATCTGTGGGGACTTTAAGGTAACAGTGAACCCGGTCCTTCACACCGTACAATATCCACTTCCGCAGATGGAAGATATTTTCGCCTCGCTATCTGGAGGGAAACGCTTCACTAAGATTGATCTGGCCCAGGCATATCTGCAAATGGAGGTAGAAGAAGCATCAAAAAAATACCTCACAATCAACACCCATAAAGGTCTCTACCAATACAACCGGCTGGTATTCGGGGTAGCATCAGCTCCGGCTATTTGGCAGAAGGCAATGGAACAAGTCCTGCAAGGGATCCCAGGGACCCAGTGTTATTTGGACGACATCCTGGTCACGGGCGAAAATGACAGTGATCACCTTGCCAATCTGGAGCAGCTGCTCACTAGATTGCAGGAATATGGGCTCCGAGCTAACCGCCCCAAATGCGAGTTTTTTAGAAAACAGATCTCGTATTGTGGCCACGTTATCGATAAAGAGGGGTTACATAAGTCCCCAGAGAAGATTGAGGCAGTAGTCAAGGCTCCAGCACCGGAAAATGTGTCACAACTGAGGTCGTTCCTCCGGCTGGTAAACTACTACCATAAGTTCTTGCCAAATTTGTCTACAATACTACACCCACTGAACACCCTACTGCAAACTGGGGTGCCATGGAAGTGGAGTGAAGAATGTAGACGAACTTTCCAGAAGAGCAAAACACTAATCACATCGAAAGAGGTATTGGCCCATTACAACCCAGCATTACCAATTCGGTTGGCATGTGATGCGTCACCCTACGGCATTGGAGCGGTGCTGTCGCACAAATTCTTGGATGGCTCAGAGAGGCCAATAGCCTTTGCGTCACGATCACTAACCTCAGCCGAGCGTAACTACGCCCAGATTGACAGGGAGGCCCGCAGCCTAGTGTGGGGAGTGAAAAAGTTCAATCACTATCTGCACGGGCAGAAATTCACCTTGCTGACTGATCACCAGCCTCTTGTCTCCATTTTTAATCCAGAGAAGGGCGCTCCGGTGATGACTGCGCAACGACTACAAAGATGGTCACTTCTTCTCGGGGCGCACCACTATGAGATTGAATATAAGGGCACGAAACAGCATGGAAATGCTGATGAACTATCACGCCTGCCACTGCCTACTGCGGAGGAAGCACCAGCAGTGGATCCTGTCGAAATATTCCATTCGACTATAGTTGAATACCTACCGGTAACTAACACTTGTATCGAAAAGGAAACCCGAAATGACCCGACACTGTCTCGGGTATATGATTTGACGGTGAAGGGATGGCCAGCACATGGCGACTCACTGTTGCCAGCATCCTCGACAAGGAGAGAACAGCTGTCAGTGTGCCGGGGGACCTTGATGTGTGGATCCCGAGTGGTAATTCCACCCAAGTTAAGGGATAGAGTGCTCAATGAGCTTCATGAGGGTCATCTGGGAGGGGTAAAAATGAAAAGCCTAGCCAGGGCTTATGTGTGGTGGCCGGGAATCGATAAACAAATCGAGGACCTGACCAAGAGCTGCTCAGGATGCCAGAAAGTCCAAAATGCACCACCACAGGCCCCTCTACACCCATGGGAGTGGCCCTCATCTCCATGGCAACGGGTGCATATTGATTTTGCTGGTCCATTCATGGACTCAATGTTTTTAATAGCCGTGGACGCGCACTCGAAATGGCCTGAGGTCATCAAAATGTCGTCCACCACCACAGAGAAAACTATTGCAGTCCTACGGACCATTTTTGCCAGGAATGGCTTGCCAGAACAGATTTGCTCCGACAACGGACCACAGTTTGTGTCTGAAGAGTTCCGGAGGTTCTTGAAAAAGAATGGGGTAAGGCATTACACATCTGCCCCGTATCATCCAGCCACAAATGGATTGGCTGAGAGTTTTGTACAAACCTTTAAGAAGGCAATAAAGGCTATGTACAATGACAACATTCCACTGCAGCACAAAGTGGACAATTTCCTGTTCGCCTACCGGAATGCGACACATGCAGTCACCAACCAGGCCCCGGCCATGATGTTCTTTACCGAAGGTTAAGATCTCGCCTGGATTTGCTCAGACCAAACGTACGAAGAGATGTTGAGAGTAAGCAATTCCAGCACATCCATGAGAAGCCAACAAGGAGCTTCAATGTAGGGCAACCAAACTTGGCCCGCGACTGCCGAACAGAAAAATGGCAGCCAAGAACGATATGCACACGGCAGGGCCCACTAATGTACACAGTGGACGTTGGGGAGAGCATCGTGAGATGCCATGCTGACCAGATCCTAGAGTCACAGGAACAAGTCAACCCCATGCCTCGCCCATACATACCTGGTGATGAACCCGACGTACAGGTAGCATCTACCCCAGAAACAGTAGCATCGGAAGCTGATGCACCAACCGACGACAGGGGGCCAGACTCACTTCCGCACCAAGAGCAAGACACTCGGGAAAGGCGCTATCCAGAAAGGATCAGGAAGCCTCCCCAAAGACTGAATTTATAAATGGACTATTTTCAGCTAATGTTGCATGTTAAAAGTGTTAATTGTAATTAGTTTGATATTTAATTGTTAAATGAGTGTTATGGTACTGTTAATCTAAAAGGGGAGGAATTAAGGGGTGGAACTACTTTTTACAGCTCATGTATACTGTAGTACCGGCAGTGACCACACCTGTATATAACGTTGAGTAGTAATCTGTACAGTTCAGTTGCAGTCTGAGCCACGTTGACTAAGCACCGTTTGTACCGTTCTCCGCAGTCTGTGTCTGATTATACACGGACGCAACAAAGACAGCAGACAGCTAGCCAGGGAAGCGAGGTCATATGTGACTGTCACTGTGCTGGAATGTTAAATCATCCGCAGTGAATTAAAAACATAGGGAAACAGCAGGGACACCATGGGCTAGAAATTCAGTGCATTTGCACCTCCCGTTAGCACCTCCGGGGGCACTAACAGGGCGCAAATGACTTTTCGCCCGTTGTGGCGCCGCTAACGACTCCCGCTAAATTCAGCAGGGATTTAGCAGCGGCGGAAACCGGTAGCGCCCCACTCCACTGTTCAGGCGATGACAACGTCATCACCGTGTGCAGCGCCCCGTTTTCACCCCGCCTGCAAAATTGGCCCACGCCCCCTGAATCTGCGCCGGGCGATGACAGCGACCGACTCAGGGGGCGGGAACGGAGTGGCAGGAGGCTCACGGGGTGGTGAGTAAAGGGGAGGTGGCAGGCGGGGGGGACAAAAATCGGCTGACTTACTTGTTGCGGCCCGTTGCATCTTTGAACGCGGGGTCCGTGCCGCGACCTGGCAGCCCGGCACTCCTCTTGACTGCCAGGCTGCTGGCACAGAACCCCGCTCCCCGGTGGTCCAGGTCGGGTCCCGCAGAGTTGTGGGCTTGGGCGTTCCCCTTTAATGATGGGAGAAGCCCTTCCATGCGGCAGCGCTACATGGCCCAGTGCGTAACACTGCAGAACACACCGCCCCGATATTCGTGGTTAGCGCTCTAAGAAGGAAGTGGCACACTTGAATTAGTGCTCCACCTCTCTCTTGGGGCGCTAAAACTGAAGTTAGTGAACGCCAGTGCTATTTTTTGCCAGGCACTAAATTTAGCGCCCAGGCGATGTTAGCGGCCCAAAATGGTCACTAACTAATCTTTCCCCCCATATCTCCAGTTGCCATAACTACCCCAGATATGAGTCTTGATGGTCAAAGACAGATGATGTCAGGGTGTTATGAGATGAGGACCTGACAGGGGCAGCTGGGATCATTAGGTACTTGGCATCCCTGTAATTGGACAGGGGGTTTCAGGTATAAGTTAATGATTGGGTTAACTGGTCCCCATAGGCTTTGCTGGAAAGAAGAAGTCTAAGAAGGGCTCTCTCTCTCTCTTGGGTTGTAGAGGCATTCGGCAAGAAGCTTGGGAACATCCATCAGCCGCGCCGAGGAGGATTTCGGGTTGGCCAGGGTTGACCCATGGAGATCGCGTCTTCTACCCGGGGCCCAATGGGTAATATAAACCCTGACTGCACCTTGTGTAACTACTGCTCAGATGCTGTAATGTATCAAGTCTCACTTTCACTGAATAAAATATAATTACTGTCACCAATACGGGTCAAGCCGAATCTTTCGGAATTTGGGAGTGAAAGTGTTAATTGGCGCGGACCCAGAAACTCAATACTCCGCCTTGCTTCAGTGTCGGTTCAGGCCTGACCATTTGATTTACGCCACGTCGTTTAGACCTCGGTGCGAAGCTAAAAGCACTTCACGCCGAGATTGGACCTGTGGCATGAAGGTGCACTTATTAAATCCCGCAGCTCTCTCTGAGCCTGATAATGAGAAGGGGCCACAGCAGTGCCGGGAGTGAAGCTCTCGCACACTTTCATCTTTTTCAAGCACGGCACAGTATTGTGAGGCCAGCTGCCTGATGACTCACCTTCTCTAAGCTGCTTGCAACTCTCGAGATCTTAAGATGATTCATGCAGATCTTCTTCTGATTGACATTTATCTGATGAAAACAGCAATTGTGCTCATTTGCAATAGTGGCCTGACTTAATTAATTTTATTTAAAAATAACTAATTTTACAACCATTAAAAGGTATTGAAAACACTTAAGTTTCATGAGTTTTACTAGCAATACTAGCCTTTTACGTGTCAGATTTAGACAGTTTTGTTCCAAAAGATATCTTACGATGGCGTCTGTTTTACATAAATGACATAGAATTACATAGAATATACAGCACAGAAACAGGCCATTCGGTCCAACCAGTCCATGCCGGCATTTATGCTCCACTCGAGCCTCCTCCTGTCTTCCCTCATCTAACTCTATCAGCATAACCCTCTATTCTCTTCTCCCTCATATGCTTATCCAGCCTCCCTTTAAATACGTCTATACTATTCACTTCAACCATTCCCTGTGGTAGCGATTTCCACATTCTCACCATTCTCTGGGTAAAGAAGTTTCTTCTGAATTCCCTATTTGACTTCTAGATGACTATCTTATATTTATGGCCTCTAGTTATGCTCCTGCTCAGAAGTGGAAACACTCTGGGGGAAAAATTCGATAGGTTAGCGCCTCCCATTAGCACCTGCACAGGGTGGTAACAGGACGCTGATGCAGTAACGCCGGGGCAAGGTGAATCCAGCAGCACACGGCAAAACCAGCCTCCCCCCACACCCCCTCCCGCCCCCCCCCACAGCGCCCCCCCCCACCCCTGTTGCACCGCCGGTACAAGGTACCGCAGGGGACTTCAATGTCAGGCAGATCATGACGTCAGTGAGCGTGCAATGCTCATCGGGTGCCCAATCTGCAAAATTCATTGTCGCCACTTACCTTTGTGTCTCAACCAGACAGTGACAGGGAGAGCAGGTGCACAGCTGACTGAATCCGGCTCCAGCGACATTATTTAAAGGCATCAGCATTAATTACTCTCAGCTATCAGGGCAGGTTAGTTTCAGTGGCTTCTTGTCAGTTTCAGCCAGTAGAGCAGTTTGTATGTGTAATTTCAAACTTCTTTTTATCAGCAGTCTTCTGGCAAGTGCTAAGTGGCTACATTTATTGTTCAAAGATTCAAACTGCTACACTTGGTAACGTTAATGGGGGCTGTACTGACATGTCACCTCGCCCTCCAGGATCTACGGTGGAGGGAGCATAGGCAGCAAGGAATATGGCAACATGTGCACAGAGGGATGAGAAGGGACATCAGGGCTCTCACCAGGAGGCCTTACCCTCCGAGGGTATTCCGACAGCACTTCTCCTAACTTCAATTAAGCGAGGAGCAGTGTATTAGATGACTCCACATCACCAAGGTGGTGTTCACAGAACTCTGCCACCTCCTCCAAATAGATCTCCAGTCTCAAAGCAGGATGACTTAAAACCCAGATCCCTTTTGCTCACCACGTGCCCATCATGCCATCCCTGTGTCATGCCATATCACAGCTTCCTCCTGGGTGCAAAGGTGAAATGAGAGACCACAAAATATTGCAAACTCCATTAATAAATTTATGCATAAACATATCACACATACCACATTCATTCTAATAACTAATGACCCTTCTGCCTGCCATAGCTGTCATTGTGTGCAAGACGTGAGATATGGGTGTGAGTGTTGGTAGGTAGAGATTGTTGGTGGGTGAGCGCTGGGGGTCTGGTGCTTCGGGCAGTGTGTGAAGCTTGTGGTACAGATGTTGGTATGTAGCATTTGTTGAAGCATTCAATCACCCTGACCACCCGACTGAGGTGGATCTGCCATGAGCACACCTGTTGCAGTCCTCCGGCTCCTTCTCCTTGTTGTGCTTCTCCTTGCTGAGGCAGCTGCACAGCCAGCATTGCTGAGAATGAGGTGCTGCAGCATCAATGAACCTCCCCTTTAAGTACTGGGAAAAGCCTGTGGCAATGATGAGTTGAGATTAGGCTGCACCCGATATTGTTCCATCCTTTGAGTGTAACACCACTGAGCTAGGCCTTTAAGACTTGATTTAGCGCCCCAATTATTTCTTTGAGTAGTGAGAATGAATTTTGCGTCCAGTCTAAACCATTAGCGCCTGGCGCTAATTCTCAAACTTTTCTAAAGATACTGGCCTAGAAATTCAGTTGTTTGCGCCAGCCGTTAGCGCCAGAAAAGGGTATATTTCCGGCGCTAGCCACTTAGCGCCCGGGCACCGCCGGATCTGCGCCTACGCCGAAATTCAGTTGGGATTTAGCGCCGGCGCAAAGTGTTAGCGCCCGCTCAGCTGCGCGCGCATCTTATGACGTCATTTGGGTGTGCAACGCCGTTTGTGCGCCCCAAACCGGAAATTCAGTGGCGCCCGCCCAATGTGGGCGTGGCGCTGTTAAGAACTGTGAAGTGGAACTCAACAGAGGCCCTGTGGGATTCAGGGAGCGCTAATTAAAGGGCACATCCACTCACCCATAAAGGCCAGCCATTTCGCTGCAATGACTTTACTGCTTTGGATTTCTGGACAGAGAGCAAGGCACAGAGATTTCTGATTTCGGACAACATAGGAGAGGTATTTTTGGCTTCTAGCCAGTGCTTTGACATTTGCATCCTTGTGATTTGGCTGTTTGGAACTTTATAATGGGGGCTGTATGGGGTGCCAACCCTCAGTTGCAGCATTTTGTGCGAAGGGCTCGCAGACGCTGTGACAGAGGGCCAGCCATGCCTAGACGCAGAGGGGCCATCAGGCGTCGCCAACGTAGGCCTTACCCAGTCAGGCAATACCGGCAGCAGGTGTCCTATCTCACCATGACTGCGGCGCATTGTGTGAAGAGGCTGCGCTTCAGGAGGGAGGTGGTTGCAGAGATCTGCCAGCTGCTTCACGCAGATTTGCGGCCACAGCTCATGTGCAGGACATCTCTCTCGGTGGAAGTGAAGGTCACGGTGGCTCTCAGCTTTTATGCAAGCGGCTCGTTCCAAGCCGCTGCTGCGGACATAGCGAACATCTTCCAGTTCGCCGCGCATCGCTGCATCCGGCAGGTCACCGATGCACTTTACGCGAGGAGACACCAATTCATCTCCTTCCCCATGACCCAACACAAGCAGGAGCAGCGTGCAGTCGGATTTGGCAGGATCGCGGGCTTCCCCATGGTGCAGGGCGCCATTGACTGCACGCATGTGGCTATGCGGGCACCTATCCACAATGCCGAGCATTACCGCAACCGCAAGGGCTACCATTCCCTAAATGTGCAGCTGGTGTGTGACCACAGGCAGCGCATCCTAGCTGTCAATGCCCGCTTCCCAGGAAGCAGCCACGATGCATTTATCCTGCGCCAGACTACTGTGGCTGACATGTTCGAGGCACAGCCTCCACCAAGGGGATGGCTTATCGGGGACAAGGGCTACCCTTTGTGTACATGGCTCATGACCCCGCTCCACGCGCCCATGACCCCAGCGGAGGTGGCATACAACGAAAGCCATCAAGCCACAAGGAACCTAATAGAGCAAACGATAGGCGTCCTCAAGCAATGGTTCCGCTGCCTGGATCGTTCCGGAGGAGCTCTTCAGTATTCGCCGGATAGAGTCTCCCAGTTCGTCGTCGTGTGCTGCATGCTCCACAACCTGGCGATCCACAGGACTCAGGCACTGCCACCTGACATTGCCCCACCACCTCAAGAGGATGAGCTGGAGGACCATGAGGAGGAGGAGGAGGAGGAGCAGCCTAGGAGGGAGCGACAAGGTCCAAGGGCCGTCCGCCGGTGGCTTATTGTTCGACACTTCTAGGCCCCCTGTCAGGGAATGGCCTGGGCCAATGAACGCAGCTGAAGGCAGCCGCTCCGCAAGCCCTCAGCCGCTTAACCCAACAACCAGTTGAAACATGACACCTGCACATGGTGAAAAAATAAAAATCTTTATTTCACAAACTCAGGGCCCTTCCCACATGGAACAGCAAAACAGAGAAGACCTCCAAAAAACAGTCGAAAACTTCTGTCACTCCCAAAACCTGGGGAGGACTAACAAAACTTCCACATGCAAATGGCCTTCCTCACCGGCCTTACAAAAAAACGCCCCCCCCCAACACAACCACCCCCATAAAAACAAACAAGATAATGCCCCCCAGAACAGAAGCCCCCGCATGACCAAAACCCGCGCTCGCCACACTCTACTCGGCATGCCGAGAGGGCGAGTCCTTAGAGAGCGTTCTCTTGCCCCGGCCCGACCTGCAGCTGCGCCTCAAGCTGGGCCCTGAGGCTGGGGCAAGGCTGGGGGAAGGCTCATCAGGGCGACAATGAGTCTCGCCAGATGCCCTTGGGGGTCGCCCTACACGAGGGCCAGCCCGGGAGGGGCCGGCTGGTGGCTGCTGCAGCTGTGGGTGGCCATCTTCAGTTCCTGCAGCAGCTCGTCGCACCCTGGCTGGGGGAGTGGCAGTGTCGCCTGCACCAATGGGGACAAGCTGGCTGATGGCAGGCGCGCGCTGCTCGCCAGAGACACTGGCACTCGGCCAGCCTGGCAGGGGAGCAAGCGCACCAATGTGTTGGCCGCCAGACTGCTGTGCTGCAGCAGGGTGGCGGCTCGCCTGGCGACGCCTCCACACCAGTGCGAGGGTGGCAGAAGTTAGTGCCCCAACTGCCCTGGCATGTGCCCGCAGCTGCTGTGCCAGTGTCTGCCCAGCACCTCTCATGTGGCGACTGGCGTGCTGCGCTGCGGCGAGTTGCTGCACCCCCCTGTCGTGCGCTGCCACAAGTAGGTCCACCCCCCTGTCGTGCGCTGCCACAAGTAGGTCCACCCCCCTGGCGTGCGCTGCCGCAAATTGTTCCAGGCCCCTGGCCTGTGATTCGGCGAAAGCCACCACACTATGTGCCAGGCTCTCCATGGCGCGAGGCATCTGCTCCACCACCTGCATAAACTCCACGTGGCGCCGCTCCGACGCCGCCGACATGTCGTGCAGGAGGCGCACCTCCTGGGCGACGTCCGACTCCGGACTGGAGGGCGGACTCGCCCTCTGGGCAGAAGGCTGGCGTGGCGCCGGACCCTTGCCGCGTTCGGCCACCCTACTGGGACCAGGTTCTCCCCTCCCCTCCACCACCTGCCCCCTCTGGGCAGAAGGGCGGCGTGGTGCCGGACCCTTCCCGCGTGCGTCGACGCCACTGGTACCAGGTTCTGGCCTCCCCTCCACCGCCTCCCCCCTCTGGCCAGAAGGCTGCCCTGCTGCCGGGCCCTTGCCGCGTGCGTCCACGCCACTGGTACCAGGTTCTGGCCTCCCCTCCACCGCCTCCCCCCGGCTCTCCTGCACGCCAGACGTCTCCCCTCCATTGCCATCTGCTGGCGCGGAGGAGGGTTCCCCGGAGGTGCCGCCTTCCTCCTGGTCCTCCACGTCCTCCTCCTCCGAGGGCCTGGCTCTCTGTGCTTCAGGGAGCACCTCCTCCTCAGCAGCTGAAAGCAGGAAGGCACAAGTGTAGCTTTAGAGTGAGGACAGGCCGACAGCCAGGGAGGCCGCAGTGGTGCATTATGCGCATTTTGCGGTCAGTGGGGAAGGATGTACATCTGATGCGCGAGGGCAAGGAGAGAGGTGCACCCGGTCATGTCCTTACCAGTGGGTTCCAGTACAGGGTCCGCATCGCCGATCGCGACAGGGCCTGTCACCCGGGCACGCAGGAGTCGTGCCACCCTCTCCTCCAGATCAGTCAGCTCCTGGTAGTCGGGACGCCCTCCACCAGTCGCTACCTGGCTCCTGGCGTTCCTCGCCAGCTTGGCCTGCAAGAGAAAGGAGGGCCTCTAAGTACAGTGTGGTGCCCTGCTGCTGTGTGTGAGGCCTCCCATGGTTGAATAGCTTGGACAGTGTGCTGCCCTGTTGCTGTGTGGGTGCCCTCCCATGGCTGAATAGCTTGGACAGTGTGATAAGTGCAGAAAGAGCTTTGATTAACATGCAAGTGCCATTGCAGCGGGAGGAGGGCTGGGCATTAGGCCTTTGATGTCCCTTTGGCCCTAATGGGAGGTGCACATGCAAGGATGAGGGGGACAGTGGAAAGGGTACTCACCTTCACCATCCGACTGAGGTCATTGAATTTCTTGCGGCACTGGTCCGCACTCCTGGGAACATCGCAGTTGGATGAGACCCTGCGGGCAATTCTGCTCCAGGCGTTCCTGAACTGGCTCCTGGGAGCCTTCCTGCCACTAGCCGGGCACACAATCCGTCTTTTCTTGTGTACCCCATGGATGAGCACACTCAGCGCATGCTCAGAGAAGCGCTGTGCTCTGTCACGGGCCCTCTCCATTCCTCCAGGCGCTGTTTTGGCACACCACCAGTGCTGAGGCCTAGTTGCAGCGCTACAGCATGCAGGGCGTGGCAGCAGTCAAAGTTGACCCTTCCCCCTTTAAGAGCTGGCCGGCGTCAGGCTGTCTGCTGACACTCAATACATGACCGCACCTGCGCTGTGCCCGGAATCGGCGATATCAAGCCGCATCGCCGGATTAGCGCCTGAACACAGCATTGCAGCGCCAGTTTCAGCGCTCGGCCAGAATCTGGTCCAACTTCACTGAATTTCGGCAAGTTGGCCTGCAGTTTCCGGCGGGCGCTAAATTTACCGAGCGCCCGACTTTAGCGCCCCAAAACTGTGCAAACTGAATTTCTAGGCCACTGCCCATTCCTGGGCTACAATGAATTTCTAGCCCTCTCTCACTGTCTACTCTATCAAATCCTTTCATAATTTTAAAGACCCGTATTAGGTCACCCCCTCAGCCTTCTCTTTTCAAGAGAAAAGAAACCCAGCCTGTTCATCCTTTCCTGATAGTTATAACCTCGCATTTTTGGTTCCTTGTAAATCTTTTTTGCACCCTCTCCAGTGCCTCTATATCATTTTTATAATATGGCGACCAGAATTGTACGCAGTACTCTAAGTGTGGTCTAACCAAGGTTTGATACAGGTTTAGCATAACTTCTCTACTTTTCGATTCTATCCCTCTAGAAATAAACCCGAGTGCTTGGTTTGCTTTTTTATGGCCTTGTTAAGTTGCGTTGCTACTTTTAGTGATTTGTGTATTTGTCTTCCGAGGTCCCTTTGTTCTTCTACCCCATTTAGATTCTTATTTTCCAAGTAATATGTGGCCTCCATATTTTTCTTACCAAAATGTAATACCTCACACTTATCTGTGTTGAAATTAATTTCCCAATTATATGCCCATTCTGCAAATTTATTAATATCTTCTTGTAATTTGTTGCAGTCCCCCTCAGTGTTGACTATCCCCCCAATTTAGTGTCATCCACAAATTTAGAAATTGTGTTTTTGATTCCAAAGTCTAAATCGTTAACATAAATTGTGAACAACAGTGGTCCCAGCACTAGGACCACACTTTCCACCTTTTGCCACTCTGAATAGCTACCCTTTACTCCTACTCTCTGCTTTCTGTCTTGAAGCCAGCTAGTTATCGATTCTGCTACTTGTCCCTTGACCCCGCATGCTCTGACTTTATTCATTAATCTATTATGTGGCAGCTTATCGAAGGCCTTTTGGAAATCTAGATAACTTACATCTACTATATTACCCTTGTCTACTCTCTCTGTTACCTCTTCAAAGAATTCAATGATGTTGGTCAAGGAAGATTTTCCCATTTAAAATCCATGCTGACTATTCACTATTATATTTTTGGTCTCTAGATGTTTTTCTATTTTCTCCTTTAGTAGGGATTCCATTATTTTTCCTACCACCGATGTTAAGCTGATGATCTATAGTCCCCTGAACATGTCCTATCTCCCTTCTTAAATATGGGTATTACATTAGTTATTCCTCAGTCACACTGAAGGCGCACTAATCTGTTTAATATAACCTTGAAATACAGTAATCACATGATCCCGCTGAAAGTTTGAAGGAAAGAACAATCTAAGAAATTAATTTCAGAACCCATGTGCGCTTTGCATTTGGGTGCATCCATAATAATGAGAAAAAATTGGCTTGGGAATTCCAGGATCCTGCTCTACCAGTGTGAGTGTGACAGAGCCAGACACCTCGCCCCCAGACTCCCTCACCCACGAAAGAATGAAAGAAAGAACTTGCATTTATATAGCACCTTTCACGACCTCAGGACAGCTCAAATTGCTTTACAGCCAATGAAGTTCTTCTGAAATGTAGTCACTGTTGTAATGTAGGGAAACGCGGAAGCCAATTTGCACACAGCAAGATCCCACTAACAGCAACATGGTAATGTTGCAGTAAATTTGGTTGAGTGATAAATATTGGCCAGGTCACTGGGGAAGAACTCCCCTGCTCTTCTTAGAATTGTGCCTTGGAATCTTTTACATCCACCTGGGAGGGCAGACGGGGCCTCGGTTTAACGTCTCATCTGAAAGGCGGCTGACGTAAAAGGAGGCAATTGCGCAGGGGTGCCTGGGAACTTAACTGACACGCCCCCTTAAAGTAAGGAGGATTGATGGAAGATCCAACCCCTGACCCCAGACCAAAATTTAAAGGTCCCAAACAGGACCCAACCTATGTTCTGGCTCCCATCCCCACGCTCAAAGTAAATGCGACTTATGCCCGCTCCAACCCCCGAGTCAGCAACACAGGTCAGGGATGCAGAAGAAAGAGGAAGAAAGACTGACAGTAATAGCATTTACCAGACAGAAATGGCACTGTCACTTTAAGAAGGGAGGAAGGTTTACTGGAATAAAAATGAGAAATAGAGCGAGAAGAAAAATGATAACGTTAAAAATAAAATAGGGAATATCGGAGGGAAAGAAATTTGGCAGCAGCAAAATAAATCAAGGAATGATTTGGCATTGCTGTTCCTGACATTACAAAGAAAAGAAGCATATAATAGCACATGCACATTCAGGCTCATGTTGGCAACTGCATTGATTCAGATCTTACAAAGCTTTGCATTCTGCAACTCATTGGACCAGATTTTGCTGGGGCGGGGTATCTCGCGGCATGCTCCGTTAGTTAGACATGTTCGTGCACGTTTAAGTTTTTAAAATGTTTTGCCCACAAAGTTGCTGGAAGTGCGAGCTGATAATGACGCAGCAAGGGCAACACGGCATCTGGGACCTTGGTGAATAACAGAGCAAACATTGTATCTCCTTAACCAATTAGATTTAAGGATTGAGAAATAAACAGAGGAAGAACTGAGAAGGAGGGGAATTAGAGTCAAATCATTTGCAAAAAGAGAAATAAAGAGAGGGAAAGAAAGATTGGGCTAAGAGAGAAAGAAAAAAGAGACTGAAAGCAAAAGTAAGACTTTTTTTTTAATTTGACATTTTTAAAATCTCCAACAAGAATTCGCTACCTGAAGGAATGAGACTTCACACTTTGAATTGTTCACTTTCTGGGCAAGAGAGGTTGATTGGCAGTCATTAACAATTATCACATCATTAAAAGGGTACTTACATTGTTAATTACTAGACTTCACTTTCCCTGGTGAGTTTAATGAGTAATTAATGTGCAAGTGCAGCAACTTCATGAAACTCACGGAGAGGTTAAGCGCAAGATGCCTTTTTCATGAATCTAACGGCAGAACAGCGCAAATCAGCCAGCAACTTGTGCCGATTCGCCATTCACGGGGCATCTCTTCCTCTTTGCGTTGCTGCCTGATTTGCGCATTAATAACAGCATGCGTCATTCAGATGCTGTTATTTTTTCAGCAAAATCTGGGCCATTATAAAATCATAGAATGATACAGCACAGAAGGAGGCCATTCGGCCCATCATACCTGTGACGGCTCTTTGAAAGAGATCTCCAATTAGCCCCACACCCCCTGCTCTTTCCCCATAGTCCTGCATTAGGCCATTTTCCTTTTCAAGTATATATCCAATTCCCTTTTGAAAGTTCCTATTGACTCTTTATTGGTTAGTTTTGAGCACAGTAAGTAATGGAGGTGATTGTTGAAAAACTGGGCGATGGGTGGACATGAAAATTAAATTAAACCTCCTGCCCAGTAGTCATAATGTATGAAACGCAGCAGCCAATTTGCTGAGGCTAGGGAAGCCAACTCTGGTTGGATGTATCCCTGGAGGTTTCATTACATGACATTCCACACCGCCTCCAAACTTCCTGTCTGGTTTTTCCCATCTCCAATATTTATATTAACTAATAAACTAAAGCGTTCAAAGAAAATTAAAAAGAAGATACTTTTTTTTCAATAATCATTGATTTTTCTCCTGGTTTGTTCACAGTAGAGTCCTGGCGATAAATGTTTAATTACTGGAGACTCCTGGACAATCCTGGAGAGTTGGCGACCCCTATCTAAGACCCAACCGACTCAGTTTTCGAGCAGACCTCAAAATAGGCACCTCGCTTAGCGCCCAATGGAGGCGCAAGCCCTATTAAAATATTTAAAATCAGGGTCCCACTCTATTTGTAGGGACCCCAATGCAATTTTGGTCTTCAACTGGGCGGAGTGGGTAAACTAGTGAGGCTTAAAGGGACAAGTTGTGCCACTGAATTTTGTGGGGCCAGGATGAACATGAATGATCAACCTGCCCTCACGAAAATCTTCCCACCCGCTGCTGGTTGCTCAGTGGCCTTTTCACGCCCATCCCCCTGCTCCCCACTGCCCCCCGCCATTGCCTCCCAACCACTTAAAGACCTACCTCAGCTCTGCGGAAGAACTGCTGGATTCCGCTCCAACCCCCACCCCCCAGCCCGATTGGAGAGGTGCCTGTCAGTTCTCTTTCATGACCTCAGGACGCCCCAAAGTACTTTACAGCCAATGAAGTACTTTTGAAGTGTAGTCACTGTTGTAATGTAGGAAATGCGTCAGCCAATACGCGCACAGCAAGCTCCCACAAACAGCAATGAGAAAATGGCCAGGTAATCTGTTTCTAGGTGTTGGTTGAGGGATAACTATTGGCCAGGACACCAGGGAAAATGCCCCTGCTCTTCTTTGAAATACTGCCATGGGAACTTTTATGTCCACCGGAGAGGGCAGACGGGGCCTTGGTTTAACAGCTCATCCAAAATACGGCACCTCAGACAGTGCAACACTCCCTCAGTACTGCACTGGAGTGTCAGCCTGGATTTTGTGCTCAAGTCTCTGGAGTGGGGCTTGAACCCATGACTTTCTGATTCAGAGGTGAGAGTGCTACCAACTGGTTCACAAGGAAACAACACCTGAGCTCAGAGGGCCCTGTCGCTAAAAAGGTTAACTCGTTATCTTACCTTCCCCTTGTGCGAGCCGTCTCTTAAAACCCCATCTGAAAATCATGGATGTCATGGTTCAGCTTCAATGAGCTGCTGAATACTCCAACACAAGCATTTGGAATATGAATAGCGAGGTGCACTTGCAAGCTCCAGTAATGTGCCAGTGGGAGAAGAGTGTACTCAGGAACACACAAAACATATGTGAATGCATAGAACATGAATTTCTCTTTAGAACTGAATTACACACTTATTTTAATTCATTTTAAATAGTTCCATTTTTGATTCTGTCAAGGTTTTGTGTTGCATAGAATAAAATAGAATAACAATTTTTAATCATGAAGTAGCCTGTCTCTAATAGCTTTGGCAATCACATTTCAGGTCCTATTTAAATTCTGTAAGAATTTTAAAACATTTAGGTAAAGAAAGAATAGAGCGCCTTTCACAATCTCAGGACGTCCCAAAACACTTTACACCAATTAAGTACTTTTTGCAGTGTAGTCGCTGTTGTAATGTAGGAAACATGGCAGCCAATTTGTGCACAGCAAGGTCCCACAAACAGCACTGTGATAATGATCAGATAATCTGTTTTAGGTGTTGGTTGAGGGATAAGCATTGGCCAGGACACCAGAGAGAACTCTCCTGCCATTGAATAGTGACATGGAATCTTTTACAGCCACCTGAGAGGGTGTGATGAAATAACTCTGTGTTCTGGCATTTGTATTGTCTGTTGTTGTTGTACTTGCTAATGTCTGGAATGTTCTACAGATGTAACCACTAATGCTCCTCCCTAGCCCCGTCCCTCTGGATCCTCCGGATTGGTGTGAGTCTTACTCATAAGGGGTGGGTCTGTGATGAATGATGGCTGCCTTGTGTTAACTCGATGCTATGTTCTTACTTAATAAAAGCCTTTAGTTTTAAGCTTTTTAAGCTTTAACTCTTGGATTCAGGCAGTTATTTGGCACATCAATTTTATTAAGTAACAACTTTTGGAAGATGGATCGATTTTTGAAACCAGAGCGTCTGGATATTGATCCCCATTTGGCAGATGCGTCGAAGAAATTTACGCATTGGCTTCGATGTTTTGAACACTTCATCGCATCGATCGATCCGACGGTTAACAAGTTGGGTCTTCTAACCAACTTGGTAAGTCATCAAACTTACTCTATAATTGAAGATATTACTACATATGAAGAGGCCCTCGCAGCTCTTAAGGCCCAGTACCTTAAGTCGGTTAATGAAGTATACGCCAGGTATGTTTTGTCTACTCGCAGGCAATTACCCGAGGAATCCCTGGACGATTTCCTGCAGGACCTTAAGGCTTTGGCTAAGGAATGCAACTACAAGGCTGTCTCTGCCATAGTGTATCAGGAAGAAGCCATCCGCGATTCTTTCATATCTGGCCTCCGATCTAATTATATTAGACAGAGACTCCTCGAGAACGACTCGTTAGTTTTAAAAACGGTCGTCGCTACTGCTCAATCGTTAGATGTAGCCCAGAAGAATTTAGAAGTGTATGCATCAGCCCATGCGTCTCTCTCAGCCTCGTGTGTTCCGAGTATGGAGGCATCCATAACACCAATGGAGCCTCCACTTAATCCTATTGTTGCGGCTGTACCCCATGGGTCTAAGTGTTATTTTTGCGGCCAATCTAAACACCCCAGGCAAAGATGCCCAGCCAGAGAGGCTACCTGTTTTAAATGTAAGAAACGGGGACATTTTAGTAAAGTGTGTAAGGGTAATCCTGTACCTGATGTCTTCTCTGCTGCTGCCTATCGTTTTACTCTAGCCTCGGCTACGGTTGACCAGACCATACCGTGTTCCTTGTCGAAATCTATGATGGACATCAAGATTAATGGTCATCCTACTGGGTATTTGATAGACTGTGGCAGTACTGAAAGTTTTATACACCCCAACCTTGTTAACTCCTGTTCATTGAAGGTGTATTCTACTCAAAGTGAAATTGTGATGGCGTCCAAGTCCCTTACTTCGGAGGTAACTGGATATTGTAAAGTCACATTGACCGTTAAGGATACGAAGTATAAGGGCTTTAAACTCCTCATATTACCTCAGTTGTGTGTGAACTTAATTTTAGGCTTGGACTTCCAGTGTCAGCATGAGAGCGTTACCCTTAAGTATGGTGGATCTCAGCCTCCACTCACAGTCTGCAGCCTTTCTACTTTAAAAGTAAGTCTGCCTTCTTTGTTCGTGAACCTTGCTCCTAATTGTAGACCTATAGCGACTAAGAGTCAACGGTATAGTTCAGAAGATAAAACATTTATAAAAGAGGAAGTGGAAAGGCTTCAACGGGAGGGAATCATCGAACACAGTAATAGCCCATGGCGTGCCCAGGTGGTGGTGGTTAAAACTAATGAAAAGAAAAGACTTGTGGTCGATTATAGCCAGACTATAAACTTGTATACCCAATTAGACGCCTATCCTTTGCCTCGTATTTCTGAGATGGTGAACCAGATAGCTCAGTACCGCGTGTTCTCCACCATTGATTTAAAGTCTGCCTACCATCAACTCCCCATCAAAATAGAAGACTGACCTTATACGGCCTTCGAAGCTAATGGGCGCCTGTACCAATTCCTTAGGGTGCTCTTTGGAGTGACGAATGGGGTATCCGTCTTCCAACGGGAGATGGATCGTATGGTGGATGAATACGCGTTGGAAGCAACATTCCCGTACCTGGACAATGTTACTATCTGTGGGCGCAACCAATGGGAGCATGATCAAAATCTCACGAAATTCCTAGAGACTGCAAAGAGGTTAAACCTGACCTACAACGAAAACAAGTGTACCTTCAATACTATACATTTGTGTATTCTTGGTTGCGTTGTGGAGAATGGGGTAATCGGGCCAGATCCTGAAAGATTACGCCCACTTAAGGAATTACCTTTACCTCACACTGTAAAAGCTTTAAGAAGGTGTCTGGGATTCTTCTCGTACTATGCCCAGTGGGTGGCTAGCTACTCAGATAAAGTCCGACCTCTTATTAAGTCGACGTCTTTTCCGCTATCGGCGGAAGCTCAGGAGGCTTTCTTTAATATCAAACGGGACATTGAGAAGGCAGTGGTATGTGCCGTGGATGAGAAGATCCCTTTTCAAGTGGAAAGTGATGCATCTGATTTTGCGTTGGCAGCAACTCTTAACCAAGCTGGTAGACCAGTAGCTTTCTTCTCTCGTACATTGCAAGGACCAGAAGTTCGACATTCTTCAGAGAAAAAGGAGGCACAGGCGATTATCGAAGCAGTCAGGTATTGGAGACATTATCTCCCTGGCCAATGTTTTACGCTTATTACGGACCAGCGATCTGTGGCCTTTATGTTCAATACTAAGCAGAGAGGCAAGATCAAAAATGATAAGATTTTAAGATGGCGAATAGAACTGTCAACATATGACTATGATATTCAGTACAGGCCTGGAGTATTCAATGAGCCATCGGATGCTTTGTCACGAGGAGTATGTGCTAGTCTAGGTATAGATAAGCTTCAAAATCTCCACGACGCACTCTGCCACCCTGGGGTTACCAGAATGAACCACTTCATTAAGTCCCACAATCTACCCTACTCTATTGAGGAGGTCCGGACAATGACCAGAACCTGTCGTGTTTGTGCTGAATGCAAACCCCGCTTCTATAAGCCGTCCGAGCCAGCTCATCTTATTAAAGCAACTCGACCATTTGAGCATTTGAGTCTCGATTTTAAAGGTCCCCTTCCATCGAGCGACCGTAATGTCTATTTTCTTAATATTATAGACGAGTACTCTCGGTTCCCTTTTGTTATCCCCTGTCCGGATGTGACCAGTGCTGTTGTAATTAAATGCCTCTGCCAACTGTTTTCCTTGTTTGGCATGCCTAACTATATACATAGTGATAGGGGTTCTTCCTTTATGAGCGAAGAATTGCGACAGTTTTTGCTATCGAAAGGGATTGCAATGAGTAGAACTACCAGCTATAACCCTCGTGGTAATGGGCAGGTCGAGAAAGAAAATGCGACAGCGTGGAAGGCTATCGTACTGTCTCTGAAGTCACGAGGCCTGCCGACCTCTCGCTGGCAGGATGTCATGCCAGACGTGTTGCATTCCATAAGGTCTCTTTTGTGTACAGCGACGAATGCCACCCCTCATGAAAGGATGTTTAGCTTTCCAAGAAAAGCTACTAATGGAGTATCGTTACTGTTGTGTATGTAACCTGTTCCACCTTAAGAGAGCTTAAGCCTGTTCCACCTTAAGAGATGTACTACTTTCTCAGGCTGCTGTAGACGTAATACCGGGGGTGAACACACCGGTATATAAGCACTGTGCAGTAATCTTGTATTCAGTATAGTCCCTACCTCCAACCAGTAAAGACCTGTTTTTATTGTTACTCATTAGTCTGTGTCTTAATTAACTAAATAATTCACAGACTTAACACTGGCGACGAGTCAGGTTCTTACCCTGCGGCAGTTATTCCACGGCGGTTGAAGAGAGGTTTCAAACCACAGCACCCCACTGGAAGCGACAGGCATTAGGACCCTGAAGCCTCCATCAGCTTGTGAACCGGAGTAGAAGACAGGGCTGGGGAAGACAGAGGTACAGGGCGATAGCGATCGGCAGATAAGGGCCGGGCCGCTTTGAAGTGAGGGGCGCAGCCGGGCCATCGATCGCAACCACCGATAAGGGCCGCACTCGGGCTGAAAGGGCAGCGGCTGCAGAAATTGAAGGCGCGAGAGCCGCGGTGCACAGCGCGGGCCATTGATCGCGATCGGGAGATAAGGGCTTTGGAGTGCGAGGCGCAGCCGGGCCATCGATCGCAAGCACTGATAAGGGCCGGGCCGCTTTCAAGTGCGAGGCGCAGCCGGGCCATTGATCGCATCCGCACTCGGGCGATCACGGCGAAGATAAGGGCCGCACTCGGGGGCTGAAGGGAGACGGCGTCGGGGGACGGGTGAAGACCGCCAAGCGCGGGAAAACCGCCATTTTGTGGGCGGAGGACGACGGCAAGAGCGGGAAGCCGCCATCTTTGATAACAAGTAAAGAAAATAAAATCTGAGAAATTGCAAATCTACAATGCCTAAACACGGGAATATTAGCACCTTTGATAGTGACCTCGAAGATTGGGCCATATATGTTGAAAGAGTAAAAAATTATTGTAAGGCCAATAAAATTCGTGACCAAGATAAAGCTCTAACATTATTAAATTTAATGGGTGCGAAGACATACGGGCAATTGAAACACCTGTTATCACCAGATGAACCGGCGGGTAAGACGTTCGATGAGATTGTTACTGTCCTGAAAGATCATCTAAACCCCACGCCGCTGATGCTAGCGGAACGATTTAAATTTTACGACAGAAGGCAGCTACAGCATGAAAGCAATGCTGAATATTTGCTGGAATTGCGTAAATTAGCGAAATATTGTCAGTTTGGAACGGGACTGACAGATGCACTACGAGACAAATTTGTGTGTGGTTTATTTAAACAAGATACACAAAAGCGACTGCTCGAGGAGAATGAGCTGACGCTTGAGAAGGCGGTCACTATGGCAGCAGCACACGAAGCCGCAGCAAGAGGCACGGCAGTAATGTAGCTACGGTCACCGGAGCTCAGTGCACACAAATTGGGTGTGAGTTCTGGCAAATGTTATCGTTGTGGAAAGACAACACATGATCAGAACCAGTGTTGGTTTAAAAACCAAGAATGTAGAACTTGTGGTAGGCTTGGACATATAGCTAGAGTATGCAGGTCAGCGAAGAAGACCAGCAACAAGAAGTCACCGCAAGGGAAATACGCAAAGGTACACAAGGTGGCCGAACAGGAGTCCGATTCAGACGCAAGCAGTATTGAACTGGCTAGCTTAAGGGTACTCAACGTTGGTAAGGGTGCAGACCTCCAGACAATTTGGGTTACTCTTCAGATAGAAGGAGTCCAAGTAAAAATGGAATTGGACACTGGATCGGCATTGTCGGTCATGAATAAGAAAGATTACAGAAGGTTATTCCAACATATTCCCCTACAGGATACGGAGATTATATTGACAACCTACACGGGGCAGAGAGTGTACCCCATCGGGACAATAAAGGTTGCAGTGGCCAACAAGGGCGAAGGAAGTCAAATAATGGACTTATATGTGCTACCGGAGGGAGGTCCACCACTACTAGGCCGGGAGTGGTTTAGAAACATAAATATGGACTGGCATTCGCTAAAAGCCATAAAGAGTGAGAACTTGGTGCAGATAATCAGCCCAGACTCTAGAACTGATGATGGTAAGACCAACCCATGTGCAAAAGACAAAGTTTCAGCACAGAATTCCACTGAGCAACAACAACATAGTTTAACAGAGAATTCTGAGCCTGTCAAGTCTACTGATATGCACATTTTTGAGGGACACTGGGCTCGAACTCAACTCCATTTCAAACTACAACAGCAATTAGAACAAATGATTCGCCGTTTTGAGCAAGAGATGAATGAAATAAAAAAGTTCTTTGTTACAGAGTGGGAGAATCTGGAAAGGCAACAGAAGCAACTGATGGAGAAAATGGAGCAGGAGCACACCAACCATCTGCGCGAGGAGGCCGAACGAATCAAAGCTGATTCAGGTTCTGAAGGTGCGTGCCATAATCTGGTGTCAGAAGAGTTAACGGTCAGCCAACTCCTTCATATGCTGAGGGACAAGACTCTGAAATGGGAAAAACTTGAACACGAGCTGCGATCTTCAAAGGAAAAGGGTTCGGAGCTCTCAAAAGTCATTGAGATGGCTGATGTGACGACACAGACTGAAACGACTGCAACAGAGCAGCCATTGGATGCCAAAAGTACGCTGACTCACGTCAATGTAGAACAACAGACCGCTAAAACAGCTGCTCCGGTAGAGGGATTGCATAGTCCGATCAATCAATCTCCAAAGGAAGTTGAAGTATTAAAATCACAAATGAGGTCACTAGTAAACGACTTGCTGAAAGCCCAGAAAAAGCTGGATGCAGAGGTACACATGAAGAAGTCTCTTCAGGAAAGATGTCTGGATTTGGAACAAGAGCTGGCTAACGTCCAGCTGGGTATGGAGGAAATAGACGACCCTCTCACTGGTCTAGCTCAGGACGACACCGAATATTACCATGACCTGGTGGACGACACCGAATATTACGATGTCCTGTCCTGCCCAGCTTGTAACTTCGACTCCCAAAGTGCAGAAATCATGGAGGAGCACCAAAAGTCTACGGAACATCGGGAGAAGCTGGCTCTACGACGGAAACAGGAGGAAGAGAAGGAGGAACTGCGCATGCAGCTGGCAGCTGTGGCAGCTGACAATGGAGCCCAGAGAGTCTCCAAGAAGCAGAAAAGGAAAAGTAAAAACAGAAGATGACCCATCTGAACCATTATCACCTCTACCAGATCACACACGTGGTCCCTCCGAACGGAGCCAAATCAGTTCGGAAGTTCAAGCTGTTAAATCCATGAAAGGACTATTGAATGAGTAACGTGAACCGACTACACCACAGAGATTGAATCTGTGAACTGTTTTCCGCAGAGACTGAATCTGTGATATGTTACGTTAAACATGAAATTATATATGTATATATGTTATTACGTTATGTTAAATGGGGGGGATGACTATAAAGCTAAGAAGGGAGGAGTGTTGTGTATGTAACCTGTTCCACCTTAAGAGAGCTTAAGCCTGTTCCACCTTAAGAGATGTACTACTTTCTCAGGCTGCTGTAGACGTAATACCGGGGGTGAACACACCGGTATATAAGCACTGTGCAGTAATCTTGTATTCAGTATAGTCCCTACCTCCAACCAGTAAAGACCTGTTTTTATTGTTACTCATTAGTCTGTGTCTTAATTAACTAAATAATTCACAGACTTAACAGTTACCCACATGGTTGACGACCACGGGCCCTGTGCTGTTGCGCAGACATGTGAGAGGCCACAAGACTGATCCACTGGTGGAGGAAGTACAACTCCATGCTAATCCCAGTATGCGTACATTCAATATCCGGATGGGCGAGAGGATACGGTCTCTATTAAAGATCTTGCACCTGCTGGAGCTCGAAAAGAGTTCGACTCTGAGAGTAGAGTTTTCAATCGTGGTATTGGACCTTCAGAGACACAAATCCTCAGTGTGGAAAACACTGATGATTCTGGGAATTCGAATGAACCGGAGTTAGTACTCTGGGAGGAGCCTCAGCAAGAGTTACGTCATTCCCAGAGGACTATCAGACCTCCTGACAGACTGAATCTAAAGCAGGGGGTGAATGTGATGAAATAACTCTGTGTTCTGGCATTTGTATTGTCTGTTGCTGTTGTACTTGCTAATGTCTGGAATGTTCTACAGATGTAACCACTAATGCTCTAACCCCGCCCCTCTGGATCCTCCGGATTGGTGTGAGTCTTACTCATAAGGGCTGGGTCGGTGATGAATGATGGCTGCCTTGTGTTAACTCGATGCCATGTTCTTACTTAATAAAAGCCTTTAGTTTTAAGCTTTAACCTCTTGGATTCAGGCAGTTATTTGGCACATCAGAGGGCAGACGAGGCCTATGGTTTAACACCTCATCTGAAAGACAGCACCTCCAACAGTGCAGCACTGGAGGGTCAGCCTAAATTTTGTATTCATGCCTTTGGGGTTGGACTTGAACCCACAACTTTCTGACTCAGAGGCAAGAACGCTACCACTGAGCCAAGGCTGACACCTAGTCAATGACTTCCTCATGATGACTCTCAGCAGTTTGTAGAATTGATCCCTTGGGTGTATTGTGCCCATCCCTGGGGATATATTGGTTTTGAGCCTTTACTGTCTGTCTGGAGTGTCAATACAAGTGATAGAAAAGTCATTAAATCTAGCTTTACAACCTCTTGATAGTGAAAGGCTGCTAGTGTCTTCTCTAATAAATACTATTTTTAGTTCACTCTCGTTTTCAACGCTATTTTTATCCTTGAGTTTCTGTTTCTCCGATGGTCATCTTGCTGTTCTGATACTGGAAGAATTTCTGACTGTTGCTTTTGGTTTCTAGAGTTGTGTCTGTTTCTAGTTCTCTCGTCCTTCTGCCTTTATTACATTTTCTTTTACAGATTATTGTATTGTTCCCAGTGGTGTCTCTCACCTTTTTCCTTACAGGCTTTGCCAAATTTGTTTTTCCAACTTTCTATCTAACAATTCGCCCCACTCTCCTGCCCTTTCCCCATAGCCCTGCACATTTTTCCCCTTTAAGTGGTTATGTAATTCCCTCTTGAAAGTTACTATTGATACTGCTTCTACCATCTTTTCAGGCAGCGCATTCCAGATCACAACAACTTGCTGCGTAAAAAAAATTCTGCTCATTTCTGTCCTGGATTTTTTACCAGAGTGTTCGTTTTGCAGTATTTAGTGATCCCTAAAAGTATTCTATGATGTACTTAAGAGTAGTAACCTGGTGTAGTTTTAATAAAACGGCTAAAAATGGGTTTATCAGCAAAAATAAGCATTTTTAATAAGAAAAAAAAAGCACTTGCACTTATACAGCCCCATTCACGACCTCAGGACGTCCCAAAGTGCTTTACAGCCAATGAAGTACTTTATGAAGTGCAGCCACTTTTGTAATGTAGGAAATGAGGCAGCCAATTTGTGCACAGCAAGTTCCCACAAACAGCAACGTGATAAGTGAGCAAATAATCTGTTTTTAGTGATGTTGATTGAGGGATAAATATTGGACAGGACACCGGGGAGAACTCCCCTGCTCGTCTTCAAAATAGTACCATGGGACCTTTTACGTTCGCCTGAGGAGGCAGAGAGGGCCTCAGTTTAACATCTCATCCAAAAGACAGCACCTCCAACAGTGCAGCACTCTGCCAGTACTGTACTAAATTGTCAGCCAGGATTTTGTGCTCAAGTATGTGGGTGGGATTTAGAACCCACAACTTTCTGACCCACAGGTCAGAGTGCGAATCACTGAGCCACTGTTGATATAAGGGTGCTCAGCCCTCTGCCCGTGAGTAGCCTGATTTAAAATCACTGAAAAAGACTTCTTCAAAAACTTTACTGAACCATTTAACAGTTTCATTGGTGTACACTAGTCAGCTTCTTAGTAAATTAAACCACTTTTGATATGAAAACCTTTTAAAACGTGCTGACTCGTGCCTGTGCAATAAAGAAAATGAGCTCAATTTGAAGAGCCTTCCCGAACCAGCACAGTCGGCAGAATGCAATTTCGACCTGGGGGCGTGGCCAGTTTTGTGGGCGGTGGCCTGATCCGGGTGAATTGAATCTTGAACCAGCATAAAGATATCACGGAAAACACGGGCGTAAGTGGTTTTGGGCGTAACTCGCTTAGTTTAAAATTCCCCGATCTTTTGCACTGGTTCGGTCGATTCCGCCCGGATTGCGCTGATATAACTAGCGGAAACAAGCGGAAGCTCGACCCCATTCTCTTTACAGTTGGAATGATTCTTGCTGTTGTTGTCTGCACTTTGTCCCATGTTTCCACGACCGTTTTCTAGTGCAAAGGCCAGATTGGCAAGGATTAGCATATCCTCAGTTACCCCGGTTATCTAAGGGCTTGAATGTATTAGTGCTTACATTTATTATCCATTGTCATTTAGTTATGCTGTGTACAAACTCCGCTTCACAGATTACTGCAACATCCTCTCAAATTACTCACAATATTATTAGAATCAGCTAACAAAATCATAGAGGGGCAACATATCAAACTAGAGAGGAAAGAAACACCATTTAACTCATTAAGATCACACCATTCACTACAAGACGCACACAGGCAATCTTTGCTTCACCACACATGTCCCACTACTTCCTGTCCAATCTAAATCTCTACTTTTCATTTTTAAATGATTGGGTCCGCAGCATTCACAGCACCAGATGGCAGTCTATCCCTTACAGCAGCAGCAGACATTATAGGCCAAAAATTTGGTTGCATCACGACCCTTGTTTGGGCGCGAGGGGTGCCGTTTTGGGTCGTAAATGGCGTCCGAGCAGTGCACACACACTTCTGGTGCGGGCCACGCCGGACACCATTTTAGTGAGGGCATTAGTATCGGCGCCGAGAGCAGCACCTGAAATATGCAGAGTACGCAGATCGTGACATCAATCAACGTGTAACGCTGAGCTGACACCAGCGCTGCCATTTTTGACGCAATGCTGGAGCTAATGCCCTCTCTTAACCTCACACAGATGAACACGTGATCAGCAGCAGGAAGGACCACCCCCTGACCAGCGCTATTTAAAGGGATCATCGCCTACTTACAGGTTAGTTACTGATTGATTTCTACTAGCTGTTGCTGAGTTTGTAGAAGTGTTTGGTGCTCTCTAGACTTGTTCAAAGTTGCCTAAAGTCTACAAGGAGTGATGTGGCACGTGCTCAAGGGCTTGGTACTGACTTGCAAGGGGTCTGCTCAGACCAGTTACTCCCAGACATGGGTGCAGTAGTTTGTATCCCCCTTGGCCTGCAGCATGACAGGGAGAATGAGCAGAGGCGACACAGAGCAGGACAAGCTGCTAGAAGAGGCAGAAGGGGGAGAGGGACTCTCAGCAAGATGATATATTCACCCATGGTCTTCAGGGAGTAATTCTCCTACCACAACCTCAGTGAGGAACAGTGTGCGCGACCTCTCCATTTTACTGAGGAGGTGCTCACTGAAATCTGTCACCTCCTGCAGGCAGACCTGCAGCCTCAGTCCAGAGCGAGGACGGCATTGCCATTGGCTGTAAAAGTGACTATGGCCTTGGACCTTCCAGGCTGGAGCAGGTGACATCTGTAACATCTCCCAGAGAGAAGCAGGCAGAGCGAGTACATGGCTTCACCGGGATAGCAGGCTTCCCCATGGTGCAGGCTGCCATTGACTGCACACATGTTGCTTTGCGGGTTCCACGTCTCAATTCGGAGATGTACCGCAACCAGAAGGGGTTCCACTCCCTCAACGTCCAGCTGGTGTGCGACTATACTCAGCGCATCATGCAGGTCAATGCCCGGTATCCTGGCAGCAGTCATGATGCCTTCATTCTGCAGCAGTCCGCTGTATCATCAGCATTTGAGCCACCACGACAAACCAGAGGGTGGCCTTTGGGCTACTGGGCGACAAGAGCTATTCACTGACCACCTGGCTCATGACTCCACTGCGCAACCCACGCACATGTGGGCAGCATGCGTACAATGAGAGCCACGCTGCCATACGGAATCTGATAGAGCAGACCACTGACGCCCTTAAACAATGCTTCTGCTGCCTGGATCGCTCTGGAGGAGCCCTGCAGTACTAGCCAGAGCGCGTCTCAAGATTCGTCGTCGTGGTCTGCTGCATGCTCCACAACCTCACCATCATGAGGGCAAAGCCCCTGCCACCAGGCATAGGGCGACCAGCTGAGGAGGAGGTGGCGGAGAAGGAAGAAGAGGAGGAGGAAATGGAAGAGGAGAAGAAGAACGAGAGGGGGCAACCCAGACAGCCCCTTTCTGCCCAGGCTGTCCGTGATCGACTCATCTGACTGCGGGACCTGTGAACGCAACCCTAATTTCCCATTCACCAATAGTCCCACACCCTACCTTCCCTCTGTTACTGACCATCTCAGTGTCCGCTTGGCCACAATGCTACAATAAAAGCCACCACAAAACAAATATTCCAAACCAATTTTATGAATTAAACCATTACAATATTTCATTCCAAAGTCAACTAATCACCCTTGTGCATTCCCTTAGTGCCTGTCTTCTGTGTGCCTTTGCCTGTCCTGCTGCTCCTAAGCTGTGGAAGTGCTATCCCAGTGGCTGCAGCATGGCTGGTAGAAGACTGCTGACTTGCAGTGGGGGAAACTGCAGATGGCCTTGCAGGATGACCTCGAGCAGCTCTGGGCCTAGTAGGCCCGGCTTTGGGCTTCACCACCTTGGCATAGGTGGCAGCAGTCTGGACTGGCTGGCTGACAGGCAACAGCAAGGGCTGGAAGAACGAATGCTATCATCCTGAGAGAGGACTGCAGGCTCGTCCTCCACAAAGCCACTGTCACTCCCCCGGGGCGGCACCTCAGCATTCCTTGCCATCTGTTGGAGCACAGATTGCTGGACTGCTGTGAGGTCCTGCAAGCCCCTTTCCACACTGCTAACCACAGCCATGATGGCAGCAGCCTGTGCTTGCGTGACAGCAAGCTGAGCTTGCATGGGAGCAGACTGAGCTTCCACTGCAGCACCCAGCCATTGGGTGGCTTCTGCTTGTGCTGCAATGGAAGCTGAGACATCGGCCATCAGATGCTGCATCATGGTTCGGTCCACAAGTGCGCTAATGAATCTGCCCAACCCTTCCACGCTGGAAATCATGGCCTCCAAGCTCTGCGCCAAGCCCTGTGCAAGGTTGGTGCCGAACTCCTCCATGCTCCTTGACATTGCACTCAGGCTTTCTGGCAGGCCTGCCAATACACCAAGCATCTATTGTGCACAACCATCAGTGTTCTTCTGTAGGCTGTCCCATCGAAGTCCTCATCTGAGTCCTGTGCAGCAGAACTCGTGTGTGACCTCGCCCTCCAGGGAGCTGCCACCTGCGCCACTCTTTCCCCCTCCCCTAGCTACAGCCTGCTTGTGCCGGGTGACTCACCATGTGCAGATCCCACCTCTAAGCTACCCTCTAAAGTCTGCGCAGTGCCAGTATCAGAGCTGGTGCCTGCAAGTGTCACATGGAGTGACAGTGTTTCTTCTTCTTCATCACTCACCTCTTCCTCTTCCACCACTGACTGGCCAGGTTGGATTTCTTGGGTCTCTGAAATGAGAAAGGCACAAGGGTAGGGTTGTGGTGTGGGGAGGAGGGGGGAAATCAAGAGGTGCATGAACCATCTGCAACTTGTACGTCACAGGAGATTGTGGGATGAGGGGGAAGTGGGTTGTGAGAAGGAGGATTAGGTATGAGCATACCATCATTTTCAATGGTTTCAGTGCCGCCGCTGGCCATGGCTTCAGTCACAGCCATTCCAGTTATGCCGCGCACAGTCTCCTCAAGCGGGTTCAGGATATGGAGGCACAACAGTCCCCCTCCAGTTAGTAATAGCTGCCTATGGTTGTGTCCCGCCTTATCCTGCAAGACAGAGTGGAGTGTATCAGTGAGTGTGGTTCAATGTGGCTGATGCTGATGTCATGGTTGAAGAGCTGGCAGTGTGTGCAAGGTGTGAGGTCCTCACCACTCGCTGCATAAAAAAGTTTTTCCCCACATTCCCCCTGTATCTCTTGCCCAAAACCTTAAATCTGTGTCCCCTAGTCCTTGTACCATCAACTAGTGGGAACAGCCTTTCCCCGTCTAGCCTATACAAACCCGTCATAATCTTGTACACCTCTATCAAATCACCCCTCAACCTCCTTTGCTCTAATGAAAACAAATCCAGCTTCTCCAACCTGTCCTTGTAGCTAAGATACTCCATCCCCGGAACCATTCTGGTAAATCTCCTCTGCACCCACTCAAGGGCCTTCACATCCTTCCAAAAGTGTGGTGGCCAGAACTGGACGCAATACTCCAGTTATGGCCTAACCAGCGCTTTATAAAGTTCGGCATAAATTCTCTACTTTTTTACTCAATACCTCTATTTATGAAGCCCAAGATCCGATATGCTTTGTTAACCACTCTCTCAATATGTCCTGCCACCTTCAGGAAACTATGTACATTAACTCCCAGGTCTCTCTGCCCCTGCTGTAGGGGTTCGCAAAATCCCTCAGCCCCGAAGATCGGGAAATATTAATCTACATCGTGGAAATTGCCTCTGGCCACGGACACAGGGAAAATCAGGAAAATTGTATAAATCTGACCATACAAGTTCAAGTTCACAGGCTGTAAAGACAGGCACTGTGGCTTGTTCCAAGGGAAAAGTTGTCCGGCCCACCAATTGGGACACTTCCCCGCCCCAGTGGGACCTAAGTTTTGGCCAAAGTTTAAATTTGAACCAGTTATTTAGTGCAGAAACAGCGAAACGGCAGCCTGAGAGTAGAAATCTGCAGGCTGCTGCGAGTTCTTTAACAGAAGAGACTGCCCGCGCATGCGTAGTCGCTGGTCTGGAGACAGGAATTCCCCGGTCTTTTGAACACCAGGTTCGCACAGGTGCAGTTCCCCAGCCCGTGACCCAAGCGGCTCTTCTTCAGTTTTCCCGCGCAGGCGCAGTCGCACGCCTGAGGGGAGAGATGTCCCAACACTGGGTTTGCGCAGGCGCAGTCATGAACTTGGAACCCCCAGCGGCTCCTGTTCACTGTGAGGCCGCGCACGCAGGCGCAGTCAGCCGTTTAAAGGTCCCTGCTTCCCAGTCAATTTGCGCAGGTGCAGTAGCATGCTTGGAAGACCCAGCAGTTCTTCCTACCCTTTTCAAAGAAATCGAACGTGCAGGCGCGGTTGCCTGTGATAGTGTAGCGGTTCCCCAGCCCTGTGAAGAGATTGTTCATGCAGGCGCAGTTGCCTGCAGGACCACAGCGGCTCTTTTTCAGTTTTCTCACGCAGGCGCAGTCGGCTGTTTGAATACAGAGGTTTCACAGCCTCTGCCGGGGGACTCCAGGGAGGAGGTTCGCGCAGGCGCAGTTCCCCAGCCTGTGACCCCAGCGGCTCCTCATCAGTTTTCCCGCGCAAGCGCAGTCGCCTGTTTGAAGACGGAGGCTTCACAGCCTCTGCCGAGGGACTCCGGGGAGGAGGTTTGCGCAGGTGCAGTCGCCTGTTTGAAGACAGAGGCTTCATAGCCTCTGCCGAGGGACTCAGGGGAGGAGGTTCATGCAGGCGCAGTCGCCTGTTTAAAGGGACAAGCTTCCCAGCCCGCTTCTAGAGTGGTTTCCCCTATGGTGTGGGACCCTGGGGAGGCAGGGATAGCAATTCCTCTTGCAGGGTCATAGGGAAGGAGCTGGGACCAGGTTTTGGACCTGGGGAGGAAGATTTTCAGCCATCAGCAGCGGGTGGTGAGGGGATACCTGTCCCCAGTACAGGAGTGGGTAGGGAAAAGGAGACAAACCCAGAGTACTGGCAGGCTGCCAGTTATATTAAACAGTCCGGGCTGTTCGCATCAGGGGGAGAAGGTTCCCAGCCAGCTAGGGCTGTGACCCAGGCTCAGGGTCCGTCAGCCAAAGTTTCCCCCACAGAGATGCCCCTCAGAAGGTCTCTTCACGTGCCCCAGCCCAAGAAAGCATGGTCACCCACTTTACAGTGGAGTAGGGCGGTCTCCCGAACCAGGGAGAAGCCAAAGGGCAGAGGTCCCCAATCAGCAGCTATAAGCTGCGAGGGACCAGAAGCTGAAATCAGTCCAGCTTCGCTGCAGGCAGCAGTAATCTGCAACAGTGACACCAGAGATTAGCCTGGCTGTCCAGAGTATTATAGCTTTGTGTTAAGTAACTAATGTATATAGCTGGTTTTTAAGGTGTTTGAATTTTAAGTTTTGATATAACTAGTTTTGAGTTTAAGTTTAAAGTTTAAGTTTATAAGTGTGCCAAATGCTTGTATTTTGGTCCGAGGTCGAGGGACCTGACCATGTCTCCACCTAAGGCAGCATGTCAGTGACAGACCTGGCTGCATGTCCTTTTAAGTTCTTTTGCAGGAGAGTGGACAAAGGAGCAGCCCTGATCACCCAGCCCGAGCTGGGCATCGAATCAAGATATGGATACAGAATGTTGGGGTCACCTTGCCACTGGACAAATCCAGGAGGAGACCCTGCAGTGACCTTCAGGAGAAACCAGAGTCCAGAGGAACCTGCCTACTCATCCTACGCAGAAGAGATGGCCCCAGCACTATCCTAACCACCGAATTTCACTTGCGGGAGACCTCGCTATTGAGGAGTCATGGTGGGGAAGCGCGGGCGCCTTGTCAGATAGGGACGCATTCCCCGGGAGTGGGTGGTGATGGCCCGGGAAAGATTGTAAAGGGGAGGGGGAGACCCAAGAGTCATGTGGGTGCATTCGGGGAAGGGAGGAACTCACCCGGGGGCCCATGGGCAAAGTTAGAGTGTAAGTGTGGCTGGGGAGGATGAGTGGGTGGCCGGATCTGGGATCCAAGTTTGAGTGTGGGGCCATTGAGAGCTGCCACACAGGCACCCATCGTTTTCTGCAGCCAGTCGAGGGAAGACGGGAGGGGGAGGGACTGGGAGTCACGATCCCATACTCCCCGGTCTCGGTCTGCGAAATGTGAGGGGTATCCCGCCTCCACAAAGGGACAAGGGAATGGCTCGGGGCTGGCAGGTCAGACTGTTCTGTAAAATCCATTCTGTATGTATTAAAAGTTTAAGACCATTAAAGGGGGGGTGGAAGGAACATTTACTGCCCGGGTGGGAGGAGCAATACCCACCCGAATTTCGCGACCCATCATTGGCACGTGATGGTCGGGGTTTATTTCAGCATTTTGTTTCAAATGTTTAATGGAGATTTTTGTATTTTGTTTTACAGTTCCAAGTGGTGCAGAGGCGTAGGACCCTCTCCGTGCTTGGAATCATTTTGATTACATTGTATAACCAAGATTGCAACATTTTGTAATATATTATAATGTAACAAGTTGTGCAGGGGTATGAGATCCCTTGTTGTAACATTTTGTAGTTGATGTATCTGTAGATGCCTACCATACCACGGTCTTTCTCGGATTTGAGGGGAATAGACGGGTTGGGGGATCAGTGATAGGCAGCTATAGGTAAATACAGGGGATGGTTGTTTGTTGGGGGTCAGAAAATTTTGCTCACTTTCTTCAAGTGGATACTACAAGCAAGTTGGAAGTATCCAAAGAGCGGAATGTAGGGGTTCACAAAATCCCTCAGCCCCGAAGATCGGGAAATATTAATCTACATCGTGGAAATTGCCTCTGGGTTGGACAATGTTTTAAACATACCCAGAATTGCAGGGGGGCTGCGTTGAGTTGGGCAGCATGTGGACAACACCAGAATCGAGGAACTTCATGAAAAAATTCGCACACTTTAAGACAGCACATTTTATTTTAAAAATGTACTCTTGAGTTTTGAACTGTGTAAATTGCAAAGGGATAAAAATGGCCGTCAGTAAGCATGGCCAAGGACAAAGGCGTGTATGTCTGTGAAAAGGGGAGGATCAAGCAATGGCAGTCACATTCTGTCAATCAAAAAGGGGAGTTTCCCCTCCCTGCTGACAATCGATGTTTGTTTACTGAAACTGCTGCCTTGTTGACATAAAGGATTATCCACTTAGGCTGCAGTTTCGAGTGACCACAAGAGAATCAGTTTCTGTTTACATAGTAATCCAACACCATTCAAAACCCATCAGGGTGAATGGAGATGGTTCGAAGGCTCAGCACAGACTTTTGAAAAAGACACTCAAACTGAGGAAGGGAGCAGTTTAAACTGAATGGGTTTGAATCACCCATTCCAGACAATGGGAGCAGTTTGGCCACTGGGAAATAGCCCGTTTGAATCAGCCAATCATGGTCTTTCTCTTGTGTATTCGAACTTTTCGGCGTGAATTTGCACACAGACCTTTTCAGCGCCAAAGCAGCAGGAGCTTCCAGGATATAAAGATAGCTTCTCAGAAGCATATCTCTCTCTCTCTTACTCTTTGGACCACAGGTGAGCAGGTTTCTGACTCCTCAACAAGGCAACCTAGTGAGAAGTAAAGGGGTGGTAATTTAAGGGAAATATTCTAAGATTGTAAGGTTAACATTGTAGCCATTTATCCCTCATTTTGCCATCTGCCTTCCCCTGTTAAGCAATTTTAACTGTTGTATTGATCGTGTGGTGTAGTTATAAAATTTGACTTTCTTACATCCAGATCATTTGTCCGTTTTTAATATATCATTAATTATAAGTTCCTCCAGTCAGAACTGGAAGGGTGGGTTTAGCGATTCGAAACCGCTATTTGGGATTGGTCAGAGTGCAGCAGCAAAATGCTGCTTGACCAGGTAAATTGCCGTAAACCAGGTAAAGATGCCCCCCTACACTGCACGCTCTTTAAAACTGTGCCATTAAGTGTATATTGCTTCTCCCTGTTCTTTCTGCCAAAATGCATCATCTCACACTTCCTTGTATTAAATTCCATCTGCCACTGACCTAGCTATTCCATGAGCCTCAATTTTGTTAATCAGCCTTCTATGTGCTACTTTGTCAAACGCCTTCCTAAAATCAATGTAGACAACATCCATTGCATTCCCTTCATCAATCCTCCCTGTTACATCATCAAAAAATTCAATTAGATTAGTGAAACACGATCTGCCTTTTACAAATCCGTGTTGGCTCCCCTTAATTAGCTTAAACCTCTCCAAGTGCCCATTAATTTTTTCCTTGATTATTATTTCTAAAACTTTACCCACCACTGATGTTAAACTGACCGGCCTGTAGTTACTAGGATTGTCCTTACACCCTTTCTTGAACAATGGTGTCACATTTGCCACTTTCCAATCCTCAGGCACCTCCCCCACATCTAGGGAAGATTGGAAAATTATGGCAAGCACTTCTGCTATCTCCTCCCCCAATTCCCTTAGCAACCTGGGATGCAAGCCATCTGGTCCAGGTGACTTATCCACTCTAAGCATACCCAGCCTTTCTGGTACATTCTGTCCATCAATTTTCACCCCTTCCATTGCTTCTACCTTTTCCACTTTTACCGATATTTTGTCAGCATCCACCTCCTTACTAAACACTGTAAGCGGTTTTTGATCCTAGCCCAATTGCTAGATGGACGGTTCGAATCGCCCCCACCTTACAAAAGTTCTATACCCGGGAATTATTATTCAGAGTGTAAATTAAATAAGTCACGGACAGGAATGCTTCAGTGAAAAATCAAACTTATATTTATTTGGTCTAACATACACTGGCTAAAACATGCACTACTAAACAAAATCACTATCTCTGTGGAGAATAAAATCCAGGTCACAATCAACATACATACAGTACACAACTGGGGACTATAACAAGCAGTAATTCCCTTGTTGCTATGGTGGACTCTAATTCCACCCCTACCAACGAATTACCCAGTCACATAAACCCCTTCACCTGGCTGAACCAAACGAAGCTCCCACCCTCGGAATAGTCCAAAACTTCACTTCTGAGAAAAATCTGAGCCCTTACAGCTCATGGGTTACTGGCTTGGGACACTTGAGACTGTGCTTACCCCCACACGCAGTTGGTTTCGATTGCTCCGCTCGGCGGCTTCTCTGGTACTTCCTGTTAGTTCGATCTTGTTGGAGCAGGGACTGAGAGAGAGTGAGCGAGAATGGTGGAAAAGAGTCTATCTTTATAGGAGTCTGGCTACCTCTATCTTTCCCACCAATCTTTAAAATCCTTTTGTTTCTAAGCACTCCGGTGCTTAATCAGTGATGGGTCGTCGTCGGACCCATGAGTATTGGATTAATGGCCCTAAGTCTGGGACATATCTTTCGGTCTTTGTGTTGGGAAAAAAGACTGGCTCCTTTTCGGCCGGCTGAGGCCAGTGGGTTCATTGTTCTGCTTCTCTTCTGAGATGGAGGTGAGAAGAGCTTTTGCATATTAGAGTGGCTTCAAGTTCAATGGCCCCCTTCCTTTTTCCAGGACTGTCGGGCGAACCCATACATTCTGGATGACTGACAGTTCTTTTGGCACAGCCAACTGCCATGCGTTCTCTGGAGTTTTAACAAACCAGTCCCCCACGCATTTGCATAGGGTGATCCCACCACAGGGAAAACACCCTCAGCCCATAAAGTCCACAAAAATATTTTCAACTAAGTCCATTCTTCAAACAGAGACTTTGTGATCTCTTCAGTCCCCCGTTTGATGCTTTTCTTTCCACAAAGCATCACTCGACGAGAGAGCAAAGGCCAAAGTCTACCACAAGTGAAGCTGTTTCCCTGGTTTTACGTTTTAAACCACAGAACTGTACCCCTTACTGTTAGATCCGTGGTTCAGTGGATAAATAATTACACGGATGCTGTACATAAACAAATAACAGGTCTTTACTGGAGGAGGGTAACCTCTAGACTGGGGTACAGAGGCATGCGCACAGCTTATATACCGGTGTGGTCACTGCCGGTACTACAGCACACAGGAGCTGTAAAAAGTAGTTCTGACTCAAAGCACATACACTACAATTCCTCCCCTTTTAGATTAATAATACCCCCTTAATATTCAAATAACAAATACATTTTTACATGTACATTCAATAACAAAAGTCCATTTATAGATTCAGTCTTTGGGGCGGCTTCCTGACCCTTTCGGGATAGCGCCTTTCCGAAGGTTCTTGTTTGTGGGGCAGAGGCGATTCTGACCCCCTTTAATCGGGTAGTTCATCGGGTTCCACTGCTACTGGGTCTGAAGTAGATGCTACCGGTATGTCGGGTTCATCCCCAGGTACTCGAGACATGGGGTTGACGCATTCCTGTGATGCTAAGATCTGATCGACGTGGCGTCTCACAATGTTCTCCCCGACATCCACTGTGTGCATTAATGGCCCCTGCCTTGTACATATCGTTCCGGATTGCCACTTCTCTGTTCGATAGTCCCAGGCCAAGACTGGTTGCCCTACATTGAAGCTCCTTGTCGGCTTCTCATTGATGTGCTGGAATTGTTTGTCCTCGACATTTCTTCGCACATTTGGTCTGAGCAAGTCCAGACGAGATCTCAACCTTCGGTTAAAGAACATCATGGCTGGGGTCTGGTTGGTAACTGCATGTGTCGCGTTTCGGTAGGCTAATAAGAAATTGTCCATCTTATGCTGTAGTGGAATTTCCTCGCTGCACATGGCCTTTATCGCCTTCTTAAAGGTTTGTATGAACCTCTCAGCCAATCCATTGGTGGCTGGATGATACGGGGCTGATGTGTAATGCCTTACCCCATTCCTTTTCATGAATTTTTGGAACTTGTCGGACACAAACTATGGTCCATTATCAGAGCAGATCTACTCTGGCAAACCGTTTCTGGCAAATATGGTCCATAGGACTGCAATCGTTTTCTCTGTAGTGGTTGAAGACATCTTTATCACCTCAGGCCACTTTGAATGAGCATCCACTGCTATTAAGAACATTGAGTCCATGAATGGACCAGCGAAATCAATGTGCACCCGTTGCCATGGAGAGGAGGGCCACTCCCATGGGTGTAGAGGGGCATGTGGTGGTGCATTTTGGACCTTCTGGCATCCTAAGCAGCTCTTAGTTCGGTCTTCGATTTGTTGATCGATTCCCGGCCACCACACATAAGCCCTAGTTAGGCTTTTCATTTTCACTCCCCCCAGATGACCTTCATGTAGCTCATTTAGCACTCTCTCCCTTAACTTGGGTGGAATCACCACTCTGGATCCACACATCACTGTCCCCTGGCATACTGACAGCTGTTCTCTTCTGGATGAGAATGCTGGCAACAGTGAGTCGCCATGTGTTGGCCATCCCCTCACCGTCAATTCATATACCCGTGACAGCGTCGGATCATTGCGGGTCTCCTTCTCTATATCCGCGTTTGTTACTGGCAATCATTCAATTATCGATGAATAAAATATCTCGATAGGGTCCACTACTGGTGCTTCCTCCACAGTAGGCAGTGGCAGGCGCAATAGCCCATCAGCATTCCCATGCCGTCTCGTGCCTTTATATTCCATTTCATATTGATTCGCCCCTAGAAACAGGGACCATCTTTGCAACCGCTGTGCAGTCATTACTGGCACGCCCTTCTTAGGATTAAAGATGGGGACAAGTGGTTGGTGGTCAGTCAGCAAGGTGAACTTCTGTCCATGCAGATAGTGGTTGAATCTTTTTTACTCCCCATACTAGGCTGAGGGCCTCCCTGTCAATCTGGGCATAGTTGCGCTTGGCTGAGGTTAGTGACCGAGATGCAAAGGCTACTGGCCTCTCCAACCCGCCTGGGAATTTGTGCAACAGCACCGCTCCAATGCCGTAGGGTGATGCATCACATGCCAAACGAATTGGTAGTGCTGGGTTGAAATGGGCCAACACCTCCCCTGATGTGATCAATTCTTTACACTTCTGGAAAGCTCATCCACGCTCATCATCCCACCTCCATGGTACCCCTGTCTGCAGTAGGGTGTTCAGCGGGCGCAATACCATAGACAAATTTGGTAAGAACTTGTGGTAATAGTTTACCAGCCCGAGGAACAACCCCAGCCGCAACACACCTTCCGGCGCTGGAGCCTTGACCACCACCTCAATCTTGTCAGGGGACTTATGTAACCCCTCTTCATTGATGACGTGGCTGCAATACGAGATCTGTTTCTGGAAAAACTCGCACTTGTGGCGATTAGCTCGTAGCCCATATTCCTTTAATCTGGCGAGCACCTTCTCCAAGTTAGCGAGGTGATCACCATCACCCTCGCCCATGACCAAGATGTCGTCCAAATAACACTGGGTCCCTGGAATCCCCCGCAGGACCCGCTCCATCGCCCTTTGCCAGATAGCCGGAGCCGAGGCTACTCCAAACACCAGCCGGTTGTATTGATAGAGACCTTTATGGGTGTTGATCGTAAGGTAATGTTTCGAAGCTTCTTCTACCTCCATTTGCAAGTACGCCTGGGCTAGACCAATTTTGGTGAAGCGTTTACCACCAGACAGCGAGGCGAAAATACCCCCAATTCGTGGAAGCGGACATTGCACCATGCGAAGGACTGGGCCCACTATCACCTCAAAATCCCCACAGATGCGGACCCTCTCTGGTTCCCCAGGCGCATTACTCAACGACCTCTTCACCACAGGAACGATGGGCGCAGCCCACTCGCTCCAGTCCACCCCGGACAGCACTCCCGAGCGCCCCAACCCCTCGTGTGGTATAGTTTCTTTTAGTTAATAAAGCTTGATTTTTCTCTCATCCAGACCATTTGTCCGTTTTGATATCATTAATTATAAGCCCTCCAGTCAGAACTGGAAGGTGGGGTAATGATTCAAAACCACTGTTTAAATTGGTTTACAGTGTAGCAGCAAAAGGCTGCCTGACCAGGTGAATTATCATAAACCAGGTAAAAGATTGGAATTGGTCAGAGTGCAGGCAAAGGCTGCTGACCAGGTGAATTACCTTAAACCAGTTAAGAGATGCCCCCCTACAGTGCAACACCCTTTTAATAGCACTTTTAATACAGAACTCTTAGTGTTCACTACAGCACTTTTCTGCTTAGTGCAACACCCTTTTAATAGCACTTTTAATACAGAACTCTTAGGCCTAGAAATTCGGTGGGCTGCGCCTCCAGTTAGCACCTAAAGAGGGCACTCAGTGGCTTTAGCGCCACTGGCCATGCCTCCCGCGATGTTTAGCGGGGCACTAATGGCGGCGTTAGCCTGTTGCGCTGCGCTGCCACCGATGATGTCATCGGTGTGCGCAGCGCCCCGCTACCACCCCAATCGCGATATTTGGTAGCGCCTGCCTCTGTAGCGCTGTTCGCAAATCACGCCCGGTTCACGGGGCCTACCTGTGGCAGCAGTGGCGCAAATAAAGGTGGAGGCATGGGGCGGCCATTTTTTCCGGTGGCCACCTGCCAGCACCTCCATCCCCGGCCTCCTGATCCCCCGCCCCGGGCAGTGCTGGCTGTGTCCCGAGATCCCGGCACTTCTCCTTGGTGCCGGGCTCTTTTGCCGGCACTCACGATCGCTCATCGCACTGGTGCTGGCCCTTCCCCCTTAAGAAGCAGAGGAAGGCCTGCAGTACCGCAGCATGCCATGCCGCGGCGTGTGGCGCTGCGGCACTTTGCGCTGCGATATTCAGTTTCAGCGCTGTAAGAGGGACGCGGGGCGCCTCGAGCAGTGCCCTGAGTCCCTCTTGGGGCATTCAAGATGAATTCCCAGTGGTCGGAACTGCTCCGATCACAGCGGTAATTCCGGCGCCCAGGCGAGCTGGGCGCCCCGTTTGCGGCTCCACTGAATTTCTCCCCCTTAGTGTTCACTACAGCACTTTTCTGCTTAGTGCAACACCCTTTTAATACAGTACACTTTGCTCACTACAGCACCTTTTGCCTAGTGGCTTTTGCTTAAATACAGCACTTCTAATACAGCTACTTAGTGTTCACTACAGCACTTTTACATAAATACAGTACACCTTTGCTTACTACAGCACACCTTTTGCTTAGTACAGCACTTTTACTTAATAGGGGAGGAGAAAACGGACACAACGAGGGAAAATTGACTAAAATCACAATTTAACAAAATTCCCCTTAATTCCCACCACTAAATTCCTATCTAAGTTGCCTTGTAATGGGCCAGAAAATCTATGCTCACCAGTGAAATGCCTGCTCTGTGCCCCCTGCGGTCTATGATCTTCACTGCCCCGAAGCAGAGAATACCCCAGTATTTAAAAGTAAACAGCTGGTATTCCATTCCTTTAGGCAGGCTGCTGAGCTGTTCTTCAGTAGGCAGAGCACGGAGGCGAGGCGGCAGAAAGAGAGAGAGATGGCTTCTTGAGAAGCTATCTTATACCCCATTTGGAGCCAAAATCTTCCCGCCCAAATCTGGATGCATCTGGGCTAAACAAAAGGGATCCGATGTCCCCATTAACTGTGATGGGTTTTGGATGAATTACCCATTTCCCTTGTAATGGGTTTTTGAATGTATTCCCATTCATTGTGATGGGTTGAATGAAACTGTCTCAGTTTGAAAAACCATGTCTATTTCCTTAAGTAAACAGCCCTTGGATGTTAGTGTAAACAAACTGATTGTCCTGTGGTCACGCCCAACCGCAATTGATTGCGAAATCCTACACCCCCAAAGACAGTGATTCCGGAAATCCACCAATATCTTGTGGGCCAGTATGAAGTCTGCCCCCAAAATGCCTACTCCCTCCCGCTCCCACCGCATTAGGACACATTGCCACTCCATATGGAGTGTACCCAGATCGATGGCTAGCGAGATGGAGAAAGACCCAGCCTGTTCGTTCCCGGTGAACCCTACTAAGTTATATGGGACCCCGCTCGATAGAGGTGATGTGGTCAGGTTATCCACATAGAAATGGTGCTTCAAGCTCTAGTGTCCAGCAGATAGGTCCCTTGCACCTTCTCCACCCCCATTTTCATGCACGGTCTCTTCCAAGCATCATAACTTAGTGGGCACAGGCTGAGTAGCCCCTAGGCATGGGTTGGGATTGTTCAGGGCGGATGGGAGTATGCTGCCCACTGCCGCGTCCACCCTACCCTGCCCTGCCGGAAAGACTGTGCAGAGAGCAGCCACTAATACCGCGAATGGATCAGTGCTGCTTCCTGCCACAGCTGCGGCTTTCTGCACTGGCGCTGGAAGATCCCCTTTCCTGCTCCTTTTGTCAGCGACTGGGCCGTCTTTCCTCCAGTGCCCTTTACTCCCGCACCCATAACAACCCTGCTTCTTCTCTGAGCTACCCCCTTCCTGGCGCCACTCTCTTCTAACATTGCCTCCACTAGGCTTTAACTCGTGTACTCTGCCCTTTGGTTTATCATCCTCACCCCTACCATTCTTAAAAGAGAGAGTTAACTGCCGGATCACACTCTCTTCTGTGGTCTGGGGATCCTGGAATCGAACCATCCCTCTGCTTTGCCCTTGATCCTGGGCAGGCTTTGCACCACCAGGGTCCTCAGCCAATGAGCTCTAGGCTCCCCCTGCAGCTGCGCCCGGTCGGGCACCCCCGCACAGGCACTCCAGTAGACAGGCCAAAGCCTGTCCGCGAAAGCCTGCGGTGCCTCCCCAGCTGACTGCAGTGTCCTTTCCACTCAGGAGAAGGGACTTCCATCATTGAGGCCCATAGCCTCTAGGATGTCATCCTTTATCCCCTCTAACATACCCTGCCCCCTCTTGCTACCCGCTGAGAGCGACTGGTACAACCTACTATCCAGGGAAAATAAAAGTAATTTGGCTGTCTCAGCTTCGTTACAATTATTGATCCCCCCCACCTGCTCCACATCCGTAAAATGGACAGATGGGTCCCCTCTGCTGGTCAGTTTGGTCAGGTTAGAGACCGTTGCCTGCTGCTGGGGGGTCGTATACGGAACCACGAAGTCACTCTGTGGTGCTCCTTGCTCTTGACCGTCTACGGGCATACCATATTTCCGCTGCCGGACAGGGCACATGGGTCCTGGTCCCAACACTTCGGGCGGTGGTTGAGCGTTCCCCTCTGCCTTACAGTCCTCCTTATCTCCCTTCTGCTCTTCCTCATCTACCCGGGCCATTCCCAGAGCTACGAAGCAGACCATCCCTTTGGCCTTAGATAGAGTATCGGTCAAATTCCGGATCTGCTCCTGGCAAGGACCATGATTACCCTTATCAAACCCTCCAGTGCTGGCGACTCTGTATGCCACCTGAATATCCTTCAACTGCTCTCCCAGCACTTTTACCTCACTCGACAAGCGAGCGTTCTCCTCCCTAACCACCCTCTCGTTCCCCTTTGCCTCAGTTACCTGGCATTGCAGGAACTCCTTATGGTTACGGAAGGTTTTCTCCTGGCTTATTCTTCCCTGCTTCTCATCCCTTAGCTCCATGCATAACCTGCTCCCTACTACAGCCCTTGCGTCTGACTGTGCCTCGGACTCCCTGAGCTCTGCCTCTAACTTAGCAACCTGCTTATCGAGCAGTTGCACTTGTCTTTGTAGACAGATGAGCCATATCGCCTTTTCAATGCTGCGCCTATGCTCCTTGCCCTCCGTCCATTCTGCCACTGCGTCCACCGGACGCTCAGCACGCAACAAGCCTAGCACCCACTTTTTAGTGACGTTAACCTTCTTAAACATATATGAAGAAGTCCTTTCCTCCATTTGGGATCTTTCGCCAGAAGCGCTGTCCATGACTGATTTACACTCCTTTAACCCAGGTCCTGCCATTGGTCACCAAGAGATGTAAGCAGTTTTTGATCCTAGCCCAATTGCTAGACGGACGGTTCGAATCGCCCCCACCTTACGAAAGTTCTATACCCGGGAATTATTATACAGAGTGTAAATGAAATAAGTCACGGACAGGAATGCTTCGGTGAAAAATCAAACTTATATTTATTTGGCCTAACATACACTGGCTAAAACATGCACTACTAAACAAAATCACTATCTCTGTGGAGAATAAAATCCAGGTCACAAACAACATACATACAGTACACAACTGGGGACTATAACAAGCAGTAATTCCCTTGTTGCTATGGTGGACTCTAACTCCACCCCTACCAACGAATTAACCAGTCGCATAAACCCCTTCGCCTGGCTCAACCAAACGAAGCTCCCACCCTCAGAATAGCCCAAAACTTCACATCTGAGAAAACTCTGAGCCCTTACAGTTACCGGCTTGGGACACTCAAGACTGTGCTTACTGTAGTGTATGTACCTTTAAGGGGAGAACTACTTTTTACAGCTCCTGTATACTGTAGTACCGGCAGTGACCACACCTGTATATAAACCCTGAGTAGGGATCTGTACGTTTAGTTTTAGAGTAACTCTCATCCAGTAAACACCTGTTGATTGTTCCCTGCAGTCTCGTGTCTAGTTATTGAAGGACACACATCAAAATACACGGATCTAACATTGGCGACGAAGCAGATTCGAACCTACCTGCAACTCTGCATCACCTCCCAGGGATTCGCTCCTGGAGAACAGTGGAAGAAGGTCAAGTCCAGAAGCACGGGCGTCGACCACGAGCAACTGCCCAGTCATCCAGCGGAGATTTGAGCATCGCAGGGGAGGCTGTTGAGCGCTGGGCTTGGTTCTCCAGTCACGGTGGTCCAGCAAAATGGGCTGGCAACAGGTACGGCGCAGACCCTTCCCGGACAGCGGCGGCTAGAGCCGACCGATGGCACAGAAAAGGCCGAGCAGCGTCGACGGGAGAAGAGAGAGGGTAGAGCGCACAGGGCGCAGCCGGTGTTCAGGACCGAATGGCGTCGATGGGAGAAGAGAGAGGGTAGAGCGCACAGGGCGCAGCCGGTGTTCAGGACCGAGCAGCGTCGACAGGAGAAGAGAGAGGGTAGCGCGCACAGGGCGCAGCCGGTGTTCAGGACCGAATGGCATCGACGGGAGAAGAGAGAGAGGCATGAAGGAAAACGCGCAGAGCGCAGCCGGTGTTCAAGGGACGAGCAGCATCAGCGGGGAAGAAAGGGAAATGCGCAGAGCACAGCCGGTGTTCAAGGGCTGAGCAGCCGCAGCGGAGAAGAAGGGAGAGCGCGGGAAACGCCATTTTAAGCCACAGCGGAGAAGAAGGGAGAGCGCGGGAAAACGCCATTTTGAGCCGCAGCGGAGAAGAAGGGAGAGCGCGGGAAAACACCATTTTGAGCCACGAGAAGAAGGGAGAGCGTGGGAAAACACCATTTTGAGCCAGTCTAACCACACCCAGGGATGCCAAAGAGTGGCAGTATCACAGCGTTCGACAATGAAGTCGAAGATTGGACGGCATATGTCGAACGCATAGAAGTGTACTGCAAGGCGAATGAAGTGCCAGATGAGAGGAAAGCGCTGGTATTGTTGAATTCAATGGGTGCAAAAACATATGGCTTACTGCGAAACCTAGTAACCCCAGAGAAGCCAGTGGAAAAGGATTTTGGAAACATAGTGTCAATCCTACAGGACCACTTAAACCCTATACCGCTGCTGATAGCGGAAAGATTTAAGTTTCACAAAAGGAACCAGCATAAAGATGAAAGTAATGCTGAGTATTTAACGGAACGGCGCAAGCTATCGAAACACTGCCAGTTTGGAACGGGACTAGCAGATACTTTTAGGGACAAGTTTGTGTGTGGGCTTCAAAGTGAAGGAACCCAGAAACGGCTTCTATCAGAAAAGGATCTTACGCTGGACAAGGCTTTCAGCATGGCAGTATCACACGAAGCAGCCGCACGGGGCGCTGCAGAGATACAACGGAGACCGCAAGAATATGGCACAAATGAAATGTCATACGGAACAGTGAAGTGCTATCGCTGCGGCAGAACAACACATGACCATAAAGATTGCTGGTTCAAGGACAAAGTGTGCAGACAGTGTGGAAAAGTAGGACACATAGCAAGAGTCTGCAGGTCGGGAAAGAAAACCAGCAGCAAGAAATCTCCACAGGAGAAGTACAAGAAGGTACATAAGGTGACGGAGAGTAGTTCAGACGAACAGAAAACTGATACAGACTCCGGAAGCAAGGAGCTGGGTTGTCTGAAATTACATAAGGTGATCAAAACGGAGGATCACCAGACTATCTGGGTCACGCTCAAGATAGCAGGAGTCCAAGTGAAAATGGAATTGGACACAGGATCAGCCCTAACAGTCATAAACCGAAGGGACTACAAGCGGCTATTCTCACATACACCCTTGAGAGATACAGAGATTGTCTTGAAGATGTACACGGGGCAAAAAGTCTACCCCAAAGGAAAAATAAGGGTGAACGTTATATATAACGGCAAGGAAACACCAAAAATGGACCTATATGTATTGCCAGATGGAGGACCACCACTACTAGGACGTGAATGGATCCGGAAGATACAGCTAGATTGGCATTCCATACAAGCACTGACTGTAGATGCCAAAAAGGATGACAACGCCACACCTGGGCGACTGTCAAAAATGCTAACTGACGCACAATAAGTGTTCCAGCAGGGACTTGGAAAACTAAAAGGCATAACAGCGACGATCAAAATAGAGGAAAATGCAAGCCCAAAGTTATTTAAGGTGCCTTATGCGATCCGCCCAGCCGTCGAAGCAGAGCTGGAAGGTTTGGAATGTTCAGGAGTACTTTCCAAAGTGGACTGGAGCGAGTGGGCTACACCCATCGTTCTTGTAATGAAGAGGTCGTTGAGTAATACGCCTGGGGAACCAAAGAAGGTTCGCATCTGTGGGGACTTTAAGGTGACAGTGAACCCAGTCCTTCACACGGTACAATATCCGCTTCCGCGGATTGAAGATATTTTCGCCTCGCTATCTGGAGGGAAACGCTTCACTAAGATTGATCTGGCCCAGGCGTACCTGCAAATGAAGGTAGAAGAAGCCTCGAAACAGTACCTCACGATCAACACTCATAAAGGTCTCTACCAATACAAGCGGCTGGTGTTCGGGGTAGCATCAGCTCCGGCTATTTGGCAAAGGGCAATGGATCAAGTCCTGCAAGGGATTCCAGGGACCCAGTGTTATTTGGATGGCATCCTGGTCACGGGCGAAAATGACAGTGATCACCTTGCCAACCTGGAGCAGGTGCTCACTAGATTGAAGGAATATGGGCTCCGAGCAAATCACCACAATGCGAGTTTTTCCAGAAGCAGATCTCGTATTGTGGCCACGTTATTGATGAAGAGGGGTTACATAAGTCCCCTGAAAAGACTGAGGCAGTAGTCAAGGCTCCAGCACTGGAAAATGTGTCACAACTGAGGTCGTTCCTCGGGCTGGTGAACTACTACCATAAGTTCTTGCCGAATTTGTCTACAGTACTACACCCACTGAACACCCTACTGCAAACGGGGGTACCATGGAAGTGGAATGACAAATGTAAACGAGCTTTCCAGAAGTGCAAAGAATTGATCACATCAAAAGAGGTGTTGACTCATTTCAACCCAGCACTACAAATTCGGTTGGCGTGTGATGCATCACCCTATGGCATTGGAGCGGTGCTGTCGCACAAGTTCCCAGACAGCTCGGAGAGGACGGTAGCCTTTGCGTCTCGGTCACTAACCTCAGCCGAGCGTAACTACGCCCAGATTGACAGGGAGGCCCTCAGCCTAGTGTGGGGAGTGAAAAAGTTCAACCACTATCTGCACGGGCAGAAGTTCACCTTGCTGACTGACCACCAACCACTTGTCTCCATCTTTAATCCAAAGAAGGGCGTTCCGGTGATGACTGCGCAACGGCTACAAAGATGGTCCCTTTTTCTAGGGGAGAACCAATATGAAATCGAGTATAAGGGCACGAAACAGCATGGAAACGCTGATGGGCTATCACGCCTGCCACTGCCTACTGCGGAGGAAGCACCAGCAGTGGACCCTATCGAAATATTTTATTCGACTATAATTGAACGCTTGCCAGTAACTAACGCTGATATAGAGAAGGAGACCCGAAATGACCCGACACTGTCTCGGGTATATGACTTGACGGTGAAGGGATGGCCAACACATAGCGACTCACTGTTGCCAGCATTCTCATCCAGAAGAGAACAGCTGTCAGTATGCCAGGGGACCTTGATGTGTGGATCCCGAGTGGTAATTCCACCCAAGTTAAGGGAGAGAGTGCTAAATGAGCTTCACGAAGGCCATTTGGGAGGGGTGAAAATGAAAAGCCTTGCTAGGGCTTATGTGTGGTGGCCGGGGATCGATCAGCAAATTAAGGACCTGACAAAGAGCTGCTCAGGATGCCAGAAGGTCCAAAATGCACCACCACATGCCCCTCTACACCCATGGGAGTGGCCCTCATCTCCATGGCAACGGGTGCATATTGATTTTGCTGGTCCATTCATGGACTCAATGTTTTTAATAGCCGTGGATGCGCACTCGAAATGGCCTGAGGTGATCAAAATGTCGTCCACCACCATGGAGAAAACTATTGCAGTCCTAAGGACCATATTTGCCAGGAACGGCTTGCCAGAGCAGATTTGCTCTGATAACGGACCACAGTTTGTGTTCGAAGAGTTTCGAAGATTCATGAAAAGGAATGGGGTAAGGCATTACACATCCGCCCCGTATCATCCAGCCACAAATGGATTGGCTGAGAGGTTCGTACAAACCTTTAAGAAAGCAGTAAGGGCCATGTGCGATGATGACATTCCACTGCAGCATAAGGTGGACAATTTCCTGTTAGCCTACAGAAATGCGACACATGCAGTCACCAACCAGGCCCCGGCCATGATGTTCTTTAACCAAAGGTTGAGATCTCGTCTGGATTTGCTCAGACCAAATGTACGAAGAGATGTTGAGAATAAGCAATTCCAGCACATCAATGAGAAGCCGACAAGGAGCTTCAATGTAGGGCAACCAGTCTTGGCCCGCGACTACCGAACAGAGAAATGGCAACCAGGAACGATATGCACACGGCAGGGGCCATTAATGTACACAGTGGATGTTGGGGAGAACATTGTGAGACGCCATGTCGACCAGATCCTAGAGTCACAGGAACGAGTCAACCCCATGTCTCGCGCACCTGGTGATGAACCCGACATACAGGTAGCATCTACCCCAGAAACAGTAGCATCGGAAGCTGATGAACCAACTGACGACAGGGGGCCTCCGCACCAAGAGCAAGACACTCAGGAAAGGCGCTATCCAGAAAGGATCAGGAAGCCGCCCCAAAGACTGAATTTATAAATGGACTATTTTCAGTTAATGTGCATGTTAAAAGTGTTAATTGTTAAATGAATGTTATGGTACTGTTAATCTAAAAGGGGAGGAATTGTAGTGTATGCACCTTTAAGGGGAAAACTACTTTTTACAGCTCCTGTATACTGTAGTACCGGCAGTGACCACACCTGTATATAAACCATGAGTAGGGATCTGTACGTTTAGTTTTAGAGTAACTCTCATCCAGTAAACACCTGTTGATTGTTCCTGCAGTCTCGTGTCTAGTTATTGAAGGACACACAAGATCAAAATACACGGATCTAACACTTACCCCCATATGCAGTCGTTTTCGATCGCTCCGCTTGGCGGCTTCTCTGGTACTTCTTGTTAGTTCGATCTTGTTGGAGCAGGGAACGAGAGAAAGAGAAAGAATGGTGGAAAAGAGTCTATCTTTATAGGAGTCTGGCTACCTCTATCTCTCCCGCCAATCTTTAAAATCCTTTTGTTTCTAAGCACTCCGGTGCTTAATCAGTGATGGTTCATCGTCGGACCCATGAGTATTGGATTAATGGCCCTAAGTCTGGGACATATCTTTCGGTCTTTGCGTTGGGAAAAAAAATTGGCTCCTTTTCGGCTGGCTGAGGCCAGTGGGTTCATTGTTCTGCTTCTCTTCTGAGATGGAGGTGAGAAGAGCTTTTGCATATTAGAGTGGCTTCAAGTTCAATGGCCCCCTTCCTTTTTCCAGGACTGTCGGGCGAACCCATACATTCTGGATGACTGACAGTTCTTTTTTCACAGCCAACTGCCATGCGTTCTTTGGAATTTCAACAAACCAGTCCCCCACGCATTTGCACAGGGCAATCCCACCACAGGGAAAACACCCTCAGCCCATAAAGTCCACAAAAATATTCTCGGCTGAGTCCATTCTTCAAACAGTGACTTTGCGATCTCTTCAACACCGATACAAAGTACTCATTGAGTATTCAAGCCTTGCCCTGCACCTCTAAGCATATATCACCTTCTTTGTCCCTAATAGGCCCCACCCTGCCTTTTACTACCTGCTTACTGTTTACATGCCGGTAGAAAATTTGGGGGTTCCCTTTTATGTTAACCACCATTCTACTCTCATATTCTCTCTTTGCCAATCTTATTTTCATCTTCAAAGCCCCTCTCAACTTATTGTATTTGGTCTGGTTCTCCCTTGAAGAATTCACCTGACATGCATCATACACCCTAGAGGAAGAAAATAATATACCTGACATTCCAGGCAAACTCATAATGAATCAATGGCTGGAAGTCACTAAAGTTAAAATAAGCAAGAAAACAGTATGAGAATTTTTTGAGGAAGTAACTAAAGTAGTGGACAGGGGAATGTCTATGGATGTAGTTTATACGGACTTCCAGAAGGCATTGGATAAGGTTCCACATAAGAGACTGTTAGTTAAAATTAAAGCTCTAGAATTGAAGGCAAATTATTGACCTGGTTAAGAGATTGGTTAGGTGGTAGAAGACATAGACTAGGGATAATGGGTATGTACCTAAATTGGAAGGAAGTGACTAGTGGTGTCCCACAGAATCAATTATGCACTTCATTTATTAATGACTTAGATAATACAATAGAGAGCCATATATCCATGTTTGCCAATGACACAAAGATAGGTGACATAGTAAATAATGTAGACGGGAGCATAAAATTACAATGAGACATTGATAGATTAAGTGGGTGGGCAAAACTTTGGCAGATGCATTTCAACCCAGGTAAATGTGAGGTTTTCGACCAAAAAAGGATAGACCTGAGTATTTTGTAAATGGTGAAAAGCTAGGAACAGTGGAGCTCCAAAGAGATTTAGGGGTCCATGTACACAGATCACTAAAATATAGTGGTCAGCAACATTCCCTTTAAGCTGCATGGCCACGCAATACTCTGGACCTCCCATGCAGCTGGCTCACCAGATTTTCAATCGGAAAAACCGTGCATACGCCGTATTTTGAATGGGCCACACAGCCCGTTAAAGGGGCCGCGCACCCAAAAAAAATTAATGGGAACATTGATGTTCAGGTTATTACAAAAAATAATCAAAAATGCTCAAGGAATGTTAGCCTTTATAACTAGAGGGTTATAAAATAATGGGGAGGACGTTTTGCTACAGCTATACAAAGCCCTGGTTAGACCACATCTGGAATACTGTGTACAGTTCTGGGCACCACATCTTGGAAAGGATATGAAAACCTTGGAAGGAGCACAGCACAGATTCACCAGAATGTAACCAGGGCTCCAAGGGTTAGATTATGAGGAGAGATTACATAAACTAGGCTTGTAGTGTAACGCCCGTGTGTAATTGAGACACGGACTGCAGAAGTTGGTTATAACAGGTGTTTACTGAATGGAGACAAAACTGGAACAACTATACAAAGTTACTACACAGGCTTATATACAGGGGTGGTCACTATTGGTACTGCAGTATACAGGCGCAGCAGAATATAGTTCCTTCTTCAAGGTACATACACTACAATTCCTCCCCTTTTACCTAAACAGTACATAACATTCGATTAATAATGAAATAACATATTTACAATTACAGTTGCTATATACATTAGCTGAAGTTAATCAATTATAAATTCAGTCTTTGAGGAGGCTTCCTGATTCTGTCCGGATAATGCCTCTTTGGGGTATCAGGTTCTTCTGGCAAAGTTGATTCGGGATCAACGTCGTTGTTTGGTTCGTCTGCTTCCAATATCACCAATTCTGAGGTAGATGCAATTGGTACTTCGGTTTCATCACCAGGTGTATAGGATCGTGGTGTAGATTTGACGTTTTCCAGTGACTCTAGAATCTGGTCAGCATGGCATCTTACAATGCTCTCTCCAACGTCCACGGTATACATTAGAGGACCTTGCCGTGTGCAGATCGTTCCTGGCTGCCATTTCTCTGTGCGGTAGTCCCGGGCCAAAACTGGTTGACCTATCTTAAAACTCCTGGTTGGCCTTTCATTCATATTCTGAAACTGCCTGTTCTCCACATCTCTTCTGATGTTTGGCTTAACCAAATCCAAGCGGCATCTTAGTCTTCGATTGAAGGACATCATGGCTGGAGTTTGGTTGGTAACCGCATGTGTCGCATTCTGGTAGGCAAACAAGAAGTTATCCACCTTGTGTTGTAGGGGCATGTCTTCATTACACATTGCCTTGATAGCCTTCTTGAATGTTTGAACGAACCTCTCAGCCAATCCATTGGTGGCTGGATGATATGGGGCGGATGTGTAATGCTTAACACCATTGTTCTTTAAGAACCTCCGGAACTCTTCAGACACAAACTGTGGTCCATTGTCAGAGCAAATCTGTTCAGGCAGCCCATTTCTGGCGAATATGGTTCGTAAGACTGTGATAGTTTTTTCTGTGGTGGTTGAGGACATTTTTATTGCCTCTGGCCACTTTGAATATGCATCCACCGCAATTAAAAACATCGAGTCCATAAATGGACCAGCAAAATCAATGTGTACCCTTTTCCATGGAGATGAGGGCCACTCCCATGGATGTAGAGGGGCTTGTGGTGGGGCGTTTTGGACCTTCTGGCATCCTGTACAGCTCTTGGTCATCTCTTCGATTTCTCTATCGATTCCCAGCCACCACACAAACGCTCTGGCTAAGTTCTTCATTTTTACCCCTCCCAGATGACCCTCATGAAGCTCATTGAGCACTCTATCCTTCAATTTGGGTGGAATTACTACTCTGGATCCACACATCAAGGTTCCTCGGCACACTGACAGCTGTTCTCTTCTCGACGAGAATGCTGGCAACAGTGGTTCGCCATGTGCTGGCCATCCCTTCACCGTTAAATCATAGACCCTGGAGAGTGTCGGGTCATTTCGTGTTTCCTTTTCTATGTTTGCATTCGTCACAGGTAGACATTCGACTATGGTCGAGAGGAATATCTCCACAGGATCCACTGCAGGTGCTTCTTCCACCGTCGGCAACAGTAGGCGCGACAATCCATCAGCATTCCCATGCTGTTTAGTTCCTTTGTACTCTATTTCATATTGGTGTGCCCCTAGGAAAAGGGACCACCTCTGTAGCTGTTGTGCTGTCATTATCGGGACGCCCTTCTGAGGGTTGAAAATGGAGACAAGAGGTTGATGATCAGTTAGTAGAGTAAATTTCTGTCCGTGCAGGTAGTTATTGAACTTCTTCACCCCCCACACCAGGCTGAGGGCCTCTCTGTCAATCTGGGCGTAGTTACGCTCGGCTGAAGTTAACGAGCGTGACGCAAAAGCTATCGGCCTCTCTGAACCATCAAGGGATTTATGTGACAGTACCGCTCCAACGCCATAGGGAGACGCATCACACGCCAGTCTTATCGGTAGTGATGGGTTGTAGTGAGCTAATACTTCTCTTGAAGTGATCAGGCCTTTACACTTCTGAAAGGCCCGCTTACATTCATCGCTCCATTTCCATGCTACTCCAGTTTGTAGCAGGGTGTTCAGTGGGTGCAGAATTGTGGACAAATTCGGCAAAAACTTATGGTAGTAATTCACCAATCCAAGGAATGACCTCAGTTGCGACACATTTTCAGGCGCTGGAGCCTTAACTACCGCTTCAATTTTGTCAGGGGACTTATGTAACCCCTCTTCATCAATCACGTGGCCACAATACGATATTTGTTTCTTTAAAAACTCGCACTTGGGGCGATTGGCTCGTAGCCCCTGTTCTCTTAGTCTAGTGAGCACCTGCTCTAGGTTGGCAAGGTGTTCACTGTCATTTTCACCTGTCACTAGGATGTCATCCAAGTAACACTGAGTCCCCGGAATCCCTTGCAGGACTTGTTCCATCGCTCTTTGCCATATAGCCGGAGCTGATGCTACTCCGAATACCAGTCGATTATACTGGTAAAGACCTTTGTGAGTGTTTATCGTGAGATATTTCCGAGAGGATTCTTCAACCTCCATCTGCAAATATGCTTGTGCTAGGTCAATTTTTGTAAAACGTTTCCCTCCAGATAGTGAGGCGAAAATATCTTCTATCCTCGGAAGAGGATACTGTACTGTGTGAAGGACTGGGTTCACCGTCACCTTGAAGTCCCCACAGATGCGAACCTTCCTTGGCTCCTCAGACTTATTGTTTAACGTTTTCTTCATGACAGGAACGATGGGTGTCGCCCACTCGCTCCAGTCTACCTTAGATAACATGCCTGCATTCTCCAGATGCTCCAGCTCTGCCTCGACAGCTGGGCGAATTGCATACGGTACCGGTCTTGCTTTGAAAAACTTGGGAATTGCATTCTCTTCTATTTTTATCAAAGCGGTTACGCCTTTAAGAGTTCCCAGTCCTTGTTGAAATACCTCTTTAGCGTTAGCTAAGATTTTTGACAATCGTCCAGGTGTGACGTTGTCATCCTTTTTACCAGCCACAGTCAGTGCCTGAATGGAGTGCCAGTCTAAACTTATCTTTCTTATCCATTCACATCCCAATAACGGTGGTCCACCATCTTGCAGTATGTACAGATACAATTTCTGTATTTCCTTGCCGTTGTATTCGACAGGCACCCTTATTTTCCCTCTGGGGTATACTTTCTGCCCCGTATATGTCTTCAAGACAATGGATGTGTCTTTCAAGGGTATGTGTGAGAATAGCCGCTCGTAGTCTCGTCGATTCATGATGGTCAGGGCTGATCCTGTATCCAATTCCATTTTGACTTGGGACCCTGCTATCATGAGGGTGACCCAAATGGTTCGGTGATCCTCTTTTGCGATTACGTTGTGTAGTTTGAGACAGCTTAGTCTCTTGTTCCCGGATTCACTATCGCTCTTCTGGTCTTCGGAACTACTGTCCGTCATCTTTTGTACTTTCCTGTACTGTTCCTTAGTAGTCTTTTTGTTGTCATTAGTCTTCTTCCCGGACCTGCAAACTCGTGCAATGTGTCACATCTTTCCGCATTGCCTGCATGTTTTGTCCTTGAACCAGCAGTCCTTCTGGTCATGGGTTGTTCTGCCGCAGCGATAACATTTTTCAAATCCCCGTGTCATTTCATGGGTGCCGTATTCCTGTGGCTTTTGCTGTATTTCCGCAGCTCCCCTTGCTGCTGCTTTGTACGATACTGCCACGCTGAAAGCCTTTTCTAGCATCAGCTCTTTCTCTGAGAGTAACCTCTGCTGGGTTCCTTCACTCAGGAGTCCACAGACAAATTTGTCCCGTAGGGTATCTGCCAGTCCTGCTCCGAACTGGCAGTGCTTTGATAGCTTGCGTAGTTCCATAAGGTAATCAGCATTGCTCTCATCTTTATGCTGATTTCGCTTGTGGAATTTAAATCTTTCTGCTATCAGCAGCGGTGTAGGATTTAGGTGTTCCTGTAGGATATCAACAATTTCGTTAAAACTCTTCTCCATCGGTTTGACTGGAGTGATCAGGTTCCGCAATAGGCCGTACGTTCTTGCGCCCATTAAGTTTAGTAGTACTAATGCCTTTTTCTCATCAGCTACTTCATTTGCCTTGCAATATACTTCGACTCTTTCCACATACGTGGTCCAGTTTTCTATTTCATTATCGAAGGCAGTGATATTGCCAGTCTTTGGCATCTTGGAGATCTAAGATGGCGCCTCCTGCACTTTGCCTTCTTCCCCAATTGAACAAAATGGCGCCTCCCGCGCTTTGCCTTCTTCCCCGATTGAACAAAATGGCGCCTCCCGCGCTTTTCCTTCTTCCCAGCTGGATTAAGATGGCGCCTCCCACGCTTTCTGTCTTTTCCGCTGCTGCCAACACTGTTGCTGGCATTTTTATGCCTTGATGGCGATGCCCTATGGTCTTCGCGCGCTTCCCCCCGCGCTGCTGCCAATGCCGCTCTCCGCGGTCCCCGTGGCAAACTGCAGCTTTCTGCGCTTCTAATTTCTTTTTCTTTTATTTTAATTACTGTTCCCATCATCAGAGCAGACCCTATGGGACACTTTCCTCCTTCTTCTCGGGTCTGTACGCTGCCCGGCTTCGTAGCACCGACTGCGCCCTGTGTGCTCCACCCTCTCTCTCTCTCTCCTCTTCCCGACAACGCTGCTCGGCCCGGTTGAAAAGCCACCCGATCGAGCTCTAGCCCGCCGCAGCCCAGGAAGGATCAGTGTACTACCTGCCACCAGCCCAATTAGCTGGAACACCATAGACTGGAGAACCAAGCCCAGCTCTCGACAGCCTCTCCTGCAAATCTTCGAATTCGATGAATCAGAGGGCGGTTGCCCACGGTCGATGCCTGTTTCTTCGGTTTGTTTTTTTTTCTTTTTGGATTTCTTCCTTCTGGCTTCGACCTCTAATAACTTCGCTTCAGGGATGGATCCCCGTGAGGTGGTGCAGAACTGTAGGTAAGTTCGGATCTGTTCGTCGCCAATGTAATGTCCGTGTGTAATTGAGACACGGACTGCAGAAGTTGGTTATAACAGGTGTTTACTGAATGGAGACAAAACTGGAACTACTATACAAAGTTACTACACAGGCTTATATACAGGGGTGGTCACTACTGGTACTACAGTATACAGGGGCTGCAGAATATAGTTCCTTCTTCAAGGTACATACACTACAACAGTGGTCCAGCAAAACGGGCTGGCAACAGGTACAGCGCAGACCCTTCCCGGACAGCGGTGGCTAGAGCCGACCGAGCGGCACAGAAAAAGGCCGAGCAGCATCGACGGGGGAGAGAGGAGGGCAGAGCGCACAGGGCGCAGCCGGTGTTCAGGACCGAGTGGCGTCAACGGGGAGAGAGACGAGAGAGAGCAGAGCGCAGCCGGTGTTCAAGGGGCGAGCAGCGTCAACGTGGGAGAGAGGCGAGAGAGAGCAGAGCGCAGCCAGTGTTCAAGGGCTGAGCAGCGTCAACGGGGGAGAGAGGCGCGCAGGAAAACGCGAGGCGCTGCCATTGCCACGAGGACCGCAGAGAGCGGCATTGGCAGCAGCGCAGGAGCAGCGCATGAAACCCACAGGGCGTCGCCATTTGCCACGAGGACCGCCGAGAGCGGCGTTGGCAGCAGCGCGGGAGACGCCATTTTAAGCCGCAGCGGGGAAGAAAGGAAAGCGCGGGAGACGCCATTTTAAGCCGCAGCGGGGAAGAAAGGAAAGTGCGGGAGATGCCATTTTAAGCCAGACTAACCACACTCAAAAATGCCGAAGAGTGGCAGTATCACAGCGTTCGACAATGAAGTCGAAGATTGGACGACATATGTCGAACGCATAGAAGTATACTGCAAGGCGAATGAAGTGCCAGATGACAAGAAAGCGCTGGTATTGTTGAATTCAATGGGTGCAAAAACATATGGCCTACTACGAAACCTAGTAACCCCAGAGAAGCCAGTAGAAAAGGATTTTGAAAACATAGTGCCAATCCTGCAGGACCACTTAAACCCCACACCGCTGCTGATAGCAGAAAGATTTAAGTTTCACAAAAGGAACTAGCATAAAGATGAAAGTAATGCTGAGTATTTAACGGAACTGCGCAAGCTATCGAAACACTGCCAGTTTGGAACAGGACTAGCAGATACTTTAAGGGACAAGTTTGTGTGTGGGCTTCAAAGTGAAGGAACCCAGAAACGGCTTCTATCAGAAAAGGATCTTACGCTGGACAAGGCTTTCAGCATTGCAGTATCACACGAAGCAGCCGCACAGGGCGCTGGAGAGATACAATGGAGACCGCAAGAATATGGCACAAATGAAATGTCATACGGAACAGTGAAGTGCTATTGCTGCGGCAGAACAACACACGACCATAATGATTGCTGGTTCAAGGACAAAGTGTGCAGACAGTGTGGAAAAGAAGGACACATAGCAAGAGTCTGCAGGTCGGGAAAGAAAACCAGCAGCAAGAAATCTCCACAGGAGAAGTACAAGAAGGTATATAAGGTGACGGAGAGTAGTTCATGTTAAATCTGTGAGTTGTTCAAGTAATTAATACTCAGACTTAATCAGTAACAATAAAACAGGTCTTTACTGGTTGGAGGTAGGGACTATACATAGGTCTTTACTTCATGCCCACAGGCGGGAACTGAGGGGGATCAGTACCCACAGTACTATTTATACCCCTATGGCCAGGAGTGGTACTGCGTATCACTACGCCCAACAAGTAGTGCAGTCCTGTCCATAGGTTCAAAGTAGCACACATATTACATACACACACAACATTCCTCCCTTCCTAGCTTTACAGTCATCTCCCCATTTAACATAACGTAATAACATATATACATATATAACTTCAGGTTTACATAACAGAATAACATAGATACATAGATAACTTCATGTCAAAACAGATCACAGATTCAGTCTCTGCGGAAAACAGTTCACAGATTCAATCTCTGTGGTGGAGTCGGTTCACGTTGCTGGAGTGACTCATTCAATAGTCCTTCCATGGATTTAACAGTTTGAACTTCCGAACTGAATTGGCTCCGTTCGGAGGGACCACGTGTGTGATCTGGTAGAGGTAATAATGGTTCAGATGGGTCATCTTCTGTTTCGACTTTTCCTTTTCTGCTTCTTGGAGACTCTCTGGGCTCCACTGTCAGCTGCCAGCTGCATGCGCAGTTCCTCCTTCTCTCCCTCCTTTTTCCGTAGTAGAGCCCCCTTCTCCCGATGTTCCGTAGACTTTCGGTGCTCCTCCATGATTTCTGTATGGTGGGAGTCGAAGTTACAAGTTGGGCAGGACAGGACATAGTAATATTCGGTGTCGTCCTGATCTAGGCCAGCGAGAGGGTCTTCTATTTCCTCCATACCCAGCTGGGCGTTAGCCAGCTTTTGTTCCAAGTCCAGACATCTTTCCTGAAGAGACTTCTTCATGCGTACCTCTTCATCCAGCTTTTTCTGGGCTTTCAGCAAGTCGTTTACCAATGACCTCATTTGAGATTTTACTACTTCAACTTCTTTTGGAGATTGATTGATCGGACTATTCAATCCCTCTACCGGAGCAGCTGTTTCAGCGGTCTGTTGTTCTACGTTGACGTGAGTCAGCGTACTTTTGGCATCCAAGGGCTGCTCTGTTGCAGTCATCTCAGTCTGTGTTGCCACCTCAGCTCTTCCAATAACCTTTGAGAGCTCCGAACCCCTTTCGTTTGAATATTGAAGTTCGTGTTCAAGTTTTTCCCATTTCAGAGTCCTGTCCTTCAGCATATGCAGGAGTTGGCTGACCGTTAACTCCTCTGACATCAGACATTTTGTGTGCTCCTGCTCCATTTTCTCCATCAGCTGCTTCTGTTGTCTTTCTAGATTCTCCAACTCTATATCAAAGAACTCTTTCGTTGCATTCAACTCTTGCTCACAACGGCGAAGCATTTGTTCTAATTGCTGTTGTAGTTTGAAATGGAGTTGAGTTCGAGCCCGGTGTCCCTCAGAAATGGGCACATCAGTAGACTTGCCAGACTCAGAATCCACAGTTAAACTATGTTGTTGTTGCTCAGTGGAATTCTGTGCTGAAACTTTGTCTTTTGCACCTGAGTTGGGCTTACCATCATCCGTTCCAGAGTCTGGGCCGACTATCTTCACCGAGTTCTCACTCGTTATTGTTTGTAGGAAATGCCAGTCCATATTCATTTTCCTAATCCACTCCCATCCTAGTAGTGGAGAACCTCCTTCAGATATCACATATAAGTCCATTATTTGACTGTCTTCGCCCTTGTGGACCACTGCAACCTCTATTTTCCCGATGGGGTACACTCTTTGCCCCGTGTATGTTTTCAATATAATCCCCGTATCCTGTAGGGGAATATGTTGGAATAACTTTCCGTAATCTTTCTTATTTATGACCGTCAATGCCGATCCAGTGTCCAATTCCAGTTTTACTTGGACTCCTTCTATCTGAAGAGTGACCCAAATTGTCTGGAGGTCTGCACCCTTACCAGCGTTGAGTACTCTTAAGCTAGCCAGTTCATTACAGCTTAAGCTAGCCAGTTCATTACTGCTAGCGTCTGAATCGGACTCCTGTTCGGTCACCTTGTGTACCTTTGCGTATTTTCCTTGCGGTGACTTCTTGTTGCTGGTCTTCTTCCCTGACCTGCATACTCTAGCTATATGTCCAAGCCTACCACAAGTTCTACATTCTTGGTTTTTAAACCAACACTGGTTCTGATCATGCGTTGTCTTTCCACAACGATAACATTTGCCAGAACTCACACCCAATTTGTGTGCACTGAGCTCCGGTGACCGTAGCTGCATTACTGCCGTGCCTCTCGCTGCGGCTTCGTGTGCTGCTGCCATAGTGACCGCCTTCTCAAGCGTCAGCTCATTCTCCTCGAGCAGTCGCTTTTGTGTATCCTGTTTAAATAAACCACACACAAATTTGTCTCGAAGTGCCTCTGTCAGTCCCGTTCCAAACTGGCAATATTTCGCTAATTTACGCAATTCCAGCAAATATTCAGCATTGCTTTCATGCTGTAGCTGCCTTCTGTCATAAAATTTAAATCGTTCCGCTAGCATCAGCGGCGTGGGGTTTAGATGATCTTTCAGGACAGTAACAATCTCATCGAACGTCTTATCCGCCGGTTCATCTGGTGATAACAGGTGTTTCAATTGCCCGTATGTCTTCGCACCCATTAAATTTAATAATGTTAGAGCTTTATCTTGGTCACGAATTTTATTGGCCTTACAATAATTTTTTACTCTTTCAACATATATGGCCCAATCTTCGAGGTCACTATCAAAGGTGCTAATATTCCCGTGTTTAGGCATTGTAGATTTGCAATTTCTCAGATTTTATTTTCTTTACTTGTTATCAAAGATGGCGGCTTCCCGCTCTTGCCGTCGTCCTCCGCCCACAAAATGGCGGTTTTCCCGCGCTTGGCGGTCTTCACCCGTCCCCCAACGCCGTCTCCCTTCAGCCCCCGAGTGCGGCCCTTATCTTCGCCGCGATCGCCCGAGTGCGGCCCTTATCAGCGGATGCGATCGCTGGATCGCGAAGCGGCTCTCGGCTCTTATCAGGAGATGCGATCGCTCTGTTGAAACGCCTCGCGCTCGAAGCGGCTCTCGCGCCCTATTCCTCCAGCTCCCCCAGCCCTGTTCATGCGGCCAACGCGGTCGACTGCCTGTCGCGTCGCTGCCCGGCTCAGACAACGGCTTACCCACCACCAAGCTGGAGAAGAAGCTGACGGTCGCCGATGGAGGCTCCGAGGTCAGGATGTCTTCCAGTGGGGTGGAGAGGGTGGAAACCTCTCTGCAACGTCCTGGCTGTGGACGAAGCTGCCGTGGAGTGACTGCCGCAGGGTCCGAATCAGACTCGTCGCCAGTGTTAAATCTGTGAGTTGTTCAAGTAATTAATACTCAGACTTAATCAGTAACAATAAAACAGGTCTTTACTGGTTGGAGGTAGGGACTATACATAGGTCTTTACTTCATGCCCACAGGCGGGAACTGAGGGGGATCAGTACCCACAGTACTATTTATACCCCTATGGCCAGGAGTGGTACTGCGTATCACTACGCCCAACAAGTAGTGCAGTCCTGTCCATAGGTTCAAAGTAGCACACATATTACATACACACACAACAGTTCAGATGAACAGAAAAGTGATACAGACTCCGGAAGCAAGGAGCTGGGTTGTCTGAAACTACATAATGTGATCAAAACGGAGGATCACCAAACTATCTGGGTCACGCTCAAGATAGCAGGAGTCCAAGTGAAAATGGAATTGGACACAGGATCAGCCCTAACAGTCATAAACCGAAGGGACTACAAGTGGCTATTCTCACATATACCCTTGAGAGATACAAAGATTGTCTTGAAGATGTACACGGGGCAAAAAGTCTACCCCAAAGGAAAAATAAGGGTGAACGTTATATACAACAGCAAGGAAACACCAAAAATGGACCTATATGTATTGCCAGATGGAGGAACACCACTACTAGGACGTGAATGGATCCAGAAGATGCAGCTAGATTGGCATTCCATACAAGCACTGACTGTAGATGCCAAAAAGGATGACGACGTCACACCTGGACGACTGTCAAAAATGCTAACTGACGCACAAGAAGTGTTCCAGCAGGGTCTCGGAACACTAAAAGGCATAACAGCGATGATCAAAATAGAGGAAAATGCAAGCCCAAAGATTTTTAAGGCCAGACCGGTACCTTATGCGATCCGCCCAGCTGTCGAAGCAGAGCTGGAAGGTTTGGAACATTCAGGAGCACTGTCCAAAGTGGACTGGAGCGAGTGGGCTACACCCATCGTTCCTGTATTGAAGAGGTCGTTGATTAATACGCCTGGGGAACCAAAGAAGGTTCGCATCTGTGGGGACTTTAAGGTGACAGTGAACCCAGTCCTTCACACTGTACAATATCCACTTCCGCGGATTGAAGATATTTTTGCCTCGCTATCTGGAGGGAAACGCTTCACTAAGATTGATCTGGCCCAGGCGTACCTGCAAATGGAGGTAGAAGAAGCCTTGAAACAGTACCTCACGATCAACACTCATAAAGGTCTCTACCAATACAAGCGGCTGGTGTTCGGGGTAGCATCAGCTCCGGCTATTTGGCAAAGGGCAATGGAACAAGTCCTGCAAGGGATTCCAGGGACCCAGTGTTATTTGGACGACATCCTGGTCACGGGCGAAAATGACAGTGATCACCTCGCCAACCTGGAGCAGGTGCTCACTAGATTGAAGGAATATGGGCTCCGAGCTAATCGCCACAAATGCGAGTTTCTCCAGAAGCAGATCTCGTATTGTGGCCACGTTATTGATAAAGAGGGGTTACATAAATCCCCTGAAAAGATTGAGGCAGTAGTCAAGGCTCCAGCACCGGAAAATGTGTCACAACTGAGGTCGTTCCTCGGGCTGGTGAACTACTGCCATAAGTTCTTGCCGAATTTGTCTACCGTACTACACCCACTGAACACCCTACTGCAAACGGGGGTACCATGGAAGTGGAGTGACGAATGTAAACGAGCTTTCCAGAAGAGCAAAGCATTGGTCACATCAAAAGAGGTGTTGGCTCATTTCAACCCAGCACTACCAATTCGGTTGTCGTGTGTGCATCACCCCATGTCATTGGAGCGGTGCTGTCGCACAAATTCCCGGAAGGCTCGGAGAGGCCAGTAGCCTTTGCGTCTCGGTCACTAACCTCAGCCGAGCGTAACTACGCCCAGATTGACAGGGAGGCCCTCAGCCTAGTGTGGGGAGTGAAAAAGTTCAATCACTATCTGCACGGGCAGAAATTCACCTTGCTGACTGACCACCAACCACTTGTCTCCATCTTTAATCCAAAGAAGGGCGTTCCGGTGATGACTGCGCAACGGCTACAAAGATGGTCCCTTTTTCTAGGGGCGCACCAATATGAAATCGTGTATAAGGGCACGAAACAGCATGGAAACGCTAATGGGCTATCACGCCTGCCACTGCCTACTGCGGAGGAAGCACCAGCAGTGGATCCTGTCGAAATATTTCATTCGACTATAATTGAATGCTTGCCAGTAACTAACGCTGGTACAGAGAAGGAGACCCGAAATGACCCGACGCTGTCTCGGGTATATGATTTGACGGTGAAGGGATGGCCAGCACATGGTGACTCACTGTTGCCAGCATTCTCATCCAGAAGAGAACAGCTGTCAGTATGCCAGGGGACCTTGATGTGTGGATCCCAAGTGGTAATTCCACCCAAGTTAAGGGAGAGAGTGCTCAATGAGCTTCACGAAGGTCATCTGGGAGGGGTGAAAATGAAAAGCCTTGCTAGGGCTTATGTGTGGTGGCCGGGGATCGATCAGCAAATTGAGGACCTGACAAAGAGCTGCTCAGGATGCCAGAAGGTCCAAAATGCACTACCACATGCCCCTCTACACCCATGGGAGTGGCCCTCATCTCCATGGCAACGGGTGCATATTGATTTTGCTGGTCCATTCATCGACTCAATGTTTTTAATAGCCGTGGATGCGCACTCAAAATGGCCTGATGTGATCAAAATGTCCGCCACCACCACGGAGAAAACTATTGCAGTCCTACGGACCATTTTTGCCAGGAACGGCTTGCCAGAGCAGATTTGCTCTGATAACGGACCACAGTTTTGTGTCCGAAGAGTTTCGAAGATTTATGAAAAGAAATGGGGTAAGGCATTACACATCCGCCCTGTATCATCCAGCCACAAATGGATTGGCTGAGAGGTTCGTACAAACCTTTAAAAAAGCAGTAAAGGCCATGTGCGATGATGACATTCCACTGCAGCATAAGGTGGACAATTTCCTGTTAGCCTACAGAAATGCGACACATGCAGTCACCAACCAGGTCCCGGCCATGATGTTCTTTAACCGAAGGTTGAGATCTCGTCTGGATTTGCTCAGACCAAATGTACGAAGAGATGTTGAGAGTAAGCAATTCCAGCACATCAATGAGAAGCCGACAAGGAGCTTCAATGTAGGGCAACCAATCTTGGCCTACAACTACCGAACAGAGAAATGGCAACCAGGAACGATATGCACATGGCAGGGGCCACTAATGTACACAGTCGATGTTGGGGAGAACATTGTGAGACGCCATGCTGACCAGATCCTAGAGTCACAGGAACGAGTCAACCCCATGTTTCGGCCATAAGTACCTGGTGAGGAACCCGACGTACAGGTCGCATCTACCTCAGAAACAGTAGCATCGGAAGCTGATGACCAACCGACGACAGGGGGCCAAAATCGCCTCCGCACCAAGAGCAAGACACTCGGGAAAGACGCTATCCAGAAAGGATCAGGAAGCCTCCCCAAAGACTGAATTTATAAATGGCCTATTTTCAGCTAATGTTGCATGTTAAAAGTGTTAAATGAGTGTTATGGTACTTTTAATCTAAAAGGGGAGGAATTGTAATGTATGTACCTTTAAGGGGAGAACTACTTTTTACAGCTCCTGTATACTGTAGTACCGGCAGTGACCACAACTGTATATAAACCCTGAGTAGTGATCTGTACAGTTAGTTCTAGAGTTACCCTCATTCAGTAAGCCCCTGTTGATCATTCCCTGCAGTCTTTTGTCTGATTATTGAAGGACACAACATTAACATACACGGATCTAACACAATCAATGCTCATTCATCCATTAGACCATCGCCAATCAATGCCCACTCACACATTGAGCCATTGCCAATCAATGCCCACTCACCCACTAAACCATCATCAATTAATGCCCACTCACCGATTAAACAATCACCAATCAATGCCCACTCACCCATTAAACCATCGCCAATCAATGCCCACTAAACAATGAAACCATCGCCAATCAATGCACACTCACCCATTAAACAATCACCAATCAATGCCCACTCACCCACTAAACCATCGTCAATCAATGCCCACTCACTCATTAAACCATCGTCAATCAATACCCACAACCTCTCACTAAACCATTGCCAATCAATGCCCACTCACCCACTAAAGCATCGCCAATCAAGTCCCAATCACCCATTAAACCATCACCAATCAATGCCCACAACCTCTCACTAAACAGTCGTCAATCAATGCCCACTCACCATTAAATCATCACCAATCAATGCCCACTCACCCACTAAAGCATCGCCAATCAATTCCCAATCACCCATTAAACCATCACCAATAAATGCCCACAACCTCTCACTAAACAGTCGTCAATCAATGCCCACTCACCTATTAAACCATCGCCAATCAATGCCCACTCACCCATTAAAACATCGGCAAGCATTGCCCACTCACCCATTAAACTATCACAAATCAAAGCCCACTCACCCATTAACCTATCACAAATAAATGCCCACTCACTCACGAAACCATCGCCAATCAATGCCCACTCACCCATTAAACCATCACCAATCAATGCCCACTCAGCCACTAAACCATCACCAATCAATACCCACTCACCCATTAAACTATCGCCAATCAATGCCCACTCACCCTTGAAACCATGGCCAATCAATGCCCACTCACCCACTAAACCATCACCAATCAATGCCCACTCACCCACTAAACCATCACGAATCAATGCCCACTCACCCACTAAACCATCGCCAATCAATGCCCACTCACCCTAGAAACCATGACCAATCAATTTCCACAACCTCTCACAGAGCCCTCACCAATCAATGCCCACTCACCCATTAACCCATCGTCAATGAATGCTCACAACCTCTCACTAAACCCTCATCAATCAATGCCCACTCACACATTAAACCATCGCCAATCAATGCCCACTCACCCACTAAACCATTGTCAATCAATGCCCACTCACCCATTAAACCATCGCCAATCAATGCCCACTCACCCATAAAATCATCACCAATCAATGCCCACTCACCCACTAAACTACTGCCAATCAATGCCCACTCACCCATTAAACCAGCGCCAATCAATGCTCAGTCACCCATTAGACCATCAGCAATCAATGCCCACTCACCCACCAAACCATAACCAATCAATGCCCACTCACCAATTAAACCATCGCCAATCAATGCCCACTCACCCACTAAACCATAACCAATCAATGCCCACTCACTCATTAACAAAGACGAATCAATGCCCACTAGCCCACTAAAACATCGCCAATCAGTGCCCACTCACCCATTAACCCATCGCCAATCAATGCCCACTCACCCATGAAACCAGCAACAATCAATGCCCACGCACCCATTAAACCAGCGCCAATCAATGCTCACTCACCCATTAAACCATCGCCAATCAATGCTCACTCACCCATTCAACCATCACCAAACAAAGCCCACTCACCCACTAAACCATCACCGATCAATGCCCACTCACCCACTAAATCATCGCCAATCAATGCCCACTCACCCATTAACCCGTCGCGAATCAATGCTCACTCACCCGTTAAACCATCACCAATCAATGCCCACTCACCCATTAAACAATCACCAATCAATGCCCACTCACCCACTAAACCATCGTCAATCAATGCCCACTCACCCACTAAACCATCGTCAATCAATACCCACAACCTCTCACTAAACCATTGCCAATCAATGCCCACTAACCCACTAAACCATCACCAATCAATGCCCACTCACCCACTAAAGCATCCCCAATCAATTCCCAATCACCCATTAAACCATCACCAATAAATGCCCACAACCTCTCACTAAACAGTCATCAATCAATGCCCACTCACCCATTAAATCATCACCAATCAATGCCCACTCATCCATTAAACCATCGCCAAGCATTGCCCACTCACCCACTAAACTATCACAAATCAAAGCCCACTCACCCATTAAACTATCACCAATAAATGCCCACTCACTCACTAAACCATCGCCAATCAATGCCCACTCACCCATTAAACTATCGCCAATCAATGCTAACTCACCCATTTAACCATCACCAATCAATGCCCACTCAGCCACTAAACCATCACCAATCACTGCTCACTCACCCACTAAACCATCGCCAATCAATGCCCACTCACCCACTAAGCCATCACCAATCAATGCCCACTCACCCACTAAACCATCACCAATCAATGCCCACTCACCCACTAAACCATCACCAATCAATGCCCACTCACCCACTAAACCATCGCCAATCAATGCCCACTCACCCTTGAAACCATGGCCAATCAATTTCCACAACCTCTCACTAAGCCCTCACCAATCAATGCCCACTCACCCATTAACCCATCGTCAATGAATGCTCACAACCTCTCACTAAACCCTCATCAATCAATGCCCACTCACCCATTAAACCATCGCCAATCAATGCACACTCAACCATTTACCATTGTCAATCAATGCCCACTCACCCATTAAACCATCGCCAATCAATGCCCACTCACCCATAAAACCATCAGCAATCAATGCCCACTCACCCACTAAACTACCGCCAATCAATGCCCACTCACCCATTAAACCAGCGCCAATCAATGCTCAGTCAACCATTAGACCATCGCCAATCAATGCCAACTCACCCACCAAACCATAACCAATCAATGCCCACTCACCAATTAAACCATCGCCAATCAATGCCCACTCACCCACTAAACCATAACCAATCAATGCCCACTCACTCATTAACAAAGACTAATCAATGCCCACTAAATCATCACCAATGAATGCCCACTCACCCACTAAACGATCGCCAATCAATGCCCACTCACTCATTAATCCATCGCCAATCAATGCTCACTCACCCATTAAACCATCGCCAATCAATGCACACTCACTCATTAAACCAGCGCCCATCAATGCCCACTCACCCATTAAACTATCGCCAATCAATGCCCACTCACCCATTAAACCATCGCCAATCAATGGCCACACACCAATTAAACCATTGCCAATCAATGCCCACTCACCCATTCATCCATCGCCAATCAATGCCCACTCACCCGCTAAACCATCGGCAATCAATGCCCACTCACCCATTAAACCATCGCTAATCAATGCACACTCACCCATTAAACCATCGGCAATCAATGCCCACTCACCCATTAAACAATCGCCAATCAATTCCCACTCACTCAATAAACTATCGCCAATCAATGCCCACTCACCCACTAAACTATCATCAATCAATGTGCACTCACTCACTAAATCATCGCCAATCAATGCCCACTCACCCATTAAACCATCACCAATCAATGCCCAGTCACCTATTAAACCATCACCAATCAATGCCCACTCACCCATTAAACCATCACCAAACAATGCCCACTCACCCATTAAACCATCACCAATCAATGCCCACTCACCCATTAAACCATCGCCAATTAATGCCCACTCACCCACTAAACCATCGTCAATCAATGCCCACTCACACATAAAACCATCGCCAATCAATGCCCACTCACCCATTAAATCATCACCAATAATGCCCACTCACCCACTAAACCACCGCCAATCAATGCCCACTCACCAATTAACCATCGCCAATCAATGCCCACTCATCCATTAAACCATCGCCAATCAATGTCCACTCACCCACTAAACCATCGTCAATCAATGCCCACTCACCCATTAAAACAGTGCCAATCAATGCTCACTCGCCCATTAGACCATTGCCAAACAATGCCCACTCACCCACTAAACCATAACCAATCCATGCCCACTCACTCACTAAACCATCACCAATCAATACGCACTCACCCATTAGACCATCGGCAATCAATGCCCACTCACCCACTAAACCATAACCAATCAATGCCCACTCACTCACTAAACCAAGAATAATCAATGCCCACTCACCCACTAAACCATCGCCAATCAGTGCCCACTCAGCCATTAAACTATCACCAATCAATGCCCACTCACTCACTAAACCATCGCCAATCAATGCCCACTCTCCCATTAAACCATCACCTATCAATGCCCACCACCCATTAAACCATCGCCAATCAATGCCCACTCACCCACTAAACCTTCACCATTCAATGACCACTCACCCACTAAACAAACTCCAATCAATGCCCACTCACACACTAAATCATCACCAATCAATGCCCACTCACCCATTAAACCATCGCCAATCAATGCCCATTCACCCATTAAACCATCACCAATCAATGCACACTCACCCATAAAACCAGGGCCAATCAATGCTCACTCACCCATTAGACCATCGCCAATCAATTCCCACTCACCCACTAAGCCAAAACCAATCCATGCCCACTCACTCACTAAACCATCAACAATCAATGCCCACTCACCCATTAGACCACTGCCAATCAATGCCCACTCACCCACTAAACCATAACAAATCAACGCTCACTCACTCACTAAACCATCGCCAATCCATGCCCACTAAACAACTAAACCATCGCCAATCAATGCCCACTCACCCATTAAACAATCACCAATCAATGCCCACTCACCCACCAAACCATCCTCAATCAATGCCCACTCACCCATTAAACCATCCTCAATCAATGCCCACAACCTCTCACTAAACCATTGCCAATCAATGCCCACTAACCCACTAAACCATTTCCAATCAATGCCCACTCACCCACTAAACCATCGCCAATCAATTCCCAATCACCCATTAAACCATCACCAATCAATGCCCACAACCTCTCACTAAACCTTCATCAATCAATGCCCACAACCTCTCACTAAACCCTCATCAATCAATGCCAACTCACCCATTAAACCATCGCCAATCATTGCCCACTCACCCATTAAATCATCGCCAATCATTGCCCACTCACCCATTAAACTATCACAACTCAAATCCCACTCACCCATTAAACTATCACCAATAAATACCCACTCACTCACTAAACCATCGCCAATCAATGCCCACTCACCCATTAAACCATCGCCAATCAATGCCCACTCACCCATTAAACTATCGCCAATCAATGGTCACTCACCCATTAAACAATCACCAATCAATGCCCACTCACCCACTAAACAATCACCAATCAATGCCCACTCACCCATTAAACCATCGCCAATCAATGCCCACTCACCCACTAAACCTTCACCAATCAATGCCCAATCAATCACTAAACCATTGCCAATCAATGCCCACTCACCCTTGAAACCATCGGCAATCAATTTCCACAACCTCTCACTGAGCCATCACCAATCAATGCCCACTCACCCATTAATCCATCATCAATGAATGCTCACAACCTCTCACTAAACACTCATCATTCAATGCCCACTCACCCATTAAACCATCGCCAATCAATGCCCACACACCCAATAAACCATCGTCAATCAATGCCCACTCAGCCATTAAACAATCACTAATCAATGCCCACTCAGCCATTAAATCATCACAATTCAGTGCCCACTCACCCACTAAACCACCACCAATCAATGCCCACTCACCCATTAAACCAGCGCCAATCAATGCTCAGTCACCCATTGGACCATCACCAATCAATGCCCACTCACCCACCAAACCATAACCAATCAATGCCCACTCACCAATTAAACCATCGCCAATCAATGCCCACTCACCCACTAAACCATAACCAATCAATGCCCACTCACTCACTAAACCAAGACTAATCAATGCCCACTCCCGCACTAAAACATCGCCAGTCGGTGCCCACTCACCCATTAAACCATCGCCAATCAATGCCCACTCACCCATGAAACCAGCACCAATCAATGCTCACTCACACATTCAACCATCACCAAACAAAGCCCACTCACCCACTAAACCATCACCGATCAATGCCCACTCACCCACTAAACCGTCATCAATCAATGCCCACTCACCCACCAAACCATCGCCAATCAATGCCCACTCACCCATTAAACCATCGTCAATCAATGCCCACAACCTCTCACTAAACCATTGCCAATCAATGCCCACTAAACCATCAACAATCAATGCCCATTCACCCACTAAACCATCGCCAATTATTTCCCAATCACCCATTAAACCATCACCAATCAATGCCCACAACCTCTCACTAAACCTTCATCAATCAATGCCCACAACCTCTCAGTAAACCATCGTCAATCAATGCCCACTCACCCATTAAACAATCGTCAATCAATGCCCACAACCTCTCACTAAACCCTCGTCAATCAATGCCCACTCACCCATTAAACCATCGCCAATCAATGCCCACTCACCCATTAAACCATCGCCAATCATTGCCAACTCACCCATTAAACTATCACAACTCAAAGCCAACTCACCCATTAAACTATCACCAATAAATGCCCACTCACTCACTAAACCATCGCCAATCAATGCCCACTCACCCATTAAACCATCGCCAATCAATACCCACTCACCCATTAAACTATCGCCAATCAATGCTCACTCACCCATTAAACCATCACCAATCAATGCCCACTCAGCCACTAAACCATCACCAATCAATGCGCACTCACTCACTAAACCATCGCCAATCAATGCCGACTCACCCACTAAACTATCACCAATCAATGCCCACTCACGCACTAATCCATCGCTAATCAATGCCCACTCACCCTTGAAACCATGGCCAATCAATTTCCACAACCTCTCACGAAGCCATCACCAATCAATGCCAACTCACCCATTAATCCATCGTCAATGAATGCTCACAACCTCTCACTAAACACTCATCAATCAATGCCCACTCACCCATTAAACCATCGCCAATCAATGCCCACTCACCCACTAAACCATCATCAATCAATGCCCACTCACCCATAAAACTATCGCCAATCAATGCCCATTCACCCATTAAATCATCACCAATCAATGCCCACTCACCCACTAAACCACCGCCAATCAATGCCCACTCACCCATTAAACCAGCGCCAATCAATGCTAAGTCACCCATTAGACCATCACCAATCAATGCCCACTCACCCACCAAACCATAACCAATCAATGCCCACTCACCAATTAAACCATCGCCAATCAATGCCCACTCACCCACTAAACCATAACCAATCAATGCCCACTCACTCACTAAACCAAGACTAATCAATGCCCACTCCCCCACTAAAACATCGCCAGTCGGTGCCCACTCACCCATTAAACCATCGCCAATCAATGCCCACTCACCCATGAAACCAGCGCCAATCAATGCTCACTCACCCAATAAACCATCGCCAATCAATGCTCACTCACACATTCAACCATCACCAAACAAAGCCCACTCACCCACTAAACCATCACCGATCAATGCCCACTCACCCACCAAACCATCGCCAATCAATGCCCACTCACCCATTAAACCATCGTCAATCAATGCCCACAACCTCTCACTAAACCATTGCCAATCAATGCCCACTAAACCATCAACAATCAATGCCCACTCACCCACTAAACCATCGCCAATTATTTCCCAATCACCCATTAAACCATCACCAATCAATGCCCACAACCTCTCACTAACCCTTCATCAATCAATGCCCACAACCTCTCACTAAACCATCGTCAATCAATGCCCACTCACCCATTAAACAATCGTCAATCAATGCCCACAACCTCTCACTAAACCCTCGTCAATCAATGCCCACTCACCCATTAAACAATCGCCAATCAATGCCCACTCACCCATTAAACCATCGCCAATCATTGCCAACTCACCCATTAAACTATCACAACTCAAAGCCCACTCACCCATTAAACTATCACCAATAAATGCCCACTCACTCACTAAACCATCGCCAATCAATGCCCACTCACCCATTAAACCATCGCCAATCAATACCTACTCACCCATTAAACTATCGCCAATCAATGCGCACTCACTCACTAAACCATCGCCAATCAATGCCGACTCACCCACTAAACCATCACCAATCAATGGCCACTCACGCACTAATCCATCGCTAATCAATGCCCACTCACCCTTGAAACCATGGCCAATCAATTTCCACAACCTCTCACGAAACCATCACCAATCAATGCCAACTCACCCATTAATCCATCGTCAATGAATGCTCACAACCTCTCACTAAACCCTCATCAATCAATGCCCACTCACCCATTAAACCATCGCCAATCAATGCCCACTCACCCACTAAACCATCGTCAATCAATGCCCACGCACCCATAAAACTATCGCCAATCAATGCCCACTCACCCATTAAATCATCACCAATCAATGCCCACTCACCCACTAAACCACCACCAATCAATGCCCACTCACCCATTAAACCAGCGCCAATCAATGCTCAGTCACCCATTAGACCGTCACCAATCAATGCCCAATCACCCACCAAACCATAACCAATCAATGCCCACTCACCAATTAACCATCGCCAATCAATGCCCACACACCCATTAAACCATCGCCAATCAATGCCCACTCACCCACTAAACCATCGTCAATCAATGCCCACTCACCCATTAAACCATCGCCAATCAATGCCCACTCACCCATTAAATCATCGCCAATCAATGCCCACTCACCCATGAAACCATCGCCAATCAATGCTCACTCATCCATTAAACCATCGCCAATCAATGCTCACTCACCCAATCAACCATCACCAAACAAAGCTCACTCACCCACTAAACCATCACTGATCAATGCCCACTCACCCACTAAACCATCACCAATCAATGCCCACTCACCCATTAATCCATCGCCAATCAATGCCCACTCACCCATTAAACCATAGCCAATCAATGGCCACACACCAATTAAACCATCGCCAATCAATGCCCACTCGCCTGTTCATCCATCGCCAATCAATGCCCACTCACCCGCTAAATCATCACCAATCAATGGCCACTCACCCATTAAACCATCGCCAATCGATGCCCACTCACCCATTAAATCATCACCAATCATTGCCCACTCACCCATTAAACTATCGGCAATCAATGCCCACTCACCCATTAAACCATCGCCAATCAATGCCCACTGACTAAACTATCACCAATCAATGCCCACTCACTCACTAAACCATCGCCAATCAATGGCCACTCACCCATTAAACCATCGCCAATCAATGCCCACTCACCCATTAAATCATCACCAATCATTGCCCACTCACCCATTAAACTATCGGCAATCAATGCCCACTCACCCATTAAACCATCGCCAATCAATGCCCACTGACTAAACCATCGCCAATCAATGCCCACTCACCCATTTAACTATCATCAATCAATGCCCACTCACTCACTAAACCATCACCAATCAATGCTCACTCACCCATTAAACCATCACCAATCAATGCCCACTCAGCCACTAAACCATCACCAATCAATGCGCACTCACCCACTAAACTATCGCCAATCAATGCCCACTCACCCACTAAACCATCACCAATCAATGCCCACTCACTCACTAAACCATCGCCAATCAATGCCCACTCACCCTTGAAACCATGGCCAATCAATTTCCACAACCTCTCACAAGGGGGGGCATGGTGGCATAGTGGTTAGCACTGTTGCCTCACAGCGCCAGGGACCCGGGTACAAATCTGGCCTCGGGCGACTGTCTGTGTGGAGTTTGCACATTCTCCCTGTGTCTGCGTGGGTTTCCTCCGGGTGCTCCGGTTTCCTCCCACAGTCCAAAGATGTTCAGGTTAGGTTGATTTGGCTATGATAAATTGACCCTTAGTGTTAGGGGGTTAAATACGTGGGGTTACGGGGATAGGGTGGGATATGTGTCGGTGCAGGCTCGATGGGCCGAAATGGCCTCTATCTGCACTGTAGATTCTGTGAAAGTCTGTGAAAGCCATCACCAATCAATCCCCACTCACACATTAATCCAGCATCAATGAATGCTCACAACCTCTCACTAAACCCTCATCAATCAATGCCCACTCACCCATTAAACTTTCGCCAATCAATGCCCATTCACCCATTAAACCATCACCAATCAATGCCCACTCAGCCACTAAACCATCACCAATCACTGCTCACTCACCCACTAAACCATCACCAATCAATGCCCACTCACCCACTAAACCATCGCCAATCAATGCCCACTCACCCTTGAAACCATGGCCAATCAATTTCCACAACCTCTCACTAAGCCCTCACCAATCAATGCCCACTCACCCATTAACCCATCATCAATGAATGCTCACAAACTCTCACTAAACCCTCATCAATCAATGCCCACTCACCCATTAAACCATCGCCAATCAATGCACACTCAACCATTTACCATTGTCAATCAATGCCCACTCACCCATTAAACCATCGCCAATCAATGCCCACTCACCCATAAAATCATCAGCAATAATGCCCACTCACCCACTAAACCACCGCCAATCAATGCCCACGCACCAATTAACCATCGCCAATCAATGCCCACTCATCCATTAAACCATCGCCAATCAATGTCCGCTCACCCACTAAACCATCGTCAATCAATGCCCACTCACCCATTAAAACAGTGCCAATCAATGCTCACTCGCCCATTAGACCATTGCCAAACAATGCCCACTCACCCACTAAACCATAACCAATCCATGCCCACTCACTCACTAAACCATCACCAATCAATACGCACTCACCCATTAGACCATCGGCAATCAATGCCCACTCACCCACTAAACCATAACCAATCAATGCCCACTCACTCACTAAACCAAGAATAATCAATGCCCACTCACCCACTAAACCATTGCCAATCAGTGCCCACTCAGCCATTAAACTATCACCAATCAATGCCCACTCACTCACTAAACCATCGCCAATCAATGCCCACTCTCCCATTAAACCATCGCCTATCAATGCCCACCACCCATTAAACCATCGCCAATCAATGCCCACTCACCCACTAAACCTTCACCATTCAATGACCACTCACCCACTAAACAAACTCCAATCAATGCCCACTCACACACTAAATCATCACCAATCAATGCCCACTCACCCATTAAACCATCGCCAATCAATGCCCATTCACCCATTAAACCATCACCAATCAATGCACACTCACCCATAAAACCAGGGCCAATCAATGCTCACTCACCCATTAGACCATCGCCAATCAATTCCCACTCACCCACTAAGCCATAACCAATCCATGCCCACTCACTCACTAAACCATCAACAATCAATGCCCACTCACCCATTAGACCACTGCCAATCAATGCCCACTCACCCACTAAACCATAACAAATCAACGCTCACTCACTCACTAAACCATCGCCAATCAATGCCCACAAAACAACTAAACCATCGCCAATCAATGCCCACTCACCCATTAAACAATCACCAATCAATGCCCACTCACCCACCAAACCATCCTCAATCAATGCCCACTCACCCATTAAATCTTCGTCATTCAATGCCCACAACCTCTCACTAAACCATTGCCAATCAATGCCCACTAACCCACTAAACCATTTCCAATCAATGCCCACTCACCCACTAAACAATCGCCAATCAATTCCCAATCACCCATTAAACCATCACCAATCAATGCCCACAACCTCTCACTAAACCTTCATCAATCAATGCCCACAACCTCTCACTAAACCCTCATCAATCAATGCCAACTCACCCATTAAACAATCGCCAATCATTGCCCACTCACCCATTAAATCATCGCCAATCATTGCCCACTCACCCATTAAACTATCACAACTCAAATCCCACTCACCCATTAAACTATCACCAATAAATACCCACTCACTCACTAAACCATCGCCAATCAATGCCCACTCACCCATTGAACCATCGCCAATCAATGCCCACTCACCCATTAAACTATCGCCAATCAATGGTCACTCACCCATTAAACAATCACCAATCAATGCCCACTCACCTACTAAACAATCACCAATCAATGCCCACTCAGCCGCTAAACCATCGCCAATCAATGCCCACTCACCCACTAAACCTTCACCAATCAATGCCCACTCAATCACTAAACCATCGCCAATCAATGCCCACTCACCCTTGAAACCATCGGCAATCAATTTCCACAACCTCTCACTGAGCCATCACCAATCAATGCCCACTCACCCATTAATCCATCGTCAATGAAAGCTCCCAACCTCTCACTAAACCCTCATCATTCAATGCCCACTCACCCATTAAACCGTCGCCAATCAATGCCCACACACCCAATAAACCATCGTCAATCAATGCCCACTCAGCCATTAAACAATCGCTAATCAATGCCCACTCAGCCATTAAATCATCACAATTCAGTGCCCACTCACCCACTAAACCACCACCAATCAATGCCCACTCACCCATTAAACCAGCGCCAATCAATGCTCAGTCACCCATTAGACCATCACCAATCAATGCCCACTCACCCACCAAACCATAACCAATCAATGCCCACTCACCAATTAAACCATCGCCAATCAATGCCCACTCACCCACTAAACCATAACCAATCAATGCCCACTCACTCACTAAACCAAGACTAATCAATGCCCACTCCCCCACTAAAACATCGCCAGTCGGTGCCCACTCACCCATTAAACCATCGCCAATCAATGCCCACTCACCCATGAAACCAGCGCCAATCAATGCTCACTCACCCATGAAACCAGCGCCAATCAATGCTCACTCACACATTCAACCATCACCAAACAAAGCCCACTCACCCACTAAACCATCACCGATCAATGCCCACTCACCCACTAAACCGTCATCAATCAATGCCCACTCACCCACCAAACCATCGCCAATCAATGCCCACTCACCCATTAAACCATCGTCAATCAATGCCCACAACCTCTCACTAAACCATTGCCAATCAATGCCCACTAAACCATCAACAATCAATGCCCACTCACCCACTAAACCATCGCCAATTATTTCCCAATCACCCATTAAACCATCACCAATCAATGCCCACAACCTCTCACTAAACCTTCATCAATCAATGCCCACAACCTCTCACTAAACCATCGTCAATCAATGCCCACTCACCCATTAATCAATCGTCAATCAATGCCCACAACCTCTCACTAAACCCTCGTCAATCAATGCCCACTCACCCATTAAACCATCGCCAATCAATGCCCACTCACCCATTAAACCATCGCCAATCATTGCCAACTCACCCATTAAACTATCACAACTCAAAGCCGACTCACCCATTAAACTATCACCAATAAATGCCCACTCACTCACTAAACCATCGCCAATCAATGCCCACTCACCCATTAAACCATCGCCAATCAATACCCACTCACCCATTAAACTATCGCCAATCAATGCTCACTCACCCATTAAACCATCACCAATCAATGCCTACTCACCCATTAAACTATCGCCAATCAATGCTCACTCACCCATTAAACCATCGCCAATCAATACCCACTCAGCCACTAAACCATCACCAATCAATGCGCACTCACTCACTAAACCATCGCCAATCAATGCCGACTCACCCACTAAACCATCACCAATCAATGCCCACTCACGCACTAATCCATCGCTAATCAATGCCCACTCACCCTTGAAACCATGGCCAATCAATTTCCACAACCTCTCACGAAGCCATCACCAATCAATGCCAACTCACCCATTAATCCATCGTCAATGAATGCTCACAACCTCTCACTAAACACTCATCAATCAATGCCCACTCACCCATTAAACCATCGCCAATCAATGCCCACTCACCCATTAAACCATCGTCAATCAATGCCCACTCACCCATAAAACTATCGCCAATCAATGCCCACTCACCCATTAAATCATCACCAATCAATGCCCACTCACCCACTAAACCACCGCCAATCAATGCCCACTCACCCATTAAATCAGCGCCAATCAATGCTCAGTCACCCATTAGACCATCACCAATCAATGCCCAATCACCCACCAAACCATAACCAATCAATGCCCACTCACCAATTAACCATCGCCAATCAATGCCCACTCACCCATTAAACCATCGCCAATCAATGCCCACTCACCCACTAAACCATCGTCAATCAATGCCCACTCACCCATTAAACCATCGCCAATCAATGCCCACTCACCCATTAAATCATCGCCAATCAATGCCCACTCACCCATGAAACCATCGCCAATCAATGCTCACTCATCCTTTAAACCAGCGCCAATCAATGCTCACTCACCCAATCAACCATCACCAAACAAAGCCCACTCACCCACTAAACCATCACTGATCAATGCCCACTCACCCACTAAACCATCACCAATCAATGCCCACTCACCCATTAATCCATCGCCAATCAATGCCCACTCACTCATTAAACCATCGCCCATCAATGCCCACTCATCCATTAAACCATAGCCAATCAATGGCCACACACCAATTAAACCATCGCCAATCAATGCCCACTCGCCTGTTCATCCATCGCCAATCAATGCCCACTCACCCGCTAAATCATCACCAATCAATGCCCACTCACCCATTAAACCATCGCCAATCAATGCCCACTCACCCATTAAATCATCACCAATCATTGCCCACTCACCCATTAAACTATCGGCAATCAATGCCCACTCACCCATTAAACCATCGCCAATCAATGCCCACTCACCCACTAAACCATCATCAATCAATGCCCACTCACCCATTAAACCATCGCCAATCAATGCCCACTCACCCATTAAATCATCGCCAATCAATGCCCACTCACCCATGAAACCATCGCCAATCAATGCTCACTCATCCTTTAAACCATCGCCAATCAATGCTCACTCACCCAATCAACCATCACCAAACAAAGCCCACTCACCCACTAAACCATCACTGATCAATGCCCACTCACCCACTAAACCATCACCAATCAATGCCCACTCACCCATTAATCCATCGCCAATCAATGCCCACTCACTCATTAAACCATCGCCCATCAATGCCCACTCATCCATTAAACCATAGCCAATCAATGGCCACACACCAATTAAACCATCGCCAATCAATGCCCACTCGCCTGTTCATCCATCGCCAATCAATGCCCACTCACCCGCTAAATCATCACCAATCAATACCCACTCACCCATTAAACCATCGCCAATCAATGCCCACTCACCCATTAAATCATCACCAATCATTGCCCACTCACCCATTAAACTATCGGCAATCAATGCCCACTCACCCATTAAACCATCGCCAATCAATGCCCACTGACAAAACCATCGCCAATCAATGCCCACTCACCCATTAAACTATCATCAATCAATGCCCACTCACTCACTAAACCATCACCAATCAATGCTCACTCACCCATTAAACCATCACCAATCAATGCCCACTCAGCCACTAAACCATCACCAATCAATGCGCACTCACCCACTAAACTATCGCCAATCAATGCCCACTCACCCACTAAACCATCACCAATCAATGCCCACTCACTCACTAAACCATCGCCAATCAATGCCCACTCACCCTTGAAACCATGGCCAATCAATTTCCACAACCTCTCACAAGGGGGGCATGGTGGCATAGTGGTTAGCACTGTTGCCTCACAGCGCCAGGGACCCGGGTTCAAATCTGGCCTCGGGCGACTGTCTGTGTGGAGTTTGCACATTCTCCCTGTGTCTGCGTGGGTTTCCTTCGGGTGCTCCGGTTTCCTCCCACAGTCCAAAGATGTGCAGGTTAGGTTGATTTGGCTATGATAAATTGACCCTTAGTGTTAGGGGATTAAATACGTGGGGTTACTGGGATAGGGTGGGATATGTGTCGGTGCAGGCTCGATGGGCCGAAATGGCCTCTATCTACACTGTAGATTCTGTGAAAGTCTGTGAAAGCCATCACCAATCAATCCCCACTCACACATTAATCCAGCATCAATGAATGCTCACAACCTCTCACTAAACCCTCATCAATCAATGCCCACTCACCCATTAAACCATCGCCAATCAATGCCCACTCACCCATTAAACCATCGACAATCAATGCCCACTCACCCATTAAACAATCGCCAATCAATGCCCACTCACCCATGAAACCAGTGCCAATCAATGCCCACGCACCCATTAATCCATCGTAAATCAATGCTCACTCACCCATTAAACCATCGCCAATCAATGCCCACTCACTCATTGAACCATCACCCATCAATGCCCACTCACCCATTAAACCATCGCCAATCAATGCCCACTCACTCATTGAACCATCGCCCATCAATGCCCACTCACCCATTAAACCATCGCCAATCAATGCCCACTCACTCACTAAACCATCGCCAATCAATGCCCACTCACCCATTAAACCATCGTCAATCAATGCCCACTCACCCATTAAACCAGCGCCAATCAATGCTCAGTCACCCATTAGACCATCACCAATCAATGCCCACTCACCCACCAAACCATAACCACTCAATGCCCACTCCCCAATTAAACCATCGATAATCAATGCCCACTCACCCACTAAACCATAACCAATCAATGCCCACTCACTCACTAAACCAAGACTAATCAATGCCCACTCACCCACTAAAACATCGCCAATCAGTGCCAACTCACCCATTAAACCATCGCCAATCAATGCCCACTCACCCATGAAACCAGCGCCAATCAATGCCCACGCACCCATTAATCCATCGCGAATCAATGCTCACTCACCCATTAAACCATCGCCAATCAATGCCCACTCACTCATTGAACCATCGCCCATCAATGCCCACTCACCCATTAAACCATCACCAATCAATGGCCACACACCAATTAAACTATCGCCAATCAATGCCCACTTACCCATTCATCCATCACCAATCAATGCACACTCAACCATTAAACCATCGGCAATCAATGCCCACTCACCCATTATATCATCGCCAATCAATGCCCACTCACAAAACCATCGCCAATCAATGCCCGCTCATCCATTAAACTATCACAACTCAAATCCCACTCACCCATTAAACTATCATCAATAAATACCCACTCACTCACTAAACCATCGCCAATCAATGCCCACTCACCCATTAAACCATCGCCAATCAATGCCCACTCACCCATTAAACTATCGCCAATCAATGGTCACTCACCCATTAAACAATCACCAATCAATGCCTACTCAATCACTAAACCATCGCCAATCAATGACCACTCACCCTTGAAACCATGGCCAATCAATTTCCACAACCTCTCACTGAGCCATCACCAATCAATGCCCACTCACCCATTAATCCATCGTCAATGAATGCTCACAACCTCTCACTAAACACTCATCAATCAATGCCCACTCACCCATTAAACCATCGCCAATCAATGCCCACACACCCAATAAACCATCGTCAATCAATGCCCACTCAGCCATTAAACAATCGCTAATCAATGCCCACTCAGCCATTAAATCATCACAATTCAGTGCCCACTCACCCACTAAACCACCACCAATCAGTGCCCACTCACCCATTGAACCATCGCCCATCAATGCCCACTCACCCATTAAACCATCGCCAATCAATGGCCACACACCAATTAAACCATCGCCAATCAATGCCCACTTACCCATTCATCCATCGCCAATCAATGCCCACTCACCCACTAAAACACCACCAATCAATGCCCACTCACCCATTAAACCAGTGCCAATCAATGCTCAGTCACCCATTAGACCATCACCAATCAATGCCCACTCACGCACCAAACCATAACCAATCAATGCCCACTCACTCACTAAACCAAGACTAATCAATGCCCACTCACGCAATAAAATATCGCCAGTCGGTGCCCACTCACCCATTAAACCATCGCCAAGCATTGCCCACTCACCCATTAAACTATCACAAATCAAAGCCCACTCACCCACTAAACCATAACCAATCCATGCCCACTCACTCACTAAACCATCACCAATCAATACGCACTCACCCATTAGACCATCGGCAATCAATGCCCACTCACCCACTAAACCATAACCAATCAATGCCCACTCACTCACTAAACCAAGAATAATCAATGCCCACTCACCCACTAAACCAGCGCCAATCAGTGCCCACTCAGCCATTAAACTATCACCAATCAATGCCCACTCACTCACTAAACCATCGCCAATCAATGCCCACTCTCCCATTAAACCATCGCCTATCAATGCCCACCACCCATTAAACCATCGCCAATCAATGCCCACTCACCCACTAAACCTTCACCATTCAATGACCACTCACCCACTAAACAAACTCCAATCAATGCCCACTCACACACTAAATCATCACCAATCAATGCCCACTCACCCAATAAACCATCGCCAATCAATGCCCATTCACCCATTAAACCATCACCAATCAATGCACACTCACCCATAAAACCAGGGCCAATCAATGCTCACTCACCCATTAGACCATCGCCAATCAATTCCCACTCACCCACTAAGCCATAACCAATCCATGCCCACTCACTCACTAAACCATCAACAATCAATGCCCACTCACCCATTAGACCACTGCCAATCAATGCCCACTCACCCACTAAACCATAACAAATCAACGCTCACTCACTCACTAAACCATCGCCAATCAATGCCCACTAAACAACTAAACCATCGCCAATCAATGCCCACTCACCCATTAAACAATCACCAATCAATGCCCACTCACCCACCAAACCATCCTCAATCAATGCCCACTCACCCATTAAACCATCGTCAATCAATGCCCACAACCTCTCACTAAACCATTGCCAATCAATGCCCACTAACCCACTAAACCATTTCCAATCAATGCCCACTCACCCACTAAACCATCGCCAATCAATGCCCACAACCTCTCACTAAACCTTCATCAATCAATGCCCACAACCTCTCACTAAAACCTCATCAATCAATGCCAACTCACCCATTAAACCATCGCCAATCATTGCCCACTCACCCATTAAATCATCGCCAATCATTGCCCACTCACCCATTAAACTATCACAACTCAAATCCCACTCACCCATTAAACTATCACCAATAAATACCCACTCACTCACTAAACCATCGGCAATCAATGCCCACTCACCCATTAAACCATCGCCAATCAATGCCCACTCACCCATTAAACTATCGCCAATCAATGGTCACTCACCCATTAAACAATCACCAATCAATGCCCACTCACCCACTAAACAATCACCAATCAATGCCCACTCACCCACTAAACCATCGCCAATCAATGCCCACTCACCCACTAAACCTTCACCAATCAATGCCCACTCAATCACTAAACCATCGCCAATCAATGCCCACTCACCCTTGAAACCATCGGCAATCAATTTCCACAACCTCTCACTGAGCCATCACCAGTCAATGCCCACTCACCCATTAATCCATCGTCAATGAATGCTCACAACCTCTCACTAAACCCTCATCATTCAATGCCCACTTACCCATTCATCCATCACCAATCAATGCACACTCAACCATTAAACCATCGGCAATCAATGCCCACTCACCCATTATATCATCGCCAATCAATGCCCACTCACAAAACCATCGCCAATCAATGCCCGCTCATCCATTAAACTATCACAACTCAAATCCCACTCACCCATTAAACTATCATCAATAAATACCCACTCACTCACTAAACCATCGCCAATCAATGCCCACTCACCCATTAAACCATCGCCAATCAATGCCCACTCACCCATTAAACTATCGCCAATCAATGGTCACTCACCCATTAAACAATCACCAATCAATGCCTACTCAATCACTAAACCATCGCCAATCAATGACCACTCACCCTTGAAACCATGGCCAATCAATTTCCACAACCTCTCACTGAGCCATCACCAATCAATGCCCACTCACCCATTAATCCATCGTCAATGAATGCTCACAACCTCTCACTAAACCCTCATCAATCAATGCCCACTCACCCATTAAACCGTCGCCAATCAATGCCCACACACCCAATAAACCATCGTCAATCAATGCCCACTCAGCCATTAAACAATCGCTAATCAATGCCCACTCAGCCATTAAATCATCACAATTCAGTGCCCACTCACCCACTAAACCACCACCAATCAGTGCCCACTCACCCATTGAACCATCGCCCATCAATGCCCACTCACCCATTAAACCATCGCCAATCAATGGCCACACACCAATTAAACCATCGCCAATCAATGCCCACTTACCCATTCATCCATCGCCAATCAATGCCCACTCACCCACTAAAACACCACCAATCAATGCCCACTCACCCATTAAACCAGTGCCAATCAATGCTCAGTCACCCATTAGACCATCACCAATCAATGCCCACTCACCCACCAAACCATAACCAATCAATGCCCACTTACCAATTAAACCATCGCCAATCAATGCCCACTCACCCACTAAACCATAACCAACCAATGCCCACTCACTCACTAAACCAAGACTAATCAATGCCCACTCACCCAATAAAATATCGCCAGTCGGTGCCCACTCACCCATTAAACCATCGCCAAGCATTGCCCACTCACCCATTAAACTATCACAAATCAAAGCCCACTCACCCACTAAACCATAACCAATCGATGCCCACTCACTCACTAAACCATCACCAATCAATACGCACTCACCCATTAGACCATCGGCAATCAATGCCCACTCACCCACTAAACCATAACCAATCAATGCCCACTCACTCATTAAACCAAGAATAATCAATGCCCACTCACCCACTAAACCATCGCCAATCAGTGCCCACTCAGCCATTAAACTATCACCAATCAATGCCCACTCACTCACTAAACCATCGCCAATCAATGCCCACTCTCCCATTAAACCATCGCCTATCAATGCCCACCACCCATTAAACCATCGCCAATCAATGCCCACTCACCCACTAAACCTTCACCATTCAATGACCACTCACCCACTAAACAAACTCCAATCAATGCCCACTCACACACTAAATCATCACCAATCAATGCCCACTCACCCAATAAACCATCGCCAATCAATGCCCATTCACCCATTAAACCATCACCAATCAATGCACACTCACCCATAAAACCAGGGCCAATCAATGCTCACTCACCCATTAGACCATCGCCAATCAATTCCCACTCACCCACTAAGCCATAACCAATCCATGCCCACTCACTCACTAAACCATCAACAATCAATGCCCACTCACCCATTAGACCACTGCCAATCAATGCCCACTCACCCACTAAACCATAACAAATCAACGCTCACTCACTCACTAAACCATCGCCAATCAATGCCCACTAAACAACTAAACCATCGCCAATCAATGCCCACTCACCCATTAAACAATCACCAATCAATGCCCACTCACCCACCAAACCATCCTCAATCAATGCCCACTCACCCATTAAACCATCGTCAATCAATGCCCACAACCTCTCACTAAACCATTGCCAATCAATGCCCACTAACCCACTAAACCATTTCCAATCAATGCCCACTCACCCACTAAACCATCGCCAATCAATTCCCAATCACCCATTAAACCATCACCAATCAATGCCCACAACCTCTCACTAAACCTTCATCAATCAATGCCCACAACCTCTCACTAAACCCTCATCAATCAATGCCAACTCACCCATTAAACCATCGCCAATCATTGCCCACTCACCCATTAAATCATCGCCAATCATTGCCCACTCACCCATTAAACTATCACAACTCAAATCCCACTCACCCATTAAACTATCACCAATAAATACCCACTCACTCACTAAACCATCGCCAATCAATGCCCACTCACCCATTAAACCATCGCCAATCAATGCCCACTCACCCATTAAACTATCGCCAATCAATGGTCACTCACCCATTAAACAATCACCAATCAATGCCCACTCACCCACTAAACAATCACCAATCAATGCCCACTCACCCACTAAACCATCGCCAATCAATGCCCACTCACCCACTAAGCCTTCACCAATCAATGCCCACTCAATCACTAAACCATCGCCAATCAATGCCCACTCACCCTTGAAACCATCGGCAATCAATTTCCACAACCTCTCACTGAGCCATCACCAGTCAATGCCCACTCACCCATTAATCCATCGTCAATGAATGCTCACAACCTCTCACTAAACCCTCATCATTCAATGCCCACTCACCCATTAAACCGTCGCCAATCAATGCCCACACACCCAATAAACCATCGTCAATCAATGCCCACTCAGCCATTAAATCATCACAATTCAGTGCCCACTCACCTACTAAACCACCACCAATCAATGCCCACTCACCCACCAAACCATAACCAATCAATGCCCACTCACCAATTAAACCATCGCCAATCAATGCCTACTCACCCATAAAATCATCAGCAATAATGCCCACTCACCCACTAAACCACCGCCAATCAATGCCCACTCACCAATTAACCATCGCCAATCAATGCCCACTCATCCATTAAACCATCGCCAATCAATGTCCACTCACCCACTAAACCATCGTCAATCAATGCCCACTCACCCATTAAAACAGTGCCAATCAATGCTCACTCGCCCATTAGACCATTGCCAAACAATGCCCACTCACCCACTAAACCATAACCAATCCATGCCCACTCACTCACTAAACCATCACCAATCAATACACACTCACCCATTAGACCATCGGCAATCAATGCCCACTCACCCACTAAACCATAACCAATCAATGCCCACTCACTCACTAAACCAAGAATAATCAATGCCCACTCACCCACTAAACCATCGCCAATCAGTGCCCACTCAGCCATTAAACTATCACCAATCAATGCCCACTCACTCACTAAACCATCGCCAATCAATGCCCACTCTCCCATTAAACCATCGCCTATCAATGCCCACCACCCATTAAACCATCGCCAATCAATGCCCACTCACCCACTAAACCTTCACCATTCAATGACCACTCACCCACTAAACAAACTCCAATCAATGCCCACTCACACACTAAATCATCACCAATCAATGCCCACTCACCCATTAAACCATCGCCAATCAATGCCCATTCACCCATTAAACCATCACCAATCAATGCACACTCACCCATAAAACCAGGGCCAATCAATGCTCACTCACCCATTAGACCATCGCCAATCAATTCCCACTCACCCACTAAGCCATAACCAATCCATGCCCACTCACTCACTAAACCATCAACAATCAATGCCCACTCACCCATTAGACCACTGCCAATCAATGCCCACTCACCCACTAAACCATAACAAATCAACGCTCACTCACTCACTAAACCATCGCCAATCAATGCCCACTAAACAACTAAACCATCGCCAATCAATGCCCACTCACCCATTAAACAATCACCAATCAATGCCCACTCACCCACCAAACCATCCTCAATCAATGCCCACTCACCCATTAAATCTTCGTCATTCAATGCCCACAACCTCTCACTAAACCATTGCCAATCAATGCCCACTAACCCACTAAACCATTTCCAATCAATGCCCACTCACCCACTAAACAATCGCCAATCAATTCCCAATCACCCATTAAACCATCACCAATCAATGCCCACAACCTCTCACTAAACCTTCATCAATCAATGCCCACAACCTCTCACTAAACCCTCATCAATCAATGCCAACTCACCCATTAAACAATCGCCAATCATTGCCCACTCACCCATTAAATCATCGCCAATCATTGCCCACTCACCCATTAAACTATCACAACTCAAATCCCACTCACCCATTAAACTATCACCAATAAATACCCACTCACTCACTAAACCATCGCCAATCAATGCCCACTCACCCATTGAACCATCGCCAATTAATGCCCACTCACAAATTAAACTATCGCCAATCAATGGTCACTCACCCATTAAACAATCACCAATCAATGCCCACTCACCTACTAAACAATCACCAATCAATGCCCACTCAGCCGCTAAACCATCGCCAATCAATGCCCACTCACCCACTAAACCTTCACCAATCAATGCCCACTCAATCACTAAACCATCGCCAATCAATGCCCACTCACCCTTGAAACCATCGGCAATCAATTTCCACAACCTCTCACTGAGCCATCACCAATCAATGCCCACTCACCCATTAATCCATCGTCAATGAAAGCTCCCAACCTCTCACTAAACCCTCATCATTCAATGCCCACTCACCCATTAAACCGTCGCCAATCAATGCCCACACACCCAATAAACCATCGTCAATCAATGCCCACTCAGCCATTAAACAATCGCTAATCAATGCCCACTCAGCCATTACATCATCACAATTCAGTGCCCACTCACCCACTAAACCACCACCAATCAATGCCCACTCACCCATTAAACCAGCGCCAATCAATGCTCAGTCACCCATTAGACCATCACCAATCAATGCCCACTCACCCACCAAACCATAACCAATCAATGCCCACTCACCAATTAAACCATCGCCAATCAATGCCCACTCACCCACTAAACCATAACCAATCAATGCCCACTCACTCACTAAACCAAGACTAATCAATGCCCACTCCCCCACTAAAACATCGCCAGTCGGTGCCCATTCACCCATTAAACCATCGCCAATCAATGCCCACTCACCCATGAAACCAGCGCCAATCAATGCTCACTCACCCATGAAACCAGCGCCAATCAATGCTCACTCACACATTCAACCATCACCAAACAAAGCCCACTCACCCACTAAACCATCACCGATCAATGCCCACTCACCCACTAAACCGTCATCAATCAATGCCCACTCACCCACCAAACCATCGCCAATCAATGCCCACTCACCCATTAAACCATCGTCAATCAATGCCCACAAACTCTCACTAAACCATTGCCAATCAATGCCCACTAAACCATCAACAATCAATGCCCACTCACCCACTAAACCATCGCCAATTATTTCCCAATCACCCATTAAACCATCACCAATCAATGCCCACAACCTCTCACTAAACCTTCATCAATCAATGCCCACAACCTCTCACTAAACCATCGTCAATCAATGCCCACTCACCCATTAATCAATCGTCAATCAATGCCCACAACCTCTCACTAAACCCTCGTCAATCAATGCCCACTCACCCATTAAACCATCGCCAATCAATGCCCACTCACCCATTAAACCATCGCCAATCATTGCCAACTCACCCATTAAACTATCACAACTCAAAGCCGACTCACCCATTAAACTATCACCAAAAAATGCCCACTCACTCACTAAACCATCGCCAATCAATGCCCACTCACCCATTAAACCATCGCCAATCAATACCCAATCACCCATTAAACTATCGCCAATCAATGCTCACTCACCCATTAAACCATCACCAATCAATGCCTACTCACCCATTAAACTATCGCCAATCAATGCTCACTCACCCATTAAACCATCGCCAATCAATACCCACTCAGCCACTAAACCATCACCAATCAATGCGCACTCACTCACTAAACCATCGCCAATCAATGCCGACTCACCCACTAAACCATCACCAATCAATGCCCACTCATGCACTAATCCATCGCTAATCAATGCCCACTCACCCTTGAAACCATGGCCAATCAATTTCCACAACCTCTCACGAAGCCATCACCAATCAATGCCAACTCACCCATTAATCCATCGTCAATGAATGCTCACAACCTCTCACTAAACACTCATCAATCAATGCCCACTCACCCATTAAACCATCGCCAATCAATGCCCACTCACCCACTAAACCATCGTCAATCAATGCCCACTCACCCATAAAACTATCGCCAATCAATGCCCACTCACCCATTAAATCATCACCAATCAATGCCCACTCACCCACTAAACCACCGCCAATCAATGCCCACTCACCCATTAAACCAGCGCCAATCAATGCTCAGTCACCCATTAGACCATCACCAATCAATGCCCAATCACCCACCAAACCATAACCAATCAATGCCCACTCACCAATTAACCATCGCCAATCAATGCCCACTCACCCATTAAACCATCGCCAATCAATGCCCACTCACCCACTAAACCATCGTCAATCAATGCCCACTCACCCATTAAACCATCGCCAATCAATGCCCACTCACCCATTAAATCATCGCCAATCAATGCCCACTCACCCATGAAACCATCGCCAATCAATGCTCACTCATCCTTTAAACCATCGCCAATCAATGCTCACTCACCCAATCAACCATCACCAAACAAAGCCCACTCACCCACTAAACCATCACTGATCAATGCCCACTCACCCACTAAACCATCACCAATCAATGCCCACTCACCCATTAATCCATCGCCAATCAATGCCCACTCACTCATTAAACCATCGCCCATCAATGCCCACTCATCCATTAAACCATAGCCAATCAATGGCCACACACCAATTAAACCATCGCCAATCAATGCCCACTCGCCTGTTCATCCATCGCCAATCAATGCCCACTCACCCGCTAAATCATCACCAATCAATGCCCACTCACCCATTAAACCATCGCCAATCAATGCCCACTCACCCATTAAATCATCACCAATCATTGCCCACTCACCCATTAAACTATCGGCAATCAATGCCCACTCACCCATTAAACCATCGCCAATCAATGCCCACTGACAAAACCATCGCCAATCAATGCCCACTCACCCATTAAACTATCATCAATCAATGCCCACTCACTCACTAAACCATCACCAATCAATGCTCACTCACCCATTAAACCATCACCAATCAATGCCCACTCAGCCACTAAACCATCACCAATCAATGCGCACTCACCCACTAAACTATCGCCAATCAATGCCCACTCACCCACTAAACCATCACCAATCAATGCCCACTCACTCACTAAACCATCGCCAATCAATGCCCACTCACCCTTGAAACCATGGCCAATCAATTTCCACAACCTCTCACAAGGGGGGCATGGTGGCATAGTGGTTAGCACTGTTGCCTCACAGCGCCAGGGACCCGGGTTCAAATCTGGCCTCGGGCGACTGTCTGTGTGGAGTTTGCACATTCTCCCTGTGTCTGCGTGGGTTTCCTTCGGGTGCTCCGGTTTCCTCCCACAGTCCAAAGATGTGCAGGTTAGGTTGATTTGGCTATGATAAATTGACCCTTAGTGTTAGTGGATTAAATACGTGGGGTTACTGGGATAGGGTGGGATATGTGTCGGTGCAGGCTCGATGGGCCGAAATGGCCTCTATCTACACTGTAGATTCTGTGAAAGTCTGTGAAAGCCATCACCAATCAATCCCCACTCACACATTAATCCAGCATCAATGAATGCTCACAACCTCTCACTAAACCCTCATCAATCAATGCCCACTCACCCATTAAACCATCGCCAATCAATGCCCACTCACCCATTAAACCATCGACAATCAATGCCCACTCACCCATTAAACAATCGCCAATCAATGCCCACTCACCCATGAAACCAGTGCCAATCAATGCCCACGCACCCATTAATCCATCGTAAATCAATGCTCACTCACCCATTAAACCATCGCCAATCAATGCCCACTCACTCATTGAACCATCACCCATCAATGCCCACTCACCCATTAAACCATCGCCAATCAATGCCCACTCACCCACCAAACCATCCTCAATCAATGCCCACTCACCCATTAAACCATCGTCAATCAATGCCCACAACCTCTCACTAAACCATTGCCAATCAATGCCCACTAACCCACTAAACCATTTCCAATCAATGCCCACTCACCCACTAAACCATCGCCAATCAATGCCCACAACCTCTCACTAAACCTTCATCAATCAATGCGCACAACCTCTCACTAAAACCTCATCAATCAATGCCCACTCACCCATTAAACCATCGCCAATCAATGCCCACTCACCCATTAAACTATCGCCAATCAATGGTCACTCACCCATTAAACAATCACCAATCAATGCCCACTCACCCACTAAACAATCACCAATCAATGCCCACTCACCCACTAAACCATTGCCAATCAATGCCCACTCACCCACTAAACCTTCACCAATCAATGCCCACTCAATCACTAAACCATCGCCAATCAATGCCCACTCACCCTTGAAACCATCGGCAATCAATTTCCACAACCTCTCACTGAGCCATCACCAGTCAATGCCCACTCACCCATTAATCCATCGTCAATGAATGCTCACAACCTCTCACTAAACCCTCATCATTCAATGCCCACTTACCCATTCATCCATCACCAATCAATGCACACTCAACCATTAAACCATCGGCAATCAATGCCCACTCACCCATTATATCATCGCCAATCAATGCCCACTCACAAAACCATCGCCAATCAATGCCCGCTCATCCATTAAACTATCACAACTCAAATCCCACTCACCCATTAAACTATCATCAATAAATACCCACTCACTCACTAAACCATCGCCAATCAATGCCCACTCACCCATTAAACCATCGCCAATCAATGCCCACTCACCCATTAAACTATCGCCAATCAATGGTCACTCACCCATTAAACAATCACCAATCAATGCCTACTCAATCACTAAACCATCGCCAATCAATGACCACTCACCCTTGAAACCATGGCCAATCAATTTCCACAACCTCTCACTGAGCCATCACCAATCAATGCCCACTCACCCATTAATCCATCGTCAATGAATGCTCACAACCTCTCACTAAACCCTCATCAATCAATGCCCACTCACCCATTAAACCGTCGCCAATCAATGCCCACACACCCAATAAACCATCGTCAATCAATGCCCACTCAGCCATTAAACAATCGCTAATCAATGCCCACTCAGCCATTAAATCATCACAATTCAGTGCCCACTCACCCACTAAACCACCACCAATCAGTGCCCACTCACCCATTGAACCATCGCCCATCAATGCCCACTCACCCATTAAACCATTGCCAATCAATGGCCACACACCAATTAAACCATCGCCAATCAATGCCCACTTACCCATTCATCCATCGCCAATCAATGCCCACTCACCCACTAAAACACCACCAATCAATGCCCACTCACCCATTAAACCAGTGCCAATCAATGCTCAGTCACCCATTAGACCATCACCAATCAATGCCCACTCACCCACCAAACCATAACCAATCAATGCCCACTTACCAATTAAACCATCGCCAATCAATGCCCACTCACCCACTAAACCATAACCAATCAATGCCCACTCACTCACTAAACCAAGACTAATCAATGCCCACTCACCCAATAAAATATCGCCAGTCGGTGCCCACTCACCCATTAAACCATCGCCAAGCATTGCCCACTCACCCATTAAACTATCACAAATCAAAGCCCACTCACCCACTAAACCATAACCAATCGATGCCCACTCACTCACTAAACCATCACCAATCAATACGCACTCACCCATTAGACCATCGGCAATCAATGCCCACTCACCCACTAAACCATAACCAATCAATGCCCACTCACTCATTAAACCAAGAATAATCAATGCCCACTCACCCACTAAACCATCGCCAATCAGTGCCCACTCAGCCATTAAACTATCACCAATCAATGCCCACTCACTCACTAAACCATCGCCAATCAATGCCCACTCTCCCATTAAACCATCGCCTATCAATGCCCACCACCCATTAAACCATCGCCAATCAATGCCCACTCACCCACTAAACCTTCACCATTCAATGACCACTCACCCACTAAACAAACTCCAATCAATGCCCACTCACACACTAAATCATCACCAATCAATGCCCACTCACCCAATAAACCATCGCCAATCAATGCCCATTCACCCATTAAACCATCACCAATCAATGCACACTCACCCATAAAACCAGGGCCAATCAATGCTCACTCACCCATTAGACCATCGCCAATCAATTCCCACTCACCCACTAAGCCATAACCAATCCATGCCCACTCACTCACTAAACCATCAACAATCAATGCCCACTCACCCATTAGACCACTGCCAATCAATGCCCACTCACCCACTAAACCATAACAAATCAACGCTCACTCACTCACTAAACCATCGCCAATCAATGCCCACTAAACAACTAAACCATCGCCAATCAATGCCCACTCACCCATTAAACAATCACCAATCAATGCCCACTCACCCACCAAACCATCCTCAATCAATGCCCACTCACCCATTAAACCATCGTCAATCAATGCCCACAACCTCTCACTAAACCATTGCCAATCAATGCCCACTAACCCACTAAACCATTTCCAATCAATGCCCACTCACCCACTAAACCATCGCCAATCAATTCCCAATCACCCATTAAACCATCACCAATCAATGCCCACAACCTCTCACTAAACCTTCATCAATCAATGCCCACAACCTCTCACTAAACCCTCATCAATCAATGCCAACTCACCCATTAAACCATCGCCAATCATTGCCCACTCACCCATTAAATCATCGCCAATCATTGCCCACTCACCCATTAAACTATCACAACTCAAATCCCACTCACCCATTAAACTATCACCAATAAATACCCACTCACTCACTAAACCATCGCCAATCAATGCCCACTCACCCATTAAACCATCGCCAATCAATGCCCACTCACCCATTAAACTATCGCCAATCAATGGTCACTCACCCATTAAACAATCACCAATCAATGCCCACTCACCCACTAAACAATCACCAATCAATGCCCACTCACCCACTAAACCATCGCCAATCAATGCCCACTCACCCACTAAACCTTCACCAATCAATGCCCACTCAATCACTAAACCATCGCCAATCAATGCCCACTCACCCTTGAAACCATCGGCAATCAATTTCCACAACCTCTCACTGAGCCATCACCAGTCAATGCCCACTCACCCATTAATCCATCGTCAATGAATGCTCACAACCTCTCACTAAACCCTCATCATTCAATGCCCACTCACCCACTAAACCTTCACCAATCAATGCCCACTCAATCACTAAACCATCGCCAATCAATGCCCACTCACCCTTGAAACCATCGGCAATCAATTTCCACAACCTCTCACTGAGCCATCACCAATCAATGCCCACTCACCCATTAATCCATCGTCAATGAAAGCTCCCAACCTCTCACTAAACCCTCATCATTCAATGCCCACTCACCCATTAAACCGTCGCCAATCAATGCCCACACACCCAATAAACCATCGTCAATCAATGCCCACTCAGCCATTAAACAATCGCTAATCAATGCCCACTCAGCCATTAAATCATCACAATTCAGTGCCCACTCACCCACTAAACCACCACCAATCAATGCCCACTCACCCATTAAACCAGCGCCAATCAATGCTCAGTCACCCATTAGACCATCACCAATCAATGCCCACTCACCCACCAAACCATAACCAATCAATGCCCACTCACCAATTAAACCATCGCCAATCAATGCCCACTCACCCACTAAACCATAACCAATCAATGCCCACTCACTCACTAAACCAAGACTAATCAATGCCCACTCCCCCACTAAAACATCGCCAGTCGGTGCCCATTCACCCATTAAACCATCGCCAATCAATGCCCACTCACCCATGAAACCAGCGCCAATCAATGCTCACTCACCCATGAAACCAGCGCCAATCAATGCTCACTCACACATTCAACCATCACCAAACAAAGCCCACTCACCCACTAAACCATCACCGATCAATGCCCACTCACCCACTAAACCGTCATCAATCAATGCCCACTCACCCACCAAACCATCGCCAATCAATGCCCACTCACCCATTAAACCATCGTCAATCAATGCCCACAAACTCTCACTAAACCATTGCCAATCAATGCCCACTAAACCATCAACAATCAATGCCCACTCACCCACTAAACCATCGCCAATTATTTCCCAATCACCCATTAAACCATCACCAATCAATGCCCACAACCTCTCACTAAACCTTCATCAATCAATGCCCACAACCTCTCACTAAACCATCGTCAATCAATGCCCACTCACCCATTAATCAATCGTCAATCAATGCCCACAACCTCTCACTAAACCCTCGTCAATCAATGCCCACTCACCCATTAAACCATCGCCAATCAATGCCCACTCACCCATTAAACCATCGCCAATCATTGCCAACTCACCCATTAAACTATCACAACTCAAAGCCGACTCACCCATTAAACTATCACCAAAAAATGCCCACTCACTCACTAAACCATCGCCAATCAATGCCCACTCACCCATTAAACCATCACCAATCAATACCCAATCACCCATTAAACTATCGCCAATCAATGCTCACTCACCCATTAAACCATCACCAATCAATGCCTACTCACCCATTAAACTATCGCCAATCAATGCTCACTCACCCATTAAACCATCGCCAATCAATACCCACTCAGCCACTAAACCATCACCAATCAATGCGCACTCACTCACTAAACCATCGCCAATCAATGCCGACTCACCCACTAAACCATCACCAATCAATGCCCACTCATGCACTAATCCATCGCTAATCAATGCCCACTCACCCTTGAAACCATGGCCAATCAATTTCCACAACCTCTCACGAAGCCATCACCAATCAATGCCAACTCACCCATTAATCCATCGTCAATGAATGCTCACAACCTCTCACTAAACACTCATCAATCAATGCCCACTCACCCATTAAACCATCGCCAATCAATGCCCACTCACCCACTAAACCATCGTCAATCAATGCCCACTCACCCATAAAACTATCGCCAATCAATGCCCACTCACCCATTAAATCATCACCAATCAATGCCCACTCACCCACTAAACCACCGCCAATCAATGCCCACTCACCCATTAAACCAGCGCCAATCAATGCTCAGTCACCCATTAGACCATCACCAATCAATGCCCAATCACCCACCAAACCATAACCAATCAATGCCCACTCACCAATTAACCATCGCCAATCAATGCCCACTCACCCATTAAACCATCGCCAATCAATGCCCACTCACCCACTAAACCATCGTCAATCAATGCCCACTCACCCATTAAACCATCGCCAATCAATGCCCACTCACCCATTAAATCATCGCCAATCAATGCCCACTCACCCATGAAACCATCGCCAATCAATGCTCACTCATCCTTTAAACCATCGCCAATCAATGCTCACTCACCCAATCAACCATCACCAAACAAAGCCCACTCACCCACTAAACCATCACTGATCAATGCCCACTCACCCACTAAACCATCACCAATCAATGCCCACTCACCCATTAATCCATCGCCAATCAATGCCCACTCACTCATTAAACCATCGCCCATCAATGCCCACTCATCCATTAAACCATAGCCAATCAATGGCCACACACCAATTAAACCATCGCCAATCAATGCCCACTCGCCTGTTCATCCATCGCCAATCAATGCCCACTCACCCGCTAAATCATCACCAATCAATGCCCACTCACCCATTAAACCATCGCCAATCAATGCCCACTCACCCATTAAATCATCACCAATCATTGCCCACTCACCCATTAAACTATCGGCAATCAATGCCCACTCACCCATTAAACCATCGCCAATCAATGCCCACTGACAAAACCATCGCCAATCAATGCCCACTCACCCATTAAACTATCATCAATCAATGCCCACTCACTCACTAAACCATCACCAATCAATGCTCACTCACCCATTAAACCATCACCAATCAATGCCCACTCAGCCACTAAACCATCACCAATCAATGCGCACTCACCCACTAAACTATCGCCAATCAATGCCCACTCACCCACTAAACCATCACCAATCAATGCCCACTCACTCACTAAACCATCGCCAATCAATGCCCACTCACCCTTGAAACCATGGCCAATCAATTTCCACAACCTCTCACAAGGGGGGCATGGTGGCATAGTGGTTAGCACTGTTGCCTCACAGCGCCAGGGACCCGGGTTCAAATCTGGCCTCGGGCGACTGTCTGTGTGGAGTTTGCACATTCTCCCTGTGTCTGCGTGGGTTTCCTTCGGGTGCTCCGGTTTCCTCCCACAGTCCAAAGATGTGCAGGTTAGGTTGATTTGGCTATGATAAATTGACCCTTAGTGTTAGTGGATTAAATACGTGGGGTTACTGGGATAGGGTGGGATATGTGTCGGTGCAGGCTCGATGGGCCGAAATGGCCTCTATCTACACTGTAGATTCTGTGAAAGTCTGTGAAAGCCATCACCAATCAATCCCCACTCACACATTAATCCAGCATCAATGAATGCTCACAACCTCTCACTAAACCCTCAGCAATCAATGCCCACTCACCCATTAAACCATCGCCAATCAATGCCCACTCACCCATTAAACCATCGACAATCAATGCCCACTCACCCATTAAACAATCGCCAATCAATGCCCACTCACCCATGAAACCAGTGCCAATCAATGCCCACGCACCCATTAATCCATCGTAAATCAATGCTCACTCACCCATTAAACCATCGCCAATCAATGCCCACTCACTCATTGAACCATCACCCATCAATGCCCACTCACCCATTAAACCATCGCCAATCAATGCCCACTCACTCATTGAACCATCGCCCATCAATGCCCACTCACCCATTAAACCATCGCCAATCAATGCCCACTCACTCACTAAACCATCGCCAATCAATGCCCACTCACCCATTAAACCATCGTCAATCAATGCCCACTCACCCATTAAACCAGCGCCAATCAATGCTCAGTCACCCATTAGACCATCACCAATCAATGCCCACTCACCCACCAAACCATAACCACTCAATGCCCACTCCCCAATTAAACCATCGATAATCAATGCCCACTCACCCACTAAACCATAACCAATCAATGCCCACTCACTCACTAAACCAAGACTAATCAATGCCCACTCACCCACTAAAACATCGCCAATCAGTGCCAACTCACCCATTAAACCATCGCCAATCAATGCCCACTCACCCATGAAACCAGCGCCAATCAATGCCCACGCACCCATTAATCCATCGCGAATCAATGCTCACTCACCCATTAAACCATCGCCAATCAATGCCCACTCACTCATTGAACCATCGCCCATCAATGCCCACTCACCCATTAAACCATCACCAATCAATGGCCACACACCAATTAAACTATCGCCAATCAATGCCCACCTACCCATTCATCCATCACCAATCAATGCACACTCAACCATTAAACCATCGGCAATCAATGCCCACTCACCCATTATATAATCGCCAATCAATGCCCACTCACAAAACCATCGCCAATCAATGCCCGCTCATCCATTAAACTATCACAACTCAAATCCCACTCACCCATTAAACTATCATCAATAAATACCCACTCACTCACTAAACCATCGCCAATCAATGCCCACTCACCCATTAAACCATCGCCAATCAATGCCCACTCACCCATTAAACTATCGCCAATCAATGGTCACTCACCCATTAAACAATCACCAATCAATGCATACTCAATCACTAAACCATCGCCAATCAATGACCACTCACCCTTGAAACCATGGCCAATCATTTTCCACAACCTCTCACTGAGCCATCACCAATCAATGCCCACTCACCCATTAATCCATCGTCAATGAATGCTCACAACCTCTCACTAAACCCTCATCAATCAATGCCCACTCACCCATTAAACCGTCGCCAATCAATGCCCACACACCCAATAAACCATCGTCAATCAATGCCCACTCAGCCATTAAACAATCGCTAATCAATGCCCACTCAGCCATTAAATCATCACAATTCAGTGCCCACTCACCCACTAAACCACCACCAATCAGTGCCCACTCACCCATTGAACCATCGCCCATCAATGCCCACTCACCCATTAAACCATCGCCAATCAATGGCCACACACAAATTAAACCATCGCCAATCAATGCCCACTTACCCATTCATCCATCGCCAATCAATGCCCACTCACCCACTAAAACACCACCAATCAATGCCCACTCACCCATTAAACCAGTGCCAATCAATGCTCAGTCACCCATTAGACCATCACCAATCAATGCCCACTCACCCACCAAACCATAACCAATCAATGCCCACTCACTCACTAAACCAAGACTAATCAATGCCCACTCACGCAATAAAATATCGCCAGTCGGTGCCCACTCACCCATTAAACCATCGCCAAGCATTGCCCACTCACCCATTAAACTATCACAAATCAAAGCCCACTCACCCACTAAACCATAACCAATCCATGCCCACTCACTCACTAAACCATCACCAATCAATACGCACTCACCCATTAGACCATCGGCAATCAATGCCCACTCACCCACTAAACCATAACCAATCAATGCCCACTCACTCACTAAACCAAGAATAATCAATGCCCACTCACCCACTAAACCAGCGCCAATCAGTGCCCACTCAGCCATTAAACTATCACCAATCAATGCCCACTCACTCACTAAACCATCGCCAATCAATGCCCACTCTCCCATTAAACCATTGCCTATCAATGCCCACCACCCATTAAACCATCGCCAATCAATGCCCACTCACCCACTAAACCTTCACCATTCAATGACCACTCACCCACTAAACAAACTCCAATCAATGCCCACTCACACACTAAATCATCACCAATCAATGCCCACTCACCCAATAAACCATCGCCAATCAATGCCCATTCACCCATTAAACCATCACCAATCAATGCACACTCACCCATAAAACCAGGGCCAATCAATGCTCACTCACCCATTAGACCATCGCCAATCAATTCCCACTCACCCACTAAGCCATAACCAATCCATGCCCACTCACTCACTAAACCATCAACAATCAATGCCCACTCACCCATTAGACCACTGCCAATCAATGCCCACTCACCCACTAAACCATAACAAATCAACGCTCACTCACTCACTAAACCATCGCCAATCAATGCCCACTAAACAACTAAACCATCGCCAATCAATGCCCACTCACCCATTAAACAATCACCAATCATTGCCCACTCACCCACCAAACCATCCTCAATCAATGCCCACTCACCCGTTAAACCATCGTCAATCAATGCCCACAACCTCTCACTAAACCATTGCCAATCAATGCCCACTAACCCACTAAACCATTTCAAATCAATGCCCAATCACCCACTAAACCATCGCCAATCAATTCCCAATCACCCATTAAACCATCACCAATCAATGCCCACAACCTCTCACTAAACCTTCATCAATCAATGCCCACAACCTCTCACTAAAACCTCATCAATCAATGCCAACTCACCCATTAAACCATCGCCAATCATTGCCCACTCACCCATTAAATCATCGCCAATCATTGCCCACTCACCCATTAAACTATCACAACTCAAATCCCACTCACCCATTAAACTATCACCAATAAATACCCACTCACTCACTAAACCATCGGCAATCAATGCCCACTCACCCATTAAACCATCGCCAATCAATGCCCACTCACCCATTAAACTATCGCCAATCAATGGTCACTCACCCATTAAACAATCACCAATCAATGCCCACTCACCCACTAAACAATCACCAATCAATGCCCACTCACCCACTAAACCATCGCCAATCAATGCCCACTCACCCACTAAACCTTCACCAATCAATGCCCACTCGATCACTAAACCATCGCCAATCAATGCCCACTCACCCTTGAAACCATCGGCAATCAATTTCCACAACCTCTCACTGAGCCATCACCAGTCAATGCCCACTCACCCATTAATCCATCGTCAATGAATGCTCACAACCTCTCACTAAACCCTCATCATTCAATGCCCACTTACCCATTCATCCATCACCAATCAATGCACACTCAACCATTAAACCATCGGCAATCAATGCCCACTCACCCATTATATCATCGCCAATCAATGCCCACTCACTAAACCATCGCCAATCAATGCCCGCTCATCCATTAAACTATCACAACTCAAATTCCACTCACCCATTAAACTATCATCAATAAATACCCACTCACTCACTAAACCATCGCCAATCAATGCCCACTCACCCATTAAACCATCGCCAATCAATGCCCACTCACCCATTAAACTATCGCCAATCAATGGTCACTCACCCATTAAACAATCACCAATCAATGCCTACTCAATCACTAAACCATCGCCAATCAATGACCACTCACCCTTGAAACCATGGCCAATCATTTTCCACAACCTCTCACTGAGCCATCACCAATCAATGCCCACTCACCCATTAATCCATCGTCAATGAATGCTCACAACCTCTCACTAAACCCTCATCAATCAATGCCCACTCACCCATTAAACCGTCGCCAATCAATGCCCACACACCCAATAAACCATCGTCAATCAATGCCCACTCAGCCATTAAACAATCGCTAATCAATGCCCACTCAGCCATTAAATCATCACAATTCAGTGCCCACTCACCCACTAAACCACCACCAATCAGTGCCCACTCACCCATTGAACCATTGCCCATCAATGCCCACTCACTCATTAAACCATCGCCAATCAATGGCCACACAAAAATTAAACCATCGCCAATCAATGCCCACTTACCCATTCATCCATCGCCAATCAATGCCCACTCACCCACTAAAACACCACCAATCAATGCCCACTCACCCATTAAACCAGTGCCAATCAATGCTCAGTCACCCATTAGACCATCACCAATCAATGCCCACTCACCCACCAAACCATAACCAATCAATGCCCACTCACTCACTAAACCAAGACTAATCAATGCCCACTCACGCAATAAAATATCGCCAGTCGGTGCCCACTCACCCATTAAACCATCGCCAAGCATTGCCCACTCACCCATTAAACTATCACAAATCAAAGCCCACTCACCAATAAACCATAACCAATCCATGCCCACTCACTCACTAAACCATCACCAATCAATACGCACTCACCCATTAGACCATCGGCAATCAATGCCCACTCACCCACTAAACCATAACCAATCAATGCCCACTCACTCACTAAACCAAGAATAATCAATGCCCACTCACCCACTAAACCAGCGCCAATCAGTGCCCACTCAGCCATTAAACTATCACCAATCAATGCCCACTCACTCACTAAACCATCGCCAATCAATGCCCACTCTCCCATTAAACCATCGCCTATCAATGCCCACCACCCATTAAACCATCGCCAATCAATGCCCACTCACCCACTAAACCTTCACCATTCAATGACCACTCACCCACTAAACAAACTCCAATCAATGCCCACTCACACACTAAATCATCACCAATCAATGCCCACTCACCCAATAAACCATCGCCAATCAATGCCCATTCACCCATTAAACCATCACCAATCAATGCACACTCACCCATAAAACCAGGGCCAATCAATGCTCACTCACCCATTAGACCATCGCCAATCAATTCCCACTCACCCACTAAGCCATAACCAATCCATGCCCACTCACTCACTAAACCATCAACAATCAATGCCCACTCACCCATTAGACCACTGCCAATCAATGCCCACTCACCCACTAAACCATAACAAATCAACGCTCACTCACTCACTAAACCATCGCCAATCAATGCCCACTAAACAACTAAACCATCGCCAATCAATGCCCACTCACCCATTAAACAATCACCAATCAATGCCCACTCACCCACCAAACCATCCTCAATCAATGCCCACTCACCCATTAAACCATCGTCAATCAATGCCCACAACCTCTCACTAAACCATTGCCAATCAATGCCCACTAACCCACTAAACCATTTCCAATCAATGCCCACTCACCCACTAAACCATCGCCAATCAATTCCCAATCACCCATTAAACCATCACCAATCAATGCCCACAACCTCTCACTAAACCTTCATCAATCAATGCCCACAACCTCTCACTAAAACCTCATCAATCAATGCCAACTCACCCATTAAACCATCGCCAATCATTGCCCACTCACCCATTAAATCATCGCCAATCATTGCCCACTCACCCATTAAACTATCACAACTCAAATCCCACTCACCCATTAAACTATCACCAATAAATACCCACTCACTCACTAAACCATCGGCAATCAATGCCCACTCACCCATTAAACCATCGCCAATCAATGCCCACTCACCCATTAAACTATCGCCAATCAATGGTCACTCACCCATTAAACAATCACCAATCAATGCCCACTCACCCACTAAACAATCACCAATCAATGCCCACTCACCCACTAAACCATCGCCAATCAATGCCCACTCACCCACTAAACCTTCACCAATCAATGCCCACTCAATCACTAAACCATCGCCAATCAATGCCCACTCACCCTTGAAACCATCGGCAATCAATTTCCACAACCTCTCACTGAGCCATCACCAGTCAATGCCCACTCACCCATTAATCCATCGTCAATGAATGCTCACAACCTCTCACTAAACCCTCATCATTCAATGCCCACTTACCCATTCATCCATCACCAATCAATGCACACTCAACCATTAAACCATCGGCAATCAATGCCCACTCACCCATTATATCATCGCCAATCAATGCCCACTCACAAAACCATCGCCAATCAATGCCCGCTCATCCATTAAACTATCACAACTCAAATCCCACTCACCCATTAAACTATCATCAATAAATACCCACTCACTCACTAAACCATCGCCAATCAATGCCCACTCACCCATTAAACCATCGCCAATCAATGCCCACTCACCCATTAAACTATCGCCAATCAATGGTCACTCACCCATTAAACAATCACCAATCAATGCCTACTCAATCACTAAACCATCGCCAATCAATGACCACTCACCCTTGAAACCATGGCCAATCAATTTCCACAACCTCTCACTGAGCCATCACCAATCAATGCCCACTCACCCATTAATCCATCGTCAATGAATGCTCACAACCTCTCACTAAACCCTCATCAATCAATGCCCACTCACCCATTGAACCATCGCCAATCAATGCCCACACACCCAATAAACCATCGTCAATCAATGCCCACTCAGCCATTAAACAATCGCTAATCAATGCCCACTCAGCCATTAAATCATCACAATTCAGTGCCCACTCACCCACTAAACCACCACCAATCAGTGCCCACTCACCCATTGAACCATCGCCCATCAATGCCCACTCACCCATTAAACCATCGCCAATCAATGGCCACACACCAATTAAACCATCGCCAATCAATGCCCACTTACCCATTCATCCATCGCCAATCAATGCCCACTCACCCACTAAAACACCACCAATCAATGCCCACTCACCCATTAAACCAGTGCCAATCAATGCTCAGTCACCCATTAGACCATCACCAATCAATGCCCACTCACCCACCAAACCATAACCAATCAATGCCCACTCACCAATTAAACCATCGCCAATCAATGCCCACTCACCCACTAAACCATAACCAATCAATGCCCACTCACTCACTAAACCAAGACTAATCAATGCCCACTCACCCAATAAAATATCGCCAGTCGGTGCCCACTCACCCATTAAACCATCGCCAAGCATTGCCCACTCACCCATTAAACTATCACAAATCAAAGCCCACTCACCCACTAAACCATAACCAATCCATGCCCACTCACTCACTAAAGCATCACCAATCAATACGCACTCACCCATTAGACCATCGGCAATCAATGCCCACTCACCCACTAAACCATAACCAATCAATGCCCACTCACTCACTAAACCAAGAATAATCAATGCCCACTCACCCACTAAACCATCGCCAATCAGTGCCCACTCAGCCATTAAACTATCACCAATCAATGCCCACTCACTCACTAAACCATCGCCAATCAATGCCCACTCTCCCATTAAACCATCGCCTATCAATGCCCACCACCCATTAAACCATCGCCAATCAATGCCCACTCACCCACTAAACCTTCACCATTCAATGACCACTCACCCACTAAACAAACTCCAATCAATGCCCACTCACACACTAAATCATCACCAATCAATGCCCACTCACCCAATAAACCATCGCCAATCAATGCCCATTCACCCATTAAACCATCACCAATCAATGCACACTCACCCATAAAACCAGGGCCAATCAATGCTCACTCACCCATTAGACCATCGCCAATCAATTCCCACTCACCCACTAAGCCATAACCAATCCATGCCCACTCACTCACTAAGCCATCAACAATCAATGCCCACTCACCCATTAGACCACTGCCAATCAATGCCCACTCACCCACTAAACCATAACAAATCAACGCTCACTCACTCACTAAACCATCGCCAATCAATGCCCACTAAACAACTAAACCATTGCCAATCAATGCCCACTCACCCATTAAACAATCACCAATCAATGCCCACTCACCCACCAAACCATCCTCAATCAATGCCCACTCACCCATTAAACCATCGTCAATCAATGCCCACAACCTCTCACTAAACCATTGCCAATCAATGCCCACTAACCCACTAAACCATTTCCAATCAATGCCCACTCACCCACTAAACCATCGCCAATCAATTCCCAATCACCCATTAAACCATCACCAATCAATGCCCACAACCTCTCACTAAACCTTCATCAATCAATGCCCACAACCTCTCACTAAACCCTCATCAATCAATGCCAACTCACCCATTAAACCATCGCCAATCATTGCCCACTCACCCATTAAATCATCGCCAATCATTGCCCACTCACCCATTAAACTATCACAACTCAAATCCCACTCACCCATTAAACTATCACCAATAAATACCCACTCACTCACTAAACCATCGCCAATCAATGCCCACTCACCCATTAAACCATCGCCAATCAATGCCCACTCACCCATTAAACTATCGCCAATCAATGGTCACTCACCCATTAAACAATCACCAATCAATGCCCACTCACCCACTAAACAATCACCAATCAATGCCCACTCACCCACTAAACCATCGCCAATCAATGCCCACTCACCCACTAAACCTTCACCAATCAATGCCCACTCAATCACTAAACCATCGCCAATCAATGCCCACTCACCCTTGAAACCATCGGCAATCAATTTCCACAACCTCTCACTGAGCCATCACCAGTCAATGCCCACTCACCCATTAATCCATCGTCAATGAATGCTCACAACCTCTCACTAAACCCTCATCATTCAATGCCCACTCACCCATTAAACCGTCGCCAATCAATGCCCACACACCCAATAAACCATCGTCAATCAATGCCCACTCAGCCATTAAACAATCGCTAATCAATGCCCATTCAGCCATTAAATCATCACAATTCAGTGCCCACTCACCCACTAAACCACCACCAATCAATGCCCACTCACCCACCAAACCATAACCAATCAATGCCCACTCACCAATTAAACCATCGCCAATCAATGCCCACTCACCCACTAAACCATAACCAATCAATGCCCACTCACTCACTAAACCAAGACTAATCAATGCCCACTCCCCCACTAAAACATCGCCAGTAGGTGCCCACTCACCCATTAAACCATCGCCAATCAATACCCACTCACCCATGAAACCAGCGCCAATCAATGCTCACTCACCCATGAAACCAGCGCCAATCAATGCTCACTCACACATTCAACCATCACCAAACAAAGCCCACTCACCCACTAAACCATCACCGATCAATGCCCACTCACCCACTAAACCGTCATCAATCAATGCCCACTCACCCACCAAACCATCGCCAATCAATGCCCACTCACCCATTAAACCATCGTCAATCAATGCCCACAACCTCTCACTAAACCATTGCCAATCAATGCCCACTAAACCATCAACAATCAATGCCCACTCACCCACTAAACCATCGCCAATTATTTCCCAATCACCCATTAAACCATCACCAATCGATGCCCACAACCTCTCACTCAACCTTCATCAATCAATGCCCACAACCTCTCACTAAACCATCGTCAATCAATGCCCACTCACCCATTAAACAATCGTCAATCAATGCCCACAACCTCTCACTAAACCCTCGTCAATCAATGCCCACTCACCCATTAAACCATCGCCAATCAATGCCCACTCACCCATTAAACCATCGCCAATCATTGCCAACTCACCCATTAAACTATCACAACTCAAAGCCCACTCACCCATTAAACTATCACCAATAAATGCCCACTCACTCACTAAACCATCGCCAATCAATGCCCACTCACCCATTAAACCATCGCCAATCAATACCCACTCACCCATTAAATTATCGCCAATCAATGCTCACTCACCCATTAAACCATCACCAATCAATGCCCACTCAGCCACTAAACAATCACCAATGAATGCGCACTCACTCACTAAACCATCGCCAATCAATGCCAACTCACCCACTAAACCATCACCAATCAATGCCCACTCACGCACTAATCCATCGCTAATCAATGCCCACTCACCCTTGAAACCATGGCCAATCCATTTCCACAACCTCTCACGAAGCCATCACCAATCAATGCCAACTCACCCATTAATCCATCGTCAATGAATGCTCACAACCTCTCACTAAACCCTCATCAATCAAGGCCCACTCACCCATTAAACCATCGCCAATCAATGCCCACTCACCCACTAAACCATCGTCAATCAATGCGCACTCACCCATAAAACTATCGCCAATCAATGCCCACTCACCCATTAAATCATCACCAATCAATGCCCACTCTCCCACTAAACCACCGCCAATCAATGCCCACTCACCCATTAAACCAGCACCAATCAATGCTCAGTCACCCATTAGACCATCACCAATCAATGCCCAATCACCCACCAAACCATAAACAATCAATGCCCACTCACCAATTAACCATCGCCAATCAATGCCCACTCAACCATTAAACCATCACCAATACTAAACCATCGTCAATCAATGCCCACTCACCCATTAAACCATCGCCAATCAATGCCCACTCACCCATTAAATCACCGCCAATCAATGCCCACTCACCCATGAAACCATCGCCAATCAATGCTCACTCATCCATTAAACCATCGCCAATCAATGCTCACTCACCCAATCAACCATCACCAAACAAAGCCCACTCACCCACTAAACCATCACTGATCAATGCCCACTCACCCACTAAACCATCACCAATCAATGCCCACTCACCCATTAATCCATCGCCAATCAATGCCCACTCACTCATTAAACCATTGCCCATCAATGCCCACTCACCCATTAAACCATAGCCAATCAATGGCCACACACCAATTAAACCATCGACAATCAATGCCCACTCGCCTGTTCATCCATCGCCAATCAATGCCCACTCACCCGCTATATCATCACCAATCAATGCCCACTCACCCATTAAACCATCGCCAATCAATGCCCACTCACCCATTAAATCATCACCAATCAATGCCCACTCACCCACTAAACCACCGCCAATCAATGCCCACTCACCCATTAAACCAGCGCCAATCAATGCTCAGTCACCCATTAGACCATCACCAATCAATGCCCAATCACCCACCAAACCATAACCAATCAATGCCCACTCACCAATTAACCATCGCCAATCAATGCCCACTCACCCATTAAACCATCGCCAATCAATGCCAACTCACCCACTAAACCATCGTCAATCAATGCCCACTCACCCATTAAACCATCGCCAATCAATGCCCACTCACCCATTAAATCATCGCCAATCAATGCCCACTCACCCATGAAACCATCGCCAATCAATGCTCACTCATCCATTAAACCATCGCCAATCAATGCTCACTCACCCAATCAACCATCACCAAACAAAGCCCACTCACCCACTAAACCATCACTGATCAATCCCCACTCACCCACTAAACCATCACCAATCAATGCCCACTCACCCATTAATCCATCGCCAATCAATGCCCACTCACTCATTAAACCATTGCCCATCAATGCCCACTCACCCATTAAACCATAGCCAATCAATGGCCACACACCAATTAAACCATCGACAATCAATGCCCACTCGCCTGTTCATCCATCGCCAATCAATGCCCACTCTCCCGCTATATCATCACCAATCAATGCCCACTCACCCATTAAACCATCGCCAATCAATGCCCACTCACCCATTAAATCATCACCAATCAATGCCCACTCACCCACTAAACCACCGCCAATCAATGCCCACTCACCCATTAAACCAGCGCCAATCAATGCTCAGTCACCCATTAGACCATCACCAATCAATGCCCAATCACCCACCAAACCATAACCAATCAATGCCCACTCACCAATTAACCATCACTGATCAATGCCCACTCACCCACTAAACCATCACCAATCAATGCCCACTCACCCATTAATCCATCGCCAATCAATGCCCACTCACTCATTAAACCATCGCCTATCAATGCCCACTCACCCACTAAACCATCGCCAATCAGTGCCCACTCAGCCATTAAACTATCACCAATCAATGCCCACTCACTCACTAAACCATCGCCAATCAATGCCCACTCTCCCATTAAACCATCGCCTATCAATGCCCACCACCCATTAAACCATCGCCAATCAATGCCCACTCACCCACTAAACCTTCACCATTCAATGACCACTCACCCACTAAACAAACTCCAATCAATGCCCACTCACACACTAAATCATCACCAATCAATGCCCACTCACCCAATAAACCATCGCCAATCAATGCCCATTCACCCATTAAACCATCACCAATCAATGCACACTCACCCATAAAACCAGGGCCAATCAATGCTCACTCACCCATTAGACCATCGCCAATCAATTCCCACTCACCCACTAAGCCATAACCAATCCATGCCCACTCACTCACTAAACCATCAACAATCAATGCCCACTCACCCATTAGACCACTGCCAATCAATGCTCACTCACCCACTAAACCATAACAAATCAACGCTCACTCACTCACTAAACCATCGCCAATCAATGCCCACTAAACAACTAAACCATCGCCAATCAATGCCCACTCACCCATTAAACAATCACCAATTAATGCCCACTCACCCACCAAACCATCCTCAATCAATGCCCACTCACCCATTAAACCATCGTCAATCAATGCCCACAACCTCTCACTAAACCATTTCCAATCAATGCCCACTCACCCACTAAACCATCGTCAATCAATTCCCAATCACCCATTAAACCATCACCAATCAATGCCCACAACCTCTCACTAAACCTTCATCAATCAATGCCCACAACCTCTCACTAAACCCTCATCAATCAATTCCAACTCACCCATTAAACCATCGCCAATCATTGCCCACTCACCCATTAAATCATCGCCAATCATTGCCCACTCACCCATTAAACTATCACAACTCAAATCCCACTCACCCATTAAACTATCACCAATAAATACCCACTCACTCACTAAACCATCGCCAATCAATGCCCACTCACCCATTAAACCATCGCCAATCAATGCCCACTCACCCATTAAACTATCGCCAATCAATGGTCACTCACCCATTAAACAATCAGCAATCAATGCCCACTCACCCACTAAACAATCACCAATCAATGCCCACTCACCCACTAAACCATCGCCAATCAATGCCCACTCACCCACTAAACCTTCACCAATCAATGCCCACTCAATCACTAAACCATCGCCAATCAATGCCCACTCACCCTTGAAACCATCGGCAATCAATTTCCACAACCTCTCACTGAGCCATCACCAATCAATGCCCACTCACCCATTAATCCATCGTCAATGAATGCTCACAACCTCTCACTAAACCCTCATCATTCAATGCCCACTCACCCATTAAACCATCGCCAATCAATGCCCACACACCCAATAAACCATCGTCAATCAATGCCCACTCAGCCATTAAACAATCGCTAATCAATGCCCACTCAGCCATTAAATCATCACAATTCAGTGCCCACTCACCCACTAAACCACCACCAATCAATGCCCACTCACCCATTAAACCAGCGCCAATCAATGCTCAGTCACCCATTAGACCATCACCAATCAATGCCCACTCACCCACCAAACCATAACCAATCAAGGCCCACTCACCAATTAAACCATCGCCAATCAATGCCCACTCACCCACTAAACCATAACCAATCAATGCCCACTCACTCACTAAACCAAGACTAATCAATGCCCACTCCCCCACTAAAACATCACCAGTCGGTGCCCACTCACCCATTAAACCATCGCCAATCAATGCCCACTCACCCATGAAACCAGCGCCAATCAATGCTCACTCACCCATGAAACCAGCGCCAATCAATGCTCACTCACACATTCAACCATCACCAAACAAAGCCCACTCACCCACTAAACCATCACCGATCAATGCCCACTCACCCACTAAACCGTCATCAATCAATGCCCACTCACCCACCAAACCATCGCCAATCAATGCCCACTCACCCATTAAACCATCGTCAATCAATGCCCACAACCTCTCACTAAACCATTGCCAATCAATGCCCACTAAACCATCAACAATCAATGCCCACTCACCCACTAAACCATCGCCAATTATTTCCCAATCACCCATTAAACCATCACCAATCAATGCCCACAACCTCTCACTAAACCTTCATCAATCAATGCCCACAACCTCTCACTCAACCATCGTCAATCAATGCCCACTCACCCATTAAACAATCGTCAATCAATGCCCACAACCTCTCACTAAACCCTCGTCAATCAATGCCCACTCACCCATTAAACCATCGCCAATCAATGCCCACTCACCCATTAAACCATCGCCAATCATTGCCAACTCACCCATTAAACTATCACAACTCAAAGCCCACTCACCCATTAAACCATCACCAATCAATGCCCACTCAGCCACTAAACCATCACCAATCAATGCGCACTCACTCACTAAACCATCGCCAATCAATGCCGACTCACCCACTAAACCATCACCAATCAATGCCCACTCACGCACTAATCCATCGCTAATCAATGCCCACTCACCCTTGAAACCATGGCCAATCAATTTCCACAACCTCTCACGAAGCCATCACCAATCAATGCCAACTCACCCATTAATCCATCGTCAATGAATGCTCACAACCTCTCACTAAACCCTCATCAATCAAGGCCCACTCACCCATTAAACCATCGCCAATCAATGCCCACTCACCCACTAAACCATCGTTAATCAATGCCCACTCACCCATAAAACTATCGCCAATCAATGCCCACTCACCCATTAAATCATCACCAATCAATGCCCACTCACCCACTAAACCACCGCCAATCAATGCCCACTCACCCATTAAACCAGCGCCAATCAATGCTCAGTCACCCATTAGACCATCACCAATCAATGCCCAATCACCCACCAAACCATAACCAATCAATGCCCACTCAACAATTAACCATCGCCAATCAATGCCCACTCACCCATTAAACCATCACCAATACTAAACCATCGTCAATCAATGCCCACTCACCCATTAAACCATCGCCAATCAATGCCCACTCACCCATTAAATCACCGCCAATCAATGCCCACTCACCCATGAAACCATCGCCAATCAATGTTCACTCATCCATTAAACCATCGCCAATCAATGCTCACTCACCCAATCAACCATCACCAAACAAAGCCCACTCACCCACTAAACCATCACTGATCAATGCCCACTCACCCACTAAACCATCACCAATCAATGCCCACTCACCCATTAATCCATCGCCAATCAATGCCCACTCACTCATTAAACCATCGCCCATCAATGCCCACTCAACCATTAAACCATAGCCAATCAATGGCCACACACCAATTAAACCATCGCCAATCAATGCCCACTCGCCTGTTCATCCATCGCCAATCAATGCCCACTCACCCGCTAAATCATCACCAATCAATGCGCACTCACCCATTAAACCATCGCCAATCAATGCCCACTCACCCATTAAATCATCACCAATCATTGCCCACTCACCCATTAAACTATCGGCAATCAATGCCCACTCACCCATTAAACCATCGCCAATCAATGCCCACTGACTAAACCATCACCAATCAATGCCCACTCACCCATTAAACTATCATCAATCAATGCCCACTCACTCACTAAACCATCACCAATCAATGCTCACTCACCCATTAAACCATCACCAATCAATGCCCACTCAGCCACTAAACCATCACCAATCAATGCGCACTCACCCACTAAACTATCGCCAATCAATGCCCACTCACCCACTAAACCATCACCAATCAATGCCCACTCACCCATTAAACCATCGCCAATCAATGCCCACTCACCCACTAAACCATCGTCAATCAATGCCCACTCACCCATTAAACCATCACCAATCAATGCCCACTCACCCATTAAATCATCGCCAATCAATGCCCACTCACCCATGAAACCATCGCCAATCAATGCGCACTCATCCATTAAACCATCGCCAATCAATGCTCACTCACCCAATCAACCATCACCAAACAAAGCCCACTCCCCACTAAACCATCACTGATCAATGCCCACTCACCCACTAAACCATCACCAATCAATGCCCACTCACCCATTAATCCATCGCCAATCAATGCCCACTCACTCATTAAACCATCGCCTATCAATGCCCACTCACCCATTAAACCATAGCCAATCAATGGCCACACACCAATTAAACCATCGCCAATCAATGCCCACTCGCCTGTTCATCCATCGCCAATCAATGCCCACTCACCCGCTAAATCATCACCAATCAATGCCCACTCACCCATTAAACCATCGCCAATCAATGCCCACTCACCCATTAAATCATCACCAATCATTGCCCACTCACCCATTAAACTATCGGCAATCAATGCCCACTCACCCATTAAACCATCGCCAATCAATGCCCACTGACTAAACCATCACCAATCAATGCCCACTCACCCATTAAACTATCATCAATCAATGCCCACTCACTCACTAAACCATCACCAATCAATGCGCACTCACCCACTAAACTATCGCCAATCAATGCCCACTCACTCACTAAACCATCGCCAATCAATGCCCACTCACCCTTGAAACCATGGCCAATCAATTTCCACAACCTCTCACAAGGGGGGCATGGTGGCATAGTGGTTAGCACTGTTGCCTCACAGCGCCAGGGACCCGGGTTCAAATCTGGCCTCGGGCGACTGTCTGTGTGGAGTTTGCACATTCTCCCTGTGTCTGCATGGGTTTCCTCCGGGTGCTCCGGTTTCCTCCCACAGTCCAAAGATGTGCAGGTTAGGTTGATTTGGCTATGATAAATTGACCCTTAGTGTTAGGGGATTAAATACGTGGGGTTACTGGGATAGGGTGGGATATGTGTCGGTGCAGGCTCGATGGGCCGAAATGGCCTCTATCTGCACTGTAGATTCTGTGAAAGTCTGTGAAAGCCATCACCAATCAATCCCCACTCACACATTAATCCAGCATCAATGAAAGCTCACAACCTCTCACTAAACCCTCATCAATCAATGCCCACTCACCCATTAAACCATCGCCAATCAATGCCCACTCACCCATTAAACCATCGACAATCAATGCCCACTCACCCATTAAACAATCGCCAATCAATGCCCACTCACCCATTAAATCATCACCAATCAATGCCCACTCACCCATTAAACCATCGCCAATCAATGCCCACTCACCCATTAAACCATCGTCAATCAATGCCCACTCACCCATTAAGCCATCGTCAATCAATGCCCACTCACCCATTAAACAACCGCCAATCAATGCTCAGTCACCCATTAGACCGTCACCAATCAATGCCCACTCACCCACCAAACCATAACCACTCAATGCCCACTCCCCAATTAAACCATCGATAATCAATGCCCACTCACCCACTAAACCATAACCAATCAATGCCCACTCACTCACTAAACCAAGACTAATCAATGCCCACTCACCCACTAAAACATCGCCAATCAGTGCCAACTCACCCATTAAACCATCGCCAATCAATGCCCACTCACCCATGAAACCAGCGCCAATCAATGCCCACGCACCCATTAATCCATCGCGAATCAATGCTCACTCACCCATTAAACCATCGCCAATCAATGTCCACTCACTCATTGAACCATCGCCCATCAATGCCCACTCACCCATTAAACCATCGCCAATCAATGGCCACACACCAATTAAACTATCGCCAATCAATGCCCACTTACCCATTCATCCATCACCAATCAATGCACACTCAACCATTAAACCATCGGCAATCAATGCCCACTCACCCATTATATCATCGCCAATCAATGCCCACTCACAAAACCATCGCCAATCAATGCCCGCTCATCCGTTAAACTATCACAACTCAAATCCCACTCACCCATTAAACTATCACCAATAAATACCCACTCACTCACTAAACCATCGCCAATCAATGCCCACTCACCCATTAAACTATCGCCAATCAATGGTCACTCACCTATTAAACAATCACCAATCAATGCCTACTCAATCACTAAACCATCGCCAATCAATGACCACTCACCCTTGAAACCATGGCCAATCAATTTCCACAACCTCTCACTGAGCCATCACCAATCATTGCCCACTCACCCATTAATCCATCGTCAATGAATGCTCACAACCTCTCACTAAACCCTCATCAATCAATGCCCACTCACCCATTAAACCGTCGCCAATCAATGCCCACACACCCAATAAACCATCGTCAATCAATGCCCACTCAGCCATTAAACAATCGCTAATCAATGCCCACTCAGCCATTAAATCATCACAATTCAGTGCCCACTCACCCACTAAACCACCACCAATCAATGCCCACTCACCCATTGAACCATCGCCCATCAATGCCAACTCACCCATTAAACCATCACCAATCAATGGCCACACACCAATTAAACCATCGCCAATCAATGCCCACTTACCCATTCATCCATCGCCAATCAATGCCCACTCACCCACTAAACCACCACCAATCAATGCCCACTCACCCATTAAACCAGTGCCAATCAATGCTCAGTCACCCATTAGACCATCACCAATCAATGCCCACTCACCCACCAAACCATAACCAATCAATGCCCACTCACCAATTAAACCATCGCCAATCAATGCCCACTCACCCACTAAACCATAACCAATCAATGCCCACTCACTCACTAAACCAAGACTAATCAATGCCCACTCACCCAATAAAATATCGCCAGTCGGTGCCCACTCACCCATTAAACCATCACCAAGCATTGCCCACTCACCCATTAAACTATCACAAATCAAAGCCCACTAACCCATTAAACTATCACCAATAAATGCCCACTCACTCACTAAACCATCGCCAATCAATGCCCACTCACCCATTAAACTATCGCCAATCAATGCTAACTCACCCATTTAACCATCACCAATCAATGCCCACTCAGCCACTAAACCATCACCAATCACTGCTCACTCACCCACTAAACCATTGCCAATCAATGCCCACTCACCCACTAAGCCATCACCAATCAATGCCCACTCACCCACTAAACCATCACCAATCAATGCCCACTCACCCACTAAACCATCACCAATCAATGCCCACTCACCCACTAAACCATCGCCAATCAATGCCCACTCACCCTTGAAACCATGGCCATTCAATTTCCACAACCTCTCACTAACCCCTCACCAATCAGTGCCCACTCACCCATTAACCCATCGTCAATCAAGGCTCACAACCTCTCACTAAACCCTCATCAATCAATGCCCACTCACCCATTAAACCATCGCCAATCAATGCACACTCAACCATTTACCATTGTCAATCAATGCCCACTCACCTATTAAACCATCGCCAATCAATGCCCACTCACCCATAAAATCATCAGCAATCAATGCCCACTCACCCACTAAACTACCGCCAATCAATGCCCACTCACCCATTAAACCAGCGCCAATCAATGCTCAGTCAACCATTAGACCATCACCAATCAATGCCCACTCAGCCACCAAACCATAACCAATCAATGCCCACTCACCAATTAAATCATCGCCAATCAATGCCCACTCACCCACTAAACCATAACCAATCAATGCCCACTCACTCATTAACAAAGACTAATCAATGCCCACTAAATCATCACCAATATATGCCCACTCACCCACTAAACCATCACCAATCAATGCCCACTCACCCATTAATCCATCGCGAATCAATGCTCACTCACCCATTAAACCATCGCCAATCAATGCACACTCACTCATTAAACCAGCGCCCATCAATGCCCACTCACCCATTAAACTATCGCCAATCAGTGCCCACTCACCCATTAAACCATCGCCAATCAATGGCCACACACCAATTAAACCATCGCCAATCAATGCCCACTCACTCACTAAACCATCGCCAATCAATGCCCACTCACCCATTAAACCATCGCCAATCAATACCCACTCACCCATTAAACTATCGCCAATCAATGCTCACTCACCCATTAAACCATCACCAATCAATGCCCACTCAGCCACTAAACCATCACCAATCAATGCGCACTCACTCACTAAACCATCGCCAATCAATGCCGACTCACCCACTAAACCATCACCAATCAATGCCCACTCACGCACTAATCCATCGCTAATCAATGCCCACTCACCCTTGAAACCATGGCCAATCAATTTCCACAACCTCTCACGAAGCCATCACCAATCAATGCCAACTCACCCATTAATCCATCGTCAATGAATGCTCACAACCTCTCACTAAACCCTCATCAATCAAGGCCCACTCACCCATTAAACCATCGCCAATCAATGCCCACTCACCCACTAAACCATCGTCAATCAATGCCCACTCACCCATAAAACTATCGCCAATCAATGCCCACTCACCCATTAAATCATCACCAATCAATGCCCACTCACCCACTAAACCACCGCCAATCAATGCCCACTCACCCATTAAACCAGCGCCAATCAATGCTCAGTCACCCATTAGACCATCACCAATCAATGCCCAATCACCCACCAAACCATAACCAATCAATGCCCACTCACCAATTAACCATCGCCAATCAATGCCCACTCACCCATTAAACCATCACCAATACTAAACCATCATCAATCAATGCCCACTCACCCATTAAACCATCGCCAATCAATGCCCACTCACCCATTAAATCACCGCCAATCAATGCCCACTCACCCATGAAACCATCGCCAATCAATGCTCACTCATCCATTAAACCATCGCCAATCAATGCTCACTCACCCAATCAACCATCACCAAACAAAGCCCATTCACCCACTAAACCATCACTGATCAATGCCCACTCACCCACTAAACCATCACCAATCAATGCCCACTCACCCATTAATCCATCGCCAATCAATGCCCACTCACTCATTAAACCATCGCCCATCAATGCCCACTCACCCATTAAACCATAGCCAATCAATGGCCACACACCAATTAAACCATCGCCAATCAATGCCCACTCGCCTGTTCATCCATCGCCAATCAATGCCCACTCACCCGCTAAATCATCACCAATCAATGCCCACTCACCCATTAAACCATCGCCAATCAATGCCCACTCACCCATTAAATCATCACCAATCAATGCCCACTCACCCACTAAACCACCGCCAATCTATGCCCACTCACCCATTAAACCAGCGCCAAGCAATGCTCAGTCACCCATTAGACCATCACCAATCAATGCCCAATCACCCACCAAACCATAACCAATCAATGCCCACTCACCAATTAACCATCGCCAATCAATGCCCACTCACCCATTAAACCATCGCCAATCAATGCCCACTCACCCACTAAACCATCGTCAATCAATGCCCACTCACCCATTAAACCATCGCCAATCAATGCCCACTCACCCATTAAATCATCGCCAATCAATGCCCACTCACCCATGAAACCATCGCCAATCAATGCTCACTCATCCATTAAACCATCGCCAATCAATGCTCACTCACCAATCAACCATCACCAAACAAAGCCCACTCACCCACTAAACCATCACTGATCAATGCCCACTCACCCACTAAACCATCACCAATCAATGCCCACTCACCCATTAATCCATCGCCAATCAATGCCCACTCACTCATTAAACCATCGCCTATCAATGCCCACTCACCCATTAAACCATAGCCAATCAATGGCCACACACCAATTAAACCATCGCCAATCAATGCCCACTCGCCTGTTCATCCATCGCCAATCAATGCCCACTCACCCGCTAAATCATCACCAATCAATGCCCACTCACCCATTAAACCATCGCCAATCAATGCCCACTCACCCATTAAATCATCACCAATCATTGCCCACTCACCCATTAAACTATCGGCAATCAATGCCCACTCACCCATTAAACCATCGCCAATCAATGCCCACTGACTAAACCATCGCCAATCAATGCCCACTCACCCATTAAACTATCATCAATCAATGCCCACTCACTCACTAAACCATCACCAATCAATGCTCACTCACCCATTAAACCATCACCAATCAATGCCCACTCAGCCACTAAACCATCACCAATCAATGCGCACTCACCCACTAAACTATCGCCAATCAATGCCCACTCACCCACTAAACCATCACCAATCAATGCCCACTCACTCACTAAACCATCGCCAATCAATGCCCACTCACCCTTGAAACCATGGCCAATCAATTTCCACAACCTCTCACAAGGGGGGCATGGTGGCATAGTGGTTAGCACTGTTGCCTCACAGCGCCAGGGACCCGGGTTCAAATCTGGCCTCGGGCGACTGTCTGTGTGGAGTTTGCACATTCTCCCTGTGTCTGCATGGGTTTCCTCCGGGTGCTCCGGTTTCCTCCCACAGTCCAAAGATGTGCAGGTTAGGTTGATTTGGCTATGATAAATTGACCCTTATTGTTAGGGGATTAAATACGTGGGGTTACTGGGATAGGGTGGGATATGTGTCGGTGCAGGCTCGATGGGCCGAAATGGCCTCTATCTGCACTGTAGATTCTGTGAAAGTCTGTGAACGCCATCACCAATCAATCCCCACTCACACATTAATCCAGCATCAATGAAAGCTCACAACCTCTCACTAAACCCTCATCAATCAATGCCCATTCACCCATTAAACCATCGCCAATCAATGCCCACTCACCCATTAAACCATCGACAATCAATGCCCACTCACCCATTAAACAATCGCCAATCAATGCCCACTCACCCATTAAATCATCACCAATCAATGCCCACTCACCCATTAAACCATCGCCAATCAATGCCCACTCACCCATTAAACCATCGTCAATCAATGCCCACTCACCCATTAAGCCATCGTCAATCAATGCCCACTCACCCATTAAACAACCGCCAATCAATGCTCAGTCACCCATTAGACCATCACCAATCAATGCCCACTCACCCACCAAACCATAACCACTCAATGCCCACTCCCCAATTAAACCATCGATAATCAATGCCCACTCACCCACTAAACCATAACCAATCAATGCCCACTCACTCACTAAACCAAGACTAATCAATGCCCACTCACCCACTAAAACATCGCCAATCAGTGCCAACTCACCCATTAAACCATCGCCAATCAATGCCCACTCACCCATGAAACCAGCGCCAATCAATGCCCACGCACCCATTAATCCATCGCGAATCAATGCTCACTCACCCATTAAACCATCGCCAATCAATGCCCACTCACTCATTGAACCATCGCCCATCAATGCCCACTCACCCATTAAACCATCGCCAATCAATGGCCACACACCAATTAAACTATCGCCAATCAATGCCCACTTACCCATTCATCCATCACCAATCAATGCACACTCAACCATTAAACCATCGGCAATCAATGCGCACTCACCCATTATATCATCGCCAATCAATGCCCACTCACAAAACCATCGCCAATCAATGCCCGCTCATCCATTAAACTATCACAACTCAAATCCCACTCACCCATTAAACTATCACCAATAAATAGCCACTCACTCACTAAACCATCGCCAATCAATGCCCACTCACCCATTAAACCATCGCCAATCAATGCCCACTCACCCATTAAACTATCGCCAATCAATGGTCACTCACCCATTAAACAATCACCAATCAATGCCTACTCAATCACTAAACCATCGCCAATCAATGACCACTCACCCTTGAAACCATGGCCAATCAATTTCCACAACCTCTCACTGAGCCATCACCAATCAATGCCCACTCACCCATTAATCCATCGTCAATGAATGCTCACAACCTCTCACTAAACCCTCATCAATCAATGCCCACTCACCCATTAAACCGTCGCCAATCAATGTCCACACACCCAATAAACCATCGTCAATCAATGCCCACTCAGCCATTAAACAATCGCTAATCAATGCCCACTCAGCCATTAAATCATCACAATTCAGTGCCCACTCACCCACTAAACCACCACCAATCAATGCCCACTCACCCATTGAACCATCGCCCATCAATGCCCACTCACCCATTAAACCATCGCCAATCAATGGCCACACACCAATTAAACCATCGCCAATCAATGCCCACTTACCCATTCATCCATCGCCAATCAATGCCCACTCACCCGCTAAATCATCACCAATCAATGCCCACTCACCCATTAAACCATCGCCAATCAATGCCCACTCACCCATTAAATCATCACCAATCAATGCCCACTCACCCATTAAACCATCGCCAATCAATGCCCACTGACTAAACCATCGCCAATCAATGCCCACTCACCCATTAAACAATCATCAATCAATGCCCACTCACTCACTAAACCATCACCAATCAATGCTCACTCACCCATTAAACCATCACCAATCAATGCCCACTCAGCCACTAAACCATCACCAATCAATGCGCACTCACCCACTAAACTATCGCCAATCAATGCACACTCACCCACGAAACCATCACCAATCAATGCCCACTCACTCACTAAACCATCGCCAATCAATGCCCACTCACCCTTGAAACCATGGCCAATCAATTTCCACAACCTCTCACAAGGGGGGCATGGTGGCATAGTGGTTAGCACTGTTGCCTCACAGCGCCAGGGACCCGGGTTCAAATCTGGCCTCGGGCGACTGTCTGTGTGGAGTTTGCACATTCTCCCTGTGTCTGCGTGGGTTTCCTCCGGGTGCTCCGGTTTCCTCCCACAGTCCAAAGATGTGCAGGTTAGGTTGATTTGGCTATGATAAATTGACCCTTAGTGTTAGGGGATTAAATACGTGGGGTTACTGGGATAGGGTGGGATATGTGTCGGTGCAGGCTCGATGGGCCGAAATGGCCTCTATCTGCACTGTAGATTCTGTGAAAGTCTGTGAAAGCCATCACCAATCAATCCCCACTCACACATTAATCCAGCATCAATGAATGCTCACAACCTCTCACTAAACCCTCATCAATCAATGCCCACTCACCCATTAAACCATCGCCAATCAATGCCCACTCACCAATTAAACCATCGACAATCAATGCCCACTCACCCATTAAACAATCGCCAATCAATGCCCACTCACCCATTAAATCATCACCAATCAAGGCCCACTCACCCATTAAACCATCGCCAATCAATGCCCACTCACCCATTAAACCATCGTCAATCAATGCCCACTCACCCATTAAACCATCGTCAATCAATGCCCACTCACCCATTAAACAACCGCCAATCAATGCTCAGTCACCCATTAGACCGTCACCAATCAATGCCCACTCACCCACCAAACCATAACCACTCAATGCCCACTCCCCAATTAAACCATCGATAATCAATGCCCACTCACCCACTAAACCATAACCAATCAATGCCCACTCACTCACTAAACCAAGACTAATCAATGCCCACTCACCCACTAAAACATCGCCAATCAGTGCCAACTCACCCATTAAACCATCGCCAATCAATGCCCACTCACCCATGAAACCAGCGCCAATCAATGCCCACGCACCCATTAATCCATCGCGAATCAATGCTCACTCACCCATTAAACCATCGCCAATCAATGCCCACTCACTCATTGAACCATCGCCCATCAATGCCCACTCACCCATTAAACCATCGCCAATCAATGGCCACACACCAATTAAACTATCGCCAATCAATGCCCACTTACCCATTCATCCATCACCAATCAATGCACACTCAACCATTAAACCATCGGCAATCAATGCCCACTCACCCATTATATCATCGCCAATCAATGCCCACTCACATAACCATCGCCAATCAATGCCCGCTCATCCATTAAACTATCACAACTCAAATCCCACTCACCCATTAAACTATCACCAATAAATACCCACTCACTCACTAAACCATCGCCAATCAATGCCCACTCACCCATTAAACCATCGCCAATCAATGCCCACTCACCCATTAAACTATCGCCAATCAATGGTCACTCACCTATTAAACAATCACCAATCAATGCCTACTCAATCACTAAACCATCGCCAATCAATGACCACTCACCCTTGAAACCATGGCCAATCAATTTCCACAACCTCTCACTGAGCCATCACCAATCAATGCCCACTCACCCATTAATCCATCGTCAATGAATGCTCACAACCTCTCACTAAACCCTCATCAATCAATGCCCACTCACCCATTAAACCATCGCCAATCAATGCCCACACACCCAATAAACCATCGTCAATCAATGCCCACTCAGCCATTAAACAATCGCTAATCAATGCCCACTCAGCCATTAAATTATCACAATTCAGTGCCCATTCACCCACTAAACCACCACCAATCAATGCCCACTCACCCATTGAACCATCGCCCATCAATGCCCACTCACCCATTAAACCATCGCCAATCAATGGCCACACACCAATTAAACCATCGCCAATCAATGCCCACTTACCCATTCATCCATCGCCAATCAATGCCCACTCACCCACTAAACCACCACCAATCAATGCCCACTCACCCATTAAACCAGTGCCAATCAATGCTCAGTCACCCATTAGACCATCACCAATCAATGCCCACTCACCCACCAAACCATAACCAATCAATGCCCACTCACCAATTAAACCATCGCCAATCAATGCCCACTCACCCACTAAACCATAACCAATCAATGCCCACTCACTCACTAAACCAAGACGAATCAATGCCCACTCACCCAATAAAATATCGCCAGTCGGTGCCCACTCACCCATTAAACCATCATCAAGCATTGCCCACTCACCCATTAAACTATCACAAATCAAAGCCCACTAACCCATTAAACTATCACCAATAAATGCCCACTCACTCACTAAACCATCGCCAATCAATGCCCACTCACCCATTAAACTATCGCCAATCAATGCTAACTCACCCATTTAACCATCACCAATCAATGCCCACTCAGCCACTAAACCATCACCAATCACTGCTCACTCACCCACTAAACCATCGCCAATCAATGCCCACTCACCCACTAAGCCATCACCAATCAATGCCCACTCACCCACTAAACCATCACCAATCAATGCCCACTCACCCACTAAACCATCACCAATCAATGCCCACTCACCCACTAAACCATCGCCAATCAATGCCCACTCACCCTTGAAACCATGGCCATTCAATTTCCACAACCTCTCACTAAGCCCTCACCAATCAATGCCCACTCACCCATTAACCCATCGTCAATCAATGCTCACAACCTCTCACTAAACCCTCATCAATCAATGCCCACTCACCCATTAAACCATCGCCAATCAATGCACACTCAACCATTTACCATTGTCAATCAATGCCCACTCACCTATTAAACCATCGCCAATCAATGCCCACTCACCCATAAAATCATCAGCAATCAATGCCCACTCACCCACTAAACTACCGCCAATCAATGCCCACTCACCCATTAAACCAGCGCCAATCAATGCTCAGTCAACCATTAGACCATCACCAATCAATGCCCACTCACCCACCAAACCATAACCAATCAATGCCCACTCACCAATTAAACCATCGCCAATCAATGCCCACTCACCCACTAAACCATAACCAATCAATGCCCACTCACTCATTAACAAAGACTAATCAATGCCCACTAAATCATCACCAATATATGCCCACTCACCCACTAAACCATCACCAATCAATTCCCACTCACCCATTAATCCATCGCGAATCAATGCTCACTCACCCATTAAACCATTGCCAATCAATGCACACTCACTCATTAAACCAGCGCCCATCAATGCCCACTCACCCATTAAACTATCGCCAATCAATGCCCACTCACCCATTAAACCATCGCCAATCAATGGCCACACACCAATTAAACCATCGCCAATCAATGCCCACTCACCCATTCATCCATCGCCAATCAATGCCCACTCACCCGCTAAACCATCGGCAATCAATGCCCACTCACCCATTAAATCATCGCTAATCAATGCACACTCACCCATTAAACCATCGGCAATCAATGCCCACTCACCCATTAAACAATCGCCAATCAATTCCCACTCACTCACTAAACTATCGCCAATCAATGCCCACTCACCCACTAAACTATCATCAATCAATGGGCACTCACTCACTAAATCATCGCCAATCAATGCCCACTCACCCATTAAACCATCACCAATCAATGCCCACTCACCCATTAAACCATCACCAATCAATGCCCACTCACCCATTAAACCATCGCCAATCAATGCCCACTCACCCACTAAACCATCGTCAATCAATGCCCACTCACACATAAAACCATCGCCAATCAATGCCCACTCACCCATTAAATCATCACCAATAATGCCCACTCACCCACTAAACCACCGCCAATGAATGCCCACTCACCAATTAACCATCGCCAATCAATGCCCACTCATCCATTAAACTAACGCCAATCAATGTCCACTCACCCACTAAACCATCGTCAATCAATGCCCACTCACCCATTAAAACAGTGCCAATCAATGCTCACTAGCCCATTAGACCATTGCCAAACAATGCCCACTCACCCACTAAACCACAACCAATCCATGCCCACTCACTCACTAAACCATCACCAATCAATACGCACTCACCCATTAGACCATCGGCAATCAATGCCCACTCACCCACTAAACCATAACCATTCAATGCCCACTCACTCACTAAACCAAGAATAATCAATGCCCACTCACCCACTAAACCATCGCCAATCAGTGCCCACTCAGCCATTAAACTTTCACCAATCAATGCCCACTCACTCACTAAACCATCGCCAATCAATGCCCACTCTCCCATTAAACCATCGCCTATCAATGCCCACCACCCATTAAACCATCGCCAATCAATGCCCACTCACCCACTAAACCTTCACCATTCAATGACCACTCACCCACTAAACAAACTCCAATCAATGCCCACTCACACACTAAATCATCACCAATCAATGCCCACTCACCCATTAAATCATCGCCAATCAATGCCCACTCACCCATTAAACCATCACCAATCAATGCACACTCACCCATAAAACCAGGGCCAATCAATGCTCACTCACCCATTAGACCATCGCCAATCAATTCCCACTCACCCACTAAGCCATAACCAATCCATGCCCACTCACTCACTAAACCATCAACAATCAATGCCCACTCACCCATTAGACCACTGCCAATCAATGCCCACTCACCCACCAAACCATAACAAATCAACGCTCACTCACTCACTAAACCATCGCCAATCAATGCCCACTAAACAACTAAACCATCGCCAATCAATGCCCACTCACCCATTAAACAATCACCAATCAATGCCCACTCACCCAACAAACCATCCTCAATCAATGCCCACTCACCCATTAAACCATCGTCAAACAATGCCCACAACCTCTCACTAAACCATTGCCAATCAATGCCCACTAACCCACTAAACCATTTCCAATCAATGCCCACTCACCCACTAAACCATCGCCAATCAATTCCCAATCACCCATTAAACCATCACCAATCAATGCCCACAACCTCTCACTAAACCTTCATCAATCAATGCCCACAACCTCTCACTAAACCCTCATCAATCAATGCCAACTCACCCATTAAACCATCACCAATCATTGCCCACTCACCCATTAAATCATCACCAATCATTGCCCACTCACCCATTAAACTATCACAACTCAAATCCCACTCACCCATTAAACTATCACCAATAAATACCCACTCACTCACTAAACCATCGCCAATCAATGCCCACTCACCCATTAAACCATCACCAATCAATGCCCACTCACCCATTAAGCTATCGCCAATCAATGGTCACTCACCCATTAAACAATCACCAATCAATGCCCACTCACCCACTAAACAATCACCAATCAATGCCCACTCACCCACTAAACCATCGCCAATCAATGCCCACTCACCCACTAAACCTTCACCAATCAATGCCCACTCAATCACTAAACCATCGCCAATCAATGCCCACTCACCCTTGAAACCATCGGCAATCAATTTCCACAACCTCTCACTGAGCCATCACCAATCAATGCCCACTCACCCATTAATCCATCGTCAATGAATGCTCACAACCTCTCACTAAACCCTCATCATTCAATGCCCACTCACCCATTAAACCGTCGCCAATCAATGCCCACACACCCAATAAACCATCTTCAATCAATGCCCACTCAGCCATTAAACAATCGCTAATCAATGCCCACTCAGCCATTAAATCATCACAATTCAGTGCGCACTCACCCACTAAACCACCACCAATCAATGCCCACTCACCCATTAGACCATCACCAATCAATGCCCACTCACCCACCAAACCATAACCAATCAATGCCCACTCACTCACTAAACCAAGACTAATCAATGCCCACTCCCGCACTAAAACATCGCCAGTCGGTGCCCACTCACCCATTAAACCATCGCCAATCAATGCCCACTCACCCATGAAACCAGCGCCAATCAATGCTCACTCACCCAATAAACCATCGCCAATCAATGCTCACTCACACATTCAACCATCACCAAACAAAGCCCACTCACCCACTAAACCATCACCGATCAATGCCCACTCACCCACTAAACCGTCATCAATCAATGCCCACTCACCCACCAAACCATCGCCAATCAATGCCCACTCACCCATTAAACCATCGTCAATCAATGCCCACAACCTCTCACTAAACCATTGCCAATCAATGCCCATTAAACCATCAACAATCAATACCCACTCACCCACTAAACCATCGCCAATTATTTCCCAATCACCCATTAAACCATCACCAATCAATGCCCACAACCTCTCACTAAACCTTCATCAATCAATGCCCACAACCTCTCACTAAACCATCGTCAATCAATGCCCACTCACCCATTAAACAATCGTCAATCAATGCCCACAACCTCTCACTAAACCCTCGTCAATCAATGCCCACTCACCCATTAAACCATCGCCAATCAATGCCCACTCACCCATTAAACCATCGCCAATCATTGCCAACTCACCCATTAAACTATCACAACTCAAAGCCCACTCACCCATTAAACTATCACCAATAAATGCCCACTCACTCACTAAACCATCGCCAATCAATGCCCACTCACCCATTAAACCATCGCCAATCAATACCCACTCACCCATTAAACTATCGCCAATCAATGCTCACTCACCCATTAAACCATCACCAATCAATGCCCACTCAGCCACTAAACCATCACCAATCAATGCGCACTCACTCACTAAACCATCGCCAATCAATGCCGACTCACCCACTAAACCATCACCAATCAATGCCCACTCACGCACTAATCCATCGCTAATCAATGCCCACTCACCCTTGAAACCATGGCCAATCAATTTCCACAACCTCTCACGAAGCCATCACCAATCAATGCCAACTCACCCATTAATCCATCGTCAATGAATGCTCACAACCTCTCACTAAACCCTCATCAATCAATGCCAACTCACCCATTAAACCATCGCCAGTCAATGCCCACTCACCCACTAAACCATCGTCAATCAATGCCCACTCACCCATAAAACCATCGCCAATCAATGCCCACTCACCCATTAAATCATCACCAATCAATGCCCACTCACCCACTAAACCACCGCCAATCAATGCCCACTCACCCATTAAACCAGCGCCAATCAATGCTCAGTCACCCATTAGACCATCACCAATCAATGCCCAATCACCCACCAAACCATAACCAATCAATGCCCACTCACCAATAAACCATCGCCAATCAATTCCCACTCACCCATTAAACCATCGCCAATCAATGCCCACTCACCCATTAAACCATAGACAATCAATGGCCACACACCAATTAAACCATCGCCAATCAATGCTCACTCATCCATTAAATCATCGCCAATCAATGCTCACTCACCCAATCAACCATCACCAAACAAAGCCCACTCACCCACTAAACCATCACTGATCAATGCCCACTCACCCACTAAACCATCACCAATCAATCCCACTCACCCATTAATCCATCGCCAATCAATGCCCACTCACTCATTAAACCATCGCCCATCAATGCCCACTCACCCATTAAACCATAGACAATCAATGGCCACACACCAATTAAACCATCGCCAATCAATGCCCACTCGCCTGTTCATCCATCGCCAATCAATGCCCACTCACCCGCTAAATCATCACCAATCAATGCCCACTCACCCATTAAACCATCGCCAATCAATGCCCACTCACCCATTAAATCATCACCAATCATTGCCCACTCACCCATTAAACTATCGGCAATCAATGTCCACTCACCCATTAAACCATCGCCAATCAATGCCCACTGACTAAACCATCGCCAATCAATGCCCACTCACCCATTAAACTATCATCAATCAATGCCCACTCACTCACTAAACCATCACCAATCAATGCTCACTCACCCATTAAACCATCACCAATCAATGCCCACTCACCCGCTAAACCATCACCAATCAATGCCCACTCACTCACTAAACCATCGCCAATCAATGCCCACTCACCCTTGAAACCATGGCCAATCAATTTCCACACCCTCTCCCTAAGCCATCACCAATCAATCCCCACTCACACATTAATCCAGCATCAATGAATGCTCACAACCTCTCACTAAACCCTCATCAATCAATGCCCACTCACCCATTAAAACATCACCAATCAATGCCCACTCACCCATTAAACCATCGTCAATCAATGCCCACTCACCCATTAAACAATCGCCAATCAATGCCCACTCACCCATTAAATCATCACCAATCAATGCCCACTCACCCATTAAACCATCGCCAATCAATGCCCACTCACCCATTAAACCATCATCAATCAATGCCCACTCACCCATTAAACCATCGTCAATCAATGCCCACTCACCCATTAAACAACCGCCAATCAATGCCCACTCACCCATTAAACCAGCGCCAATCAATGCTCAGTCACCCATTAGACCATCACCAATCAATGCCCACTCACCCACCAAACCATAACCACTCAATGCCCACTCACCCATTAAACCATCGCCAATCAATGCCCACTCACCCATTAAACCATCGCCAATCATTGCCAACTCACCCATTAAACTATCACAACTCAAAGCCCACTCACCCATTAAACTATCACCAATAAATGCCCACTCACTCACTAAACCATCGCCAATCAATGCCCACTCACCCATTAAACCATCGCCAATCAATACCCACTCACCCATTAAACTATCGCCAATCAATGCTCACTCACCCATTAAACCATCACCAATCAATGCCCACTCAGCCACTAAACCATCACCAATCAATGCGCACTCACTCACTAAACCATCGCCAATCAATGCCGACTCACCCACTAAACCATCACCAATCAATGCCCACTCACGCACTAATCCATCGCTAATCAATGCCCACTCACCCTTGAAACCATGGCCAATCAATTTCCACAACCTCTCACGAAGCCATCACCAATCAATGCCAACTCACCCATTAATCCATCGTCAATGAATGCTCACAACCTCTCACTAAACCCTCATCAATCAATGCCAACTCACCCATTAAACCATCGCCAGTCAATGCCCACTCACCCACTAAACCATCGTCAATCAATGCCCACTCACCCATAAAACCATCGCCAATCAATGCCCACTCACCCATTAAATCATCACCAATCAATGCCCACTCACCCACTAAACCACCGCCAATCAATGCCCACTCACCCATTAAACCAGCGCCAATCAATGCTCAGTCACCCATTAGACCATCACCAATCAATGCCCAATCACCCACCAAACCATAACCAATCAATGCCCACTCACCAATAAACCATCGCCAATCAATTCCCACTCACCCATTAAACCATCGCCAATCAATGCCCACTCACCCATTAAACCATAGACAATCAATGGCCACACACCAATTAAACCATCGCCAATCAATGCTCACTCATCCATTAAATCATCGCCAATCAATGCTCACTCACCCAATCAACCATCACCAAACAAAGCCCACTCACCCACTAAACCATCACTGATCAATGCCCACTCACCCAATAAACCATCACCAATCAATCCCACTCACCCATTAATCCATCGCCAATCAATGCCCACTCACTCATTAAACCATCGCCCATCAATGCCCACTCACCCATTAAACCATAGACAATCAATGGCCACACACCAATTAAACCATCGCCAATCAATGCCCACTCGCCTGTTCATCCATCGCCAATCAATGCCCACTCACCCGCTAAATCATCACCAATCAATGCCCACTCACACATTAAACCATCGCCAATCAATGCCCACTCACCCATTAAATCATCACCAATCATTGCCCACTCACCCATTAAACTATCGGCAATCAATGCCCACTCACCCATTAAACCATCGCCAATCAATGCCCACTGACTAAACCATCGCCAATCAATGCCCACTCACCCATTAAACTATCATCAATCAATGCCCACTCACTCACTAAACCATCACCAATCAATGCTCACTCACCCATTAAACCATCACCAATCAATGCCCACTCACCCGCTAAACCATCACCAATCAATGCCCACTCACTCACTAAACCATCGCCAATCAATGCCCACTCACCCTTGAAACCATGGCCAATCAATTTCCACACCCTCTCACTAAGCCATCACCAATCAATCCCCACTCACACATTAATCCAGCATCAATGAATGCTCACAACCTCTCACTAAACCCTCATCAATCAATGCGCACTCACCCACTAAACCACCGCCAATCAATGCCCACTCACCCATTAAACCAGTGCCAATCAATGCTCAGTCACCCATTAGACCATCACCAATCAATGCCCACTCACCAATTAAACCATCGCCGATCAAAGCCCACTCACTCACTAAACCAAGGCTAATCAATGCCCACTCACCCACTAAAACATCGCCAGTCAGTGCCCACTCACCTATTCAAACATCGCCAATGAATGCCCACTCACCCATGAATCCAGCGCCAATCAATGCTCACTCCCCCATTAAACCATCGCCAATCAATGCCCAATCAGCCAGTAAACCATCACCAATCAATGCGCACTCACCCACTAAACCATCGCCAATCAATGCCCACTCACCCACTAAGCCATCACCAATCAATGCCCACTCACATACTAAACCATCGCCAATCAATGCTCACTCACCCATTAAACCATCACCAATCAATGCCCACTCAGCCACTAAAACATCACCAATCAATGCGCACTCACCCACTAAACCATCGCCAATCAATGCCCACTCACCCACTAAACCATCACCAATCAATGCCAACTCGCCCATTAATCCATCGCCAAACAATGCCCACTCACCCATTAAACCATTGCCAATCAATGCCCACTCACCCACTAAACCATCATCAATCAATGCCCACTCACCCATTAAACCATCGCCAATCAATGCCCACTCACCCATTAAATCATCACCAATCAATGCCCACTCACCCACTAAACCACTGCCAATCAATTCCCACTCACCCATTAAACCAGCACCAATCAATGCTCAGTCACCCATTAGACCATCAACAATCAATGCCCACTCACCCACCAAACCATAACCAATCAATGCCCACTCACCAATTAAACCATCACTAATCAATGCCCACTCACTCACCAAACCAAGATTAATCAATGCCCACTCACCCACTAAAACATCGCCAATCAGTGCCCACTCACCCATTAAACCATCGCCAATCAATGCCACTCACCCATGAAACCAGCGCCAATCAATGCTCACTCACCCATTAAACCATCGCCAATCAATGCTCACTCACCCATTCAACCATCACCAAACAAAGCCCACTCACCCACTAAACCATCACTGATCAATGCCCACTCACCCACTAAACCATCACCAATCAATGCCACTCACCCTCTAAACCATCGCCAATCAATGCCCACTCACCCATTAATCCATCGCGAATCAATGCTCACTCACCCATTAAACCATCGCCAATCAATGCCCACTCACTCATTAAACCATCGCCCATCAATGGCCACACACCAATTAAACCATCGCCAATCAATGCCCACTCACCCATTCATCAATCGCCAATCAACGCCCACTCATCCATTAAACCATCGCCAATTAAAGCCACCTCACCCACTAAACCATCACCAATCAATGCCCACTCACCCATTAAACCATCACCAATCAAAGCCCACTCACCCATTAACCCATTGCCAGTCAATGCCCACTCACCCATTAAACCATCGCCAATCAATGCCCACTCACCCACTAAACCATCGTCAATCAATGCCCACTCACCCATTAAACCATTGCCAATCAATGCCAACTCACCCATTAAACCCTCGCAAATCAATGCCCACACACCCATTAAATCATCGCCAATCAATGCCCACTCACCCATTAAAACAGTGCCAATCAATGCTCACTCACCCATTCGACCATTGCCATTTAATGCCCACTTACCCACTAAACCATAACCAATCCATGCCCACTCACTCACTAAACCATCACCACTCAATACCCACTCACCCATTAGACCATCGCCAATCAATGCCCACTCATCCACTAAACCATAACCAACCAATGCCCACTCACTCACTAAACCAAGACTAATCAATGCCCACTCACCCACTAAACCATCACCAATCAGTGCCCACTCACCCATTAAACTATCACAAATCAATTCCCACTCACTCACTAAAACATCGCCAATCAATGCCCAGTCACCAATTAAACCATCGCCAATCAATGCCCACTCACCCACTAAACCATCACCAATCAATGCCCACTCACCCACTAAACAATCGCCAATCAATGCCCACTCACACACAGAACATCACCAATCAATGCTCACTCACCCATTAAACCATCAACAATCAATGCCCACTCACCCACTAAACCATCACCCATCAATGCCCGCTCACCCATTAAACCATCACCAATCAATGCCCACTCACCCATTAAACTATCACAAATCAATGCCCACTCACCCATAAAACCAGCGCCAATCAATGCTCACTCACCCAATAGACCATCGCCAATCAATGCCCACTCACCCACTGAACCATAACCAATCCATGCGCACTCACTCACTAAACCATCACCAATCAATGCCCACTCACCCATTAGACCATCGCCAATCAATGACCACTCACCCACTAAACCATAACCAATCAACGCCCACTCACTCACTAAACCAAGACTAATCAATGCCCACTCACCCACTAAACCATCGCCAATCAGTGCCCACTCACCCATTAAACTATGACCAATCAATGCCCACTCACTCACTAAAACATCGCCAATCAATGCCCACTCACTCATTAAACCATCGCCAATCAATGCTCACTCAGCAAGTAAACCATCACCAATCAATGCTCACTCACCCATTAAACCAGCACCAATCAATGCCCACTCACCTATTAAACCATTGCCAATCAATGCCCACTCACCCACTAAACCATCGCCAATCAATGCTAACTCACCCATTAAACCAGCACCAATCAATGCCCACTCACCCACTAAACCATCGCCAATCAATGCCCACTCACCCATTAAACCATCGCCAATCAATGCCCACTCACCCATTACACCATCGCCAATCAATGCCCATTCATCCACTAAAACATCGCCAATCAATGCCCACTCACCCATTAAACCATCGCCAATCAATGCCCACTCACACATTAAACCATCGCCACTCAATGCTCACTCACCCACTAAACCATCACCAATCAATGCCCACTCACCCAACAAACTATCACCAAACAATGCCCACTCACTCACTAAATCATCAACAATCAATGCCCACGCAACCACTAAACCATCGCCAATCAATGCCCACTCATCCGCTAAACCAAGACTGATCAATGAAAGCTGTCCCATTAAAATATCACCAATCAATGCACACCCACCCATGTAACCATCACCAATCAATGCCCACTCACCCACTAAACCATCACCAATCAATGCCCAGTCACCCATTAAACCATTGCCAATCAATGCCCACTCACCCACTAAACCATCACCAATCAATTCCCACGCACCCACTAAACCATCACCAATCAATGCCCACTCACCCATTAAACCATTGCCAATCAATGACCACTCAACCACTAAACCATCACCAATCAATGCCCACTCACCCACTAAATCATCACCAATCAATGCCCACTCACCCATTAAACCATCGCCAATCAATGCACACTCACTCACTAAACCAGCACCAATCAATGCCCACTCACCCAGTAAAATAAGAATAATCAATGCCAGCTGTCTCATTAACCCATCACCAATCAATGCCCACTGACCCATTAAACCATCACCAATCAATGCCCACTCACCCACTAAACCATCACCAATCAATGCCCACTCACCCACTAAACCATCACCAATCAATGCCCACTCACCCATTAAACCATTGCCAATCAATGCCAACTAAACCATCACCAATCAATGCCCACTCACCCACTAAATCATCACCAATCAAAGCCCACTCACCCATTAAACCATCGCCAATCAATGCCCACTCACTCACTAAACCAGCAACAATCAATGCCCACTCACCCGTTAAATCAAGACGAATCAATGCCAGCTGTCTCATTAAACCATCACCAATCAATGCCCACTGACCCATTAAACCATCAACAATCAATGCCCACTCACCCACTAAACCATCGCCAATCATTGCCCACTCACCCATTAAACCATTGCCAATCAATGACCACTCACTCACTAAACCAGCACCAATCAATGCCCACTCACCCATTAAACCAAGACTAATCAATGACAGCTGTCTCATTAAACCATCACCAATCAATGCCCACTAATCCATTAAACCATCACCAATCAATGCCCAATCACCCACTAAACCATCACCAATCAATGCCCAGTCACCCATTAAGCCATTGCCAATCAATGCCCACTCACCCACTAAACCATCACCAATCAATGCCCACTCACCCATTAAAATATCATCAATCAATGCCCACTCACTCACTAAACCATCGCCAATCAATGCTCACTCACCCATTAAACCATCACCAATCAACGCCCACTCATCCATTAAACCATCACCAATCAATGCCCGCTCACCCATTAAACCATCGCCAATTAAAGCCACCTCACCCACTAAACCATCACCAATCAATGCCCACTCACCCATTAAACCATCACCAATCAAAGCCCACTCACCCATTAACCCATTGCCAGTCAATGCCCACTCACCCATTAAACCAACGCCAATCAATGCCCACTCACCCACTAATCCATCGTCAATCAATGCCCACTCACCCATTAAACCATCGCCAATCAATGCCAACTCACCCATTAAACCCTCGCAAATCAATGCCCACTCACCCATTAAATCATCGCCAATCAATGCTCACTCACCCATTAGACCATTGCCATTTAATGCCCACTTACCCACTAAACCATAACCAATCCATGCCCACTCACTCACTAAACCATCACCACTCAATACCCACTCACCCATTAGACCATCATCAATCAATGCCCACTCACCCATTAAACCATCGCCAATCAATGCCCACTCACCCATTAAATCATCACCAATCAATGCCCACTCACCCACTAAACCACTGCCAATCAATTCCCACTCACCCATTAAACCAGCACCAATCAATGCTCAGTCACCCATTAGACCATCAACAATCAATGCCCACTCACCCACCAAACCATAACCAATCAATGCCCACTCACCAATTAAACCATCACTAATCAATGCCCACTCACTCACCAAACCAAGATTAATCAATGCCCACTCACCCACTAAAACATCGCCAATCAGTGCCCACTCACCCATTAAACCATCGCCAATCAATGCCACTCACCCATGAAACCAGCGCCAATCAATGCTCACTCACCCATTAAACCATCGCCAATCAATGCTCACTCACCCATTCAACCATCACCAAACAAAGCCCACTCACCACTAAACCATCACTGATCAATGCCCACTCACCCAATAAACCATCACCAATCAATGCCCACTCACCCTCTAAACCATCGCCAATCAATGCCCACTCACCCATTAATCCATCGCGAATCAATGCTCACTCACCCATTAAACCATCGCCAATCAATGCCCACTCACTCATTAAACCATCGCCCATCAATGGCCACACACCAATTAAACCATCGCCAATCAATGCCCACTCACCCATTCATCAATCGCCAATCAACGCCCACTCATCCATTAAACCATCGCCAATTAAAGCCACCTCACCCACTAAACCATCACCAATCAATGCCCACTCACCCATTAAACCATCACCAATCAAAGCCCACTCACCCATTAACCCATTGCCAGTCAATGCCCACTCACCCATTAAACCATCGCCAATCAATGCCCACTCACCCACTAAACCATCGTCAATCAATGCCCACTCACCCATTAAACCATTGCCAATCAATGCCAACTCACCCATTAAACCCTCGCAAATCAATGCCCACACACCCATTAAATCATCGCCAATCAATGCCCACTCACCCATTAAAACAGTGCCAATCAATGCTCACTCACCCATTCGACCATTGCCATTTAATGCCCACTTACCCACTAAACCATAACCAATCCATGCCCACTCACTCACTAAACCATCACCACTCAATACCCACTCACCCATTAGACCATCGCCAATCAATGCCCACTCATCCACTAAACCATAACCAACCAATGCCCACTCACTCACTAAACCAAGACTAATCAATGCCCACTCACCCACTAAACCATCACCAATCAGTGCCCACTCACCCATTAAACTATCACAAATCAATTCCCACTCACTCACTAAAACATCGCCAATCAATGCCCAGTCACCAATTAAACCATCGCCAATCAATGCCCACTCACCCACTAAACCATCACCAATCAATGCCCACTCACCCACTAAACAATCGCCAATCAATGCCCACTCACACACAGAACATCACCAATCAATGCTCACTCACCCATTAAACCATCAACAATCAATGCCCACTCACCCACTAAACTATCACCCATCAATGCCCGCTCACCCATTAAACCATCACCAATCAATGCCCACTCACCCATAAAACCAGCGCCAATCAATGCTCACTCACCCAATAGACCATCGCCAATCAATGCCCACTCACCCACTGAACCATAACCAATCCATGCCCACTCACTCACTAAACCATCACCAATCAATGCCCACTCACCCATTAGACCATCGCCAATCAATGACCACTCACCCACTAAACCATAACCAATCAACACCCACTCACTCACTAAACCAAGACTAATCAATGCCCACTCACCCACTAAACCATCGCCAATCAGTGCCCACTCACCCATTAAACTATGACCAATCAATGCCCACTCACTCACTAAAACATCGCCAATCAATGTCCACTCACTCATTAAACCATCGCCAATCAATGCTCACTCAGCAAGTAAACCATCACCAATCAATGCTCACTCACCCATTAAACCAGCACCAATCAATGCCCACTCACCTATTAAACCATTGCCAATCAATGCCCACTCACCCACTAAACCATCGCCAATCAATGCTAACTCACCCATTAAACCAGCACCAATCAATGCCCACTCACCCACTAAACCATCACCAATCAATGCCCACTCACCCATTAAACCATCGCCAATCAATGCCCACTCACCCATTACACCATCGCCAATCAATGCCCATTCATCCACTAAAACATCGCCAATCAATGCCCACTCACCCATTAAACCATCGCCAATCAATGCCCACTCACACATTAAACCATCGCCACTCAATGCTCACTCACCCACTAAACCATCACCAATCAATGCCCACTCACCCAACAAACTATCACCAAACAATGCCCACTCACTCACTAAATCATCAACAATCAATGCCCACGCAACCACTAAACCATCGCCAATCAATGCCCACTCATCCGCTAAACCAAGACTGATCAATGAAAGCTGTCCCATTAAAATATCACCAATCAATGCACACCCACCCATGTAACCATCACCAATCAATGCCCACTCACCCACTAAACCATCACCAATCAATGCCCAGTCACCCATTAAACCATTGCCAATCAATGCCCACTCACCCACTAAACCATCACCAATCAATTCCCACGCACCCACTAAACCATCACCAATCAATGCCCACTCACCCATTAAACCATTGCCAATCAATGACCACTCAACCACTAAACCATCACCAATCAATGCCCACTCACCCACTAAATCATCACCAATCAATGCCCACTCACCCATTAAACCATCGCCAATCAATGCACACTCACTCACTAAACCAGCACCAATCAATGCCCACTCACCCAGTAAAATAAGAATAATCAATGCCAGCTGTCTCATTAACCCATCACCAATCAATGCCCACTGACCCATTAAACCATCACCAATCAATGCCCACTCACCCACTAAACCATCACCAATCAATGCCCACTCACCCACTAAACCATCACCAATCAATGCCCACTCACCCATTAAACCATTGCCAATCAATGCCAACTAAACCATCACCAATCAATGCCCACTCACCCACTAAATCATCACCAATCAAAGCCCACTCACCCATTAAACCATCACCAATCAATGCCCACTCACTCACTAAACCAGCAACAATCAATGCCCACTCACCCGTTAAATCAAGACGAATCAATGCCAGCTGTCTCATTAAACCATCACCAATCAATGCCCACTGACCCATTAAACCATCAACAATCAATGCCCACTCACCCACTAAACCATCGCCAATCATTGCCCACTCACCCATTAAACCATTGCCAATCAATGACCACTCACTCACTAAACCAGCACCAATCAATGCCCACTCACCCATTAAACCAAGACTAATCAATGACAGCTGTCTCATTAAACCATCACCAATCAATGCCCACTAATCCATTAAACCATCACCAATCAATGCCCAATCACCCACTAAACCATCACCAATCAATGCCCAGTCACCCATTAAGCCATTGCCAATCAATGCCCACTCACCCACTAAACCATCACCAATCAATGCCCACTCACCCATTAAAATATCATCAATCAATGCCCACTCACTCACTAAACCATCGCCAATCAATGCTCACTCACCCATTAAACCATCACCAATCAACGCCCACTCATCCATTAAACCATCACCAATCAATGCCCGCTCACCCATTAAACCATCGCCAATTAAAGCCACCTCACCCACTAAACCATCACCAATCAATGCCCACTCACCCATTAAACCATCACCAATCAAAGCCCACTCACCCATTAACCCATTGCCAGTCAATGCCCACTCACCCATTAAACCAACGCCAATCAATGCCCACTCACCCACTAATCCATCGTCAATCAATGCCCACTCACCCATTAAACCATCGCCAATCAATGCCAACTCACCCATTAAACCCTCGCAAATCAATGCCCACTCACCCATTAAATCATCGCCAATCAATGCTCACTCACCCATTAGACCATTGCCATTTAATGCCCACTTACCCACTAAACCATAACCAATCCATGCCCACTCACTCACTAAACCATCACCACTCAATACCCACTCACCCATTAGACCATCATCAATCAATGCCAACTCACCCATTAAACCATCGCCAATCAATGCCCACTCACCCATTAAATCATCACCAATCAATGCCCACTCACCCACTAAACCACTGCCAATCAATTCCCACTCACCCATTAAACCAGCACCAATCAATGCTCAGTCACCCATTAGACCATCAACAATCAATGCCCACTCACCCACCAAACCATAACCAATCAATGCCCACTCACCAATTAAACCATCACTAATCAATGCCCACTCACTCACCAAACCAAGATTAATCAATGCCCACTCACCCACTAAAACATCGCCAATCAGTGCCCACTCACCCATTAAACCATCGCCAATCAATGCCACTCACCCATGAAACCAGCGCCAATCAATGCTCACTCACCCATTAAACCATCGCCAATCAATGCTCACTCACCCATTCAACCATCACCAAACAAAGCCCACTCACCCACTAAACCATCACTGATCAATGCCCACTCACCCAATAAACCATCACCAATCAATGCCCACTCACCCTCTAAACCATCGCCAATCAATGCCCACTCACCCATTAATCCATCGCGAATCAATGCTCACTCACCCATTAAACCATCGCCAATCAATGCCCACTCACTCATTAAACCATCGCCCATCAATGGCCACACACCAATTAAACCATCGCCAATCAATGCCCACTCACCCATTCATCAATCGCCAATCAACGCCCACTCATCCATTAAACCATCGCCAATTAAAGCCACCTCACCCACTAAACCATCACCAATCAATGCCCACTCACCCATTAAACCATCACCAATCAAAGCCCACTCACCCATTAACCCATTGCCAGTCAATGCCCACTCACCCATTAAACCATCGCCAATCAATGCCCACTCACCCACTAAACCATCGTCAATCAATGCCCACTCACCCATTAAACCATTGCCAATCAATGCCAACTCACCCATTAAACCCTCGCAAATCAATGCCCACACACCCATTAAATCATCGCCAATCAATGCCCACTCACCCATTAAAACAGTGCCAATCAATGCTCACTCACCCATTCGACCATTGCCATTTAATGCCCACTTACCCACTAAACCATAACCAATCCATGCCCACTCACTCACTAAACCATCACCACTCAATACCCACTCACCCATTAGACCATCGCCAATCAATGCCCACTCATCCACTAAACCATAACCAACCAATGCCCACTCACTCACTAAACCAAGACTAATCAATGCCCACTCACCCACTAAACCATCACCAATCAGTGCCCACTCACCCATTAAACTATCACAAATCAATTCCCACTCACTCACTAAAACATCGCCAATCAATGCCCAGTCACCAATTAAACCATCGCCAATCAATGCCCACTCACCCACTAAACCATCACCAATCAATGCCCACTCACCCACTAAACAATCGCCAATCAATGCCCACTCACACACAGAACATCACCAATCAATGCTCACTCACCCATTAAACCATCAACAATCAATGCCCACTCACCCACTAAACCATCACCCATCAATGCCCGCTCACCCATTAAACCATCACCAATCAATGCCCACTCACCCATTAAACCATCACAAATCAATGCCCACTCACCCATAAAACCAGCGCCAATCAATGCTCACTCACCCAATAGACCATCGCCAATCAATGCCCACTCACCCACTGAACCATAACCAATCCATGCCCACTCACTCACTAAACCATCACCAATCAATGCCCACTCACCCATTAGACCATCGCCAATCAATGACCACTCACCCACTAAACCATAATCAATCAACACCCACTCACTCACTAAACCAAGACTAATCAATGCCCACTCACCCACTAAACCATCGCCAATCAGTGCCCACTCACCCATTAAACTATGACCAATCAATGCCCACTCACTCACTAAAACATCGCCAATCAATGCCCACTCACTCATTAAACCATCACCAATCAATGCTCACTCAGCAAGTAAACCATCACCAATCAATGCTCACTCACCCATTAAACCAGCACCAATCAATGCCCACTCACCTATTAAACCATTGCCAATCAATGCCCACTCACCCACTAAACCATCGCCAATCAATGCTAACTCACCCATTAAACCAGCACCAATCAATGCCCACTCACCCACTAAACCATCACCAATCAATGCCCACTCACCCATTAAACCATCGCCAATCAATGCCCACTCACCCATTACACCATCGCCAATCAATGCCCATTCATCCACTAAAACATCGCCAATCAATGCCCACTCACCCATTAAACCATCGCCAATCAATGCCCACTCACACATTAAACCATCGCCACTCAATGCTCACTCACCCACTAAACCATCACCAATCAATGCCCACTCACCCAACAAACTATCACCAAACAATGCCCACTCACTCACTAAATCATCAACAATCAATGCCCACGCAACCACTAAACCATCGCCAATCAATGCCCACTCATCCGCTAAACCAAGACTGATCAATGAAAGCTGTCCCATTAAAATATCACCAATCAATGCACACCCACCCATGTAACCATCACCAATCAATGCCCACTCACCCACTAAACCATCACCAATCAATGCCCAGTCACCCATTAAACCATTGCCAATCAATGCCCACTCACCCACTAAACCATCACCAATCAATTCCCACGCAACCACTAAACCATCACCAATCAATGCCCACTCACCCATTAAACCATTGCCAATCAATGACCACTCAACCACTAAACCATCACCAATCAATGCCCACTCACCCACTAAATCATCACCAATCAATGCCCACTCACCCATTAAACCATCGCCAATCAATGCACACTCACTCACTAAACCAGCACCAATCAATGCCCACTCACCCAGTAAAATAAGAATAATCAATGCCAGCTGTCTCATTAACCCATCACCAATCAACGCCCACTGACCCATTAAACCATCACCAATCAATGCCCACTCACCCACTAAACCATCACCAATCAATGCCCACTCACCCACTAAACCATCACCAATCAATGCCCACTCACCCATTAAACCATTGCCAATCAATGCCAACTAAACCATCACCAATCAATGCCCACTCACCCACTAAATCATCACCAATCAAAGCCCACTCACCCATTAAACCATCGCCAATCAATGCCCACTCACTCACTAAACCAGCAACAATCAATGCCCACTCACCCGTTAAATCAAGACTAATCAATGCCAGCTGTCTCATTAAACCATCACCAATCAATGCCCACTGACCCATTAAACCATCAACAATCAATGCCCACTCACCCACTAAACCATCGCCAATCATTGCCCACTCACCCATTAAACCATCGCCAATCAATGACCACTCACTCACTAAACCAGCACCAATCAATGCCCACTCACCCATTAAACCAAGACTAATCAATGACAGCTGTCTCATTAAACCATCACCAATCAATGCCCACTAATCCATTAAACCATCACCAATCAATGCCCAATCACCCACTAAACCATCACCAACCAATGCCCAGTCACCCATTAAGCCATTGCCAATCAATGCCCACTCACCCACTAAAACATCACCAATCAATGCCCACTCACCCATTAAAATATCATCAATCAATGCCCGCTCACTCACTAAACCATCGCCAATCAATGCTCACTCACCCATTAAACCATCACCAATCAACGCCCACTCATCCATTAAACCATCACCAATCAATGCCCGCTCACCCATTAAACCATCGCCAATTAAAGCCACCTCACCCACTAAACCATCACCAATCAATGCCCACTCACCCATTAAACCATCACCAATCAAAGCCCACTCACCCATTAACCCATTGCCAGTCAATGCCCACTCACCCATTAAACCAACGCCAATCAATGCCCACTCACCCACTAATCCATCGTCAATCAATGCCCACTCACCCATTAAACCATCGCCAATCAATGCCAACTCACCCATTAAACCCTCGCAAATCAATGCCCACTCACCCATTAAATCATCGCCAATCAATGCTCACTCACCCATTAGACCATTGCCATTTAATGCCCACTTACCCACTAAACCATAACCAATCCATGCCCACTCACTCACTAAACCATCACCACTCAATACCCACTCACCCATTAGACCATCGCCAATAAATGCCCACTCACCCACTAAACCATAACCAACCAATGCCCACTCACTCACTAAATCAAGACTAATCAATGCCCACTCACCCACTAAACCATCACCAATCAGTGCCCACTCACCCATTAAACTATCACAAATCAATTCCCACTCACTCACTAAACCATCGCCAATCAATGCCCAGTCACCAATTAAACCATCGCCAATCAATGCCCACTCACCCACTAAACCATCACCAATCAATGCCCACTCACCCACTAAACAATCGCCAATCAATGCCCACTCACACACAGAACATCACCAATCAATGCCCACTCGCCCATTAAACCATCGCCAATCAATGCTCACTCACCCATTAAACCATCAACAATCAATGCCCACTCACCCACTAAACCTTCACCCATCAATGCCCGCTCACCCATTAAACCATCACAAATCAATGCCCACTCACCCATTAAACCATCACAAATCAATGCCCACTCACCCATAAAACCAGCGCCAATCAATGCTCACTCACCCATTAGACCATCGCCAATCAATGCCCACTCACCCACTGAACCATAACAAATCCGTGCCCACTCACTCACTAAACCATCACCAATCAATGCCCACTCACCCATTAGACCATCGCCAATCAATGACCACTCACCCACTAAACCATAACCAATCAACACCCACTCACTCACTAAACCAAGACTAATCAATGCCCAATCACCCACTAAACCATCGCCAATCAGTGCCCACTGACCCATTAAACGATCACCAATCAATGCCCACTCACCCACTAAGCCATCACCAATCAATGCCCACTCACCCACTAAACCATCACCAATCAATGCCCACTCACCCATTAAACCATTGCCAATCAATGCCCACTAAACCATCACCAATCAATGCCCACTCTCCCACTAAATCATCACCAATCAAAGCCCACTCACCCATTAAACCATCGCCAATCAATGCCCACTCACTCACTAAACCAGCAACAATCAATGCCCACTCACCCGTTAAATCTAGACTAATCAATGCCAGCTGTCTCATTAAACCATCACCAATCAATGCCCACTGACCCATTAAACCATCAACAATCAATGCCCACTCACCCACTAAACCATCGCCAATCATTGCCCACTCACCCATTAAACCATCGCCAATCAATGACCACTCACTCACTAAACCAGCACCAATCAATGCCCACTCACCCATTAAACCAAGACTAATCAATGACAGCTGTCTCATTAAACCATCACCAATCAATGCCCACTAATCCATTAAACCATCACCAATCAATGCCAAATCACCCACTAAACCATCACCAATCAATGCCCAGTCACCCATTAAACCATTGCCAATCAATGCCCACTCACTCACTGAACCATCACCAATCAATTCCCACTCACCCACTAAACCATCACCAATCAATGCCCACTCACCCATTAAAATATCATCAATCAATGCCCGCTCACTCACTAAACCATCGCCAATCAATGCTCACTCACCCATTAAACCATCACCAATCAATGCCCACTCATCCATTAAACCATCACCAATCAATGCCCGCTCACCCATTAAACCATCGCCAATCAATGCCAACTCACCCATTAAACCCTCGCAAATCAATGCCCACTCACCCATTAAATCATCGCCAATCAATGCTCACTCACCCATTAGACCATTGCCATTTAATGCCCACTTACCCACTAAACCATAATCAATCCATGCCCACTCACTCACTAAATCATCACCACTCAATACCCACTCACCCATTAAACCATCGCCAATCAATGCCAACTCACCCATTAAACCCTCGCAAATCAATGCCCACTCACCCATTAAATCATCGCCAATCAATGCTCACTCACCCATTAGACCATTGCCATTTAATGACCACTCACCCACTAAACCATAACCAACCAATGCCCACTCACTCACTAAACCAAGACTAATCAATGCCCACTCACCCACTAAACCATCACCAATCAGTGCCCACTCACCCATTAAACTATCACAAATCAATTCCCACTCACTCACTAAACCATCGCCAATCAATGCCCAGTCACCAATTAAACCATCGCCAATCAATGCCCACTCACCCACTAAACCATCACCAATCAATGCCCACTCACCAACTAAACAATCGCCAATCAATGCCCACTCACACACAGAACATCACCAATCAATGCCCACTCACCCATTAAACCATCGCCAATCAATGCTCACTCACCCATTAAACCATCAACAATCAATGCCCACTCACCCACTAAACCATCACCCATCAATGCCCGCTCACCCATTAAACCATCACCAATCAATGCCCACTCACCCATTAAACCATCACAAATCAATGCCCACTCACCCATAAAACCAGCACCAATCAATGCTCACTCACCCATTAGACCATCGCAAATCAATGCCCACTCACCCACTGAACCATAACCAATCCATGCCCACTCACTCATTAAACCATCGCCCATCAATGCCCACTCACCCATTAAACCATCGCCAATCAATGGCCACACACCAATTAAACCATCGCCAATCAATGCCCACTCACCCAATCAACCATCGCCAATCATTGCCCAATCAGCCGCTAAACCATCACCAATCAATGCCCACTCAACCATTAAACCATCGCCAATCAATGCACACTCACCCATTAAACCATCGGCAATCAATGCCCACTCACCCATGAAACCATCGCCAATCAATGCCCACTCACTAAACCATTGCAAATCAATGCCCACTCACCCATTAAACTATCATCAATCAATGCCCACTCACTCACTAAACCATCGCCAGTCAATGCTCACTAACCCATTAAGCCATCACCAATCAATGCCCACTCACTCATTAAACCATCACCAATCAATGCCCACTCACCCATTAAACCATCGCCAACTAAAGCCACCTCACCCATTAAACCATCGCCAATCAATACCCACTAACCCATTAAACTATTGCCAATCAATGCTCACTCACCCATTAAACCATCACCAATCAATGCCCACTCAGCCACTAAACCATCACCAATCAATGCGCACTCACCCACTAAACCATCGCCAATCAATGCCCACTCACCCATTAATCCATCGCGAATCAATGCCCACTCACTCATTAAACCATCGCCCATCAATGCCCACTCACCCATTAAACCATCGCCAATCAATGGCCACACACCAATTAATCCATCGCCAATCAATGCACACTCACCCATTAAACCATCGGCAATCAATGCCCACTCACCCATTAAACAATCGCCAATCAATGCCCACTCACTAAACCATTGAAAATCAATGCCCACTCACCCATTAAACTATCATCAATCAATGCCCACTCACTCACTAAACCATCGCCAGTCAATGCTCACTAACCCATTAAACCATCACCAATCAATGCCCACTCACGCATTAAACCATCACCAATCAATGCCCACTCACCCATTAAACCTTTGCCAATTAAAGCCACCTCACCCATTAAACCATCGCCAATCAATACCCACTCACCCATTAAACTATCGCCAATCAATGCTCACTCACCCATTAAACCATCACCAATCAATGCCCACTCAGCCACTAAACCATCACCAATCAATGCGCACTCACCCACTAAACCATCGCCAATCAATGCCGACTCACCCACTAAACCATCGTCAATCAATGCCCACTCACCCATTAAACCATCGCCAATCAATGCCCACTCACCCATTAAATCATCACCAATCAATGCGCACTCACCCACTAATCCACCGCCAATCAATGCCCACTCACCCATTAAACCAGTGCCAATCAATGCTCAGTCACCCATTAGACCATCACCAATCAATGCCCACTCACCATACAAACCATAACCAATCAATGCCCACTCACCAATTAATACATCACCAATCAATGCCCACACACCCACTAAACCATAAACAATCAATGCCCACTCACTCATTAAACCAAGACTAATCAATGCCCACTCAGCCACTAAAACGTCGCCAGTCAGTGCCCACTCATCCATTAAACCATCGCCAATCAATGCCCACTCACCCATTAAACCAGCGCCAATCAATGCTCACTCACCCATTCAACCATCACCAAACAAAGCCCACTCACCCACTAAGCCATCACCGATCAATGCCCACTCACCCACTAAACCATCATCAATCAATGCCCACTCACCCACTAAACCATCGCCAATCAATGCCCACTCACCCATTAAACCATCGTCAATCAATGCCCACAATCTCTCACTAAACCATTGCCAATCAATGCCCACTAACCCACTAAACCATCGCCAATCAATTACCACTCATCCATTAAACCATCGCCAATCAATGCCCACTCACCCATGAAACCAGCGCCAATCAATGCTCACTCACCCATTAAACCATCACCAATCAATGCTCACTCACCCATTCAACCATCACCAAACAAAGCCCACTCACCCACTAAACCATCACTGATCAATGCCCACTCACCCACTAAAACATCACCAATCAATGCCCACTCACTCACTAAACCATCGCCAATCAATGCCCACTCACCCATTAATACATCGCGAATCAATGCCCACTCACTCATTAAACCATCGCCCATCAATACCCACTCACCCATTAAAACATCGCCAATCAATGGCCATACACCATTTAAATCATCACCAATCAATGCCAACTCACCCATTCATCCATCGCCAATCAATGCCCACTCACCCGCTAAACCATCACCAATCAATGCCCACACACCCATTAAACCGTCGCCAATCAATGCACACTCACCCATTAAACCATCGGCAATCAATGCCCAATCACCCATTAAACCATCGCCAATCAGTGCACACTCACTAAACCATTGCCAATCAATGCCCACTCACCCATTAAACTATCATCAATCAATGCCCACTCACTCACTAAACCATCGCCAATCAATCCTCACTCACACATTAAACCATTACCAATCAATGCCCACTCACCCATTAAACTATCACCAATCAATGCCCACTCATCCATTAAACCATCGCAAATTAAAGCGACCTCACCCATTAAACCATCGCCAATCAATACCCACTCACCCATTAAACTATCGCCAATCAATGCTCACTCACCCATTAAACCATCACCAATCAATGCCCACTCAGCCACTAAACCATCACCAATCAATGCGCACTCACCCACTAAACCATCGCCAATCAATGCCGACTCACCCACTAAACCATCACCAATCAATGCCCACTCACCAACTAAACCATCGCCAATCAATGCCCACCATCGCCAATCAATGCCCACTCACCCTTGAAACCATGGCCAATCAATTTCCACAACCTCTCACTAAGCCATCACCAATCAATGCCCACTCACCCATTAATCCATCGTCAATGAATGCTCACAACCTCTCACTAAACACTCATCAATCAATGCCCACTCACCCATTAAACCATCACCAATCAATGCCCACTCACCCACTAAACCATCATCAATCAATGCCCACTCACCAATTAAACCATCGCCAATCAATGCCCACTCACCCATTAAATCATCACCAATCAATGCCCACCCACCCACTAAACCACCGCCAATCAATGCCCACTCACCCATTAAACCAGCGCCAATCAATGCTCAGTCACCCATTAGACCATCACCAATCAATGCCCACTCACCGACCAAACCATAACCAATCAATGCCCACTCACCAATTAAACCATCGCCAATCAATGCCAACTCACCCACTAAACCATAACCAATCAGTGCCCCTTCACTCACTAAACCAAGACTAATCAATGCCCATTCACCCACTAAAACATCACCAATCAGTGCCCACTCACCCATTAAACCATCACCAATCAATGCCCACTCACCCATGAAACCAGCGCCAATCAATGCTCACTCACCCATTAAACCATCGCAAATCAATGCTCACTCACCCATTCAACCCTCACCAAACAAAGCCCACTCACCCACTAAACCATCACTGATCAGTGCCCACTCACCCACTAAACCATCACCAATCAATGCCCACTCACCCACTAAACCATCGCCAATAAATGCCCACTCACCCATTAATCCATCGCGAATCAATGCTCACTCACCCATTAAACCATCACCAATCAATGCCCACTCACTCATTAAACCGTCGCCCATCAATGCCCACTCACCCATTAAACCATCGCCAATCAATGGCCACACACCAATTAAACCATCGCCAATCAATGACCACTCACCCATTCATCCATCGCCAATCAATGCCCACTCACCCGCTAAACCATCACCAATCAATGCCCACTCACCCATTAAAACATCGCCAATCAATGCACACTCACCCATTAAACCATCGCCAATCAATGCCCACTCACCCATTAAACCATCGCCAATTAAAGCCACCTCACCCACTAAACCATCACCAATCAATGCACACTCACCCATTAAACCATCACCAATCAATGCCCACTCACCCATTAAACCATCGCCACTCAATGCCCACTCACCCATTAAACCATCGCCAATCATTGCCCACTCACCCACTAAACCAAGACTAATCAATGCCCACTCACCCACTAAACCATCACCAACCAGTGCCCACTCACCCATTAAACTATCACAAATAAATGCCCACTCACTCACTAAAACATCACCAATCAATGCCCATTCATCCATTAAATTTTCACCAATCAATGCCCACTCACTCACTAAACCATCGCCAATCAACCATCACCAATCAATGCCCACTCACCCACTAAACCATCACAAATCAACGCCCACTCACCCATTAAATCATCGCCAATCAATGCTCACTCACCCATTAAACCATCGCCAATCAATGCCCACTCACCCACTAAACCATCACCCATCAATGCCTGCTCACCTATTAAACCATCACCAATCAATGCCCACTCATCCATTAAACCATCACCAATCAATGCCCACTCACCCATGAAACCAGCGCCAATCAATTCTCACTCACCCATTAGACCATCGCCAATCAATGCCCACTCACCCACTAAACCATAACCAATCCATGCCCACTCACTCACCAAACCATCACCAATCAATGCCCACTCACCCATTAGAACATTGCCAATAAATGCCCACTCACCCACTAAACACTAACCAATCAACGCCCACTCACTCACTAGAACAAATCTAATCAATGCTCACTCACCCATTAAACCATGACCAATCAATGCCCAATCAGCCACTAAACCATCACCAATCAATGCGCACTCACCCACTAAACCATCGCCAATCAATGCCCACTCACCCACTAAAACATCACCAATCAATGCCCACTCGCCCACTAAACCATCGCCAATCAATGCTCACTCACCCATTCAACCATCACCAAACAAAGCCCACTCACCCACTAAGCCATCACCGATCAATGCCCACTCACCCACTAAACCATCATCAATCAATGCCCACTCACCCACTAAACCATCGCCAATCAATGCCCACTCACCCATTAAACCATCGTCAATCAATGCCCACAATCTCTCACTAAACCATTGCCAATCAATGCCCACTAACCCACTAAACCATCGCCAATCAATTACCACTCATCCATTAAACCATCGCCAATCAATGCCCACTCACCCATGAAACCAGCGCCAATCAATGCTCACTCACCCATTAAACCATCACCAATCAATGCTCACTCACCCATTCAACCATCACCAAACAAAGCCCACTCACCCACTAAACCATCACTGATCAATGCCCACTCACCCACTAAAACATCACCAATCAATGCCCACTCACTCACTAAACCATCGCCAATCAATGCCCACTCACCCATTAATACATCGCGAATCAATGCCCACTCACTCATTAAACCATCGCCCATCAATACCCACTCACCCATTAAAACATCGCCAATCAATGGCCATACACCATTTAAATCATCACCAATCAATGCCCACTCACCCATTCATCCATCGCCAATCCATGCCCACTCACCCGCTAAACCATCACCAATCAATGCCCACACACCCATTAAACCGTCGCCAATCAATGCACACTCACCCATTAAACCATCGGCAATCAATGCCCAATCACCCATTAAACCATCGCCAATCAGTGCACACTCACTAAACCATTGCCAATCAATGCCCACTCACCCATTAAACTATCATCAATCAATGCCCACTCACTCACTAAACCATCGCCAATCAATCCTCACTCACACATTAAACCATTACCAATCAATGCCCACTCACCCATTAAACTATCACCAATCAATGCCCACTCACCCATTAAACCATCGCAAATTAAAGCGACCTCACCCATTAAACCATCGCCAATCAATACCCACTCACCCATTAAACTATCGCCAATCAATGCTCACTCACCCATTAAACCATCACCAATCAATGCCCACTCAGCCACTAAACCATCACCAATCAATGCGCACTCACCCACTAAACCATCGCCAATCAATGCCGACTCACCCACTAAACCATCACCAATCAATGCCCACTCACCCACTAAACCATCGCCAATCAATGCCCACCATCGCCAATCAATGCCCACTCACCCTTGAAACCATGGCCAATCAATTTCCACAACCTCTCACTAAGCCATCACCAATCAATGCCCACTCACCCATTAATCCATCGTCAATGAATGCTCACAACCTCTCACTAAACACTCATCAATCAATGCCCACTCACCATTAAACCATCACCAATCAATGCCCACTCACCCACTAAACCATCGTCAATCAATGCCCACTCACCAATTAAACCATCGCCAAGCAATGCCCACTCACCCATTAAATCATCACCAATCAATGCCCACCCACCCACTAAACCACCGCCAATCAATGCCCACTCACCCATTAAACCAGCGCCAATCAATGCTCAGTCACCCATTAGAACATCACCAATCAATGCCCACTCACCGACCAAACCATAACCAATCAATGCCCACTCACCAATTAAACCATCGCCAATCAATGCCAACTCACCCACTAAACCATAACCAATCAGTGCCCCTTCACTCACTAAACCAAGACTAATCAATGCCCATTCACCCACTAAAACATCACCAATCAGTGCCCACTCACCCATTAAACCATCACCAATCAATGCCCACTCACCCATGAAACCAGCGCCAATCAATGCTCACTCACCCATTAAACCATCGCAAATCAATGCTCACTCACCCATTCAACCCTCACCAAACAAAGCCCACTCACCCACTAAACCATCACTGATCAGTGCCCACTCACCCACTAAACCATCACCAATCAATGCCCACTCACCCACTAAACCATCGCCAATAAATGCCCACTCACCCATTAATCCATCGCGAATCAATGCTCACTCACCCATTAAACCATCACCAATCAATGCCCACTCACTCATTAAACCGTCGCCCATCAATGCCCACTCACCCATTAAACCATCGCCAATCAATGGCCACACACCAATTAAACCATCGCCAATCAATGACCACTCACCCATTCATCCATCGCCAATCAATGCCCACTCACCCGCTAAACCATCACCAATCAATGCCCACTCACCCATTAAAACATCGCCAATCAATGCACACTCATCCATTAAACCATCGCCAATCAATGCCCACTCACCCATTAAACCATCGCCAATTAAAGCCACCTCACCCACTAAACCATCACCAATCAATGCACACTCACCCATTAAACCATCACCAATCAATGCCCACTCACCCATTAAACCATCGCCACTCAATGCCCACTCACCCATTAAACCATCGCCAATCATTGCCCACTCACCCACTAAACCAAGACTAATCAATGCCCACTCACCCACTAAACCATCACCAACCAGTGCCCACTCACCCATTAAACTATCACAAATAAATGCCCACTCACTCACTAAAACATCACCAATCAATGCCCATTCATCCATTAAATTTTCACCAATCAATGCCCACTCACTCACTAAACCATCGCCAATCAATGCCCACTCACCCATTAAACCATCACCAATCAATGCCCACTCACCCATTAAACCATCATCAATCAATGCCTTCTCACCCACGAAACCATCACCAATCAATGCCCACTCACCCACTAAACCATCACAAATGAACGCCCACTCACCCATTAAACCATCGCCAATCAATGCTCACTCACCCATTAAACCATCGCCAATCAATGCCCACTCACCCACTAAACCATCACCCATCAATGCCTGCTCACCTATTAAACCATCACCAATCAATGCCCACTCATCCATTAAACCATCACCAATCAATGCCCACTCACCCATGAAACCAGCGCCAATCAATTCTCACTCACCCATTAGACCATCGCCAATCAATGCCCACTCACCCACTAAACCATAACCAATCCATGCCCACTCATTCACCAAACCATCACCAATCAATGCCCACTCACCCATTAGAACATTGCCAATAAATGCCCACTCACTCACTAAACACTAACCAATCAACGCCCACTCACTCACTAGAACAAATCTAATCAATGCTCACTCACCCATTAAACCATGACCAATCAATGCCCAATCAGCCACTAAACCATCACCAATCAATGCGCACTCACCCACTAAACCATCGCCAATCAATGCCCACTCACCCACTAAAACATCACCAATCAATGCCCACTCGCCCACTAAACCATCGCCAATCAATGCCCACTCAACCGTGAAACCATGGCCAATCAATTTCCACAACCTCTCACTAAGCCATCACCAATCAATGCCCACTCTCCCATTAATCCATCGTCAATGAATGCTCACAACCTCTCACTAAACCCTCATCAATCAATGCCCACTCACCCATTAAACCATTGCCAATCAATGCTCACACACCCACTAAACCATCGTCAATCAATGCCCACTCACCCATTAAACCATCGCCAAACAATGCCCACTCACCCATTAAAGCATCCACCAATCAATGCGCACTCACCCACTAAACCACCGCCAATCAATGCCCACTCACCCATTAAACCAGCGCCAATCAATGCTCAGTCACCCATTAGACCATCACCAATCAATGCCCACTCACCCACCAAATCATAACCAATCAATGCCCACTCACCAATTGAACCATCGCCAATCAATGCCCACTCACCCACTAAACCATAACCAATCAATGCCCACTCACTCACTAAACCCAGACTAATCAATGCCCACCCTCCCACTAAAACATCGCCAGTCAGTGCCCACTCACCCATTAAACCATCGCCAATCAATGCCCACTCACCCATTAAACCATCGCCAATCAATTCCCAATCACCCTTTAAACCATCACCAATCAATGCCCACAACCTCTCACTAAACCTTCATCAATCAATGCCCACAACCTCTCACTAAACCATCGTCAATCAATGCCCACTCACCCATTAAACAATCGTTAACAGTGCCCACAACCTCTCACCAAACCCTCATCAATCAATGCCCACTCACCCATTAAACCATGGCCAATCAATGCCCTCTCACCCATTAAACTATCGCCAATCAATGCTCACTCACCCATTAAACCATCACCAATCAATGCCCACTCAGCCACTAAACCATCACCAATCAATGCGCACTCACCCACTAAACCATCGCCAATCAATGCCCACTCACACACTAAACCATCACCAATCAATGCCCACTCACCCACTAAATCATCGCCAATCAATGCCCACTCACCCTTGAAACCATGGCCAATCAATTTCCACAACCCGTGTTTGCGTGGGTTTCCTCCGGGTGCTCCGGTTTCCTCCCACAGTCCAAAGATGTGCGGGCTAGGTTGATTGGCTATGATAAATTGACCCTTAGTGTTAGGGGGATTAAATACGTTGGGTTATGGGGATCGGGTGGGATATGTGTCGGTGCAGGCTCGATGGGCCGAAATGGCCTCTATCTGCACTGTGGGGTCTGTGTGATTCTGTGTGTGTGAACCTCTCACTAAGCCATCACCAATCAATCCCCACTCACCCCACTCACCCACTAAAACATCGCCAATCAGTGCCCACTCACCCACTAAAACATCGCCAATCAGTGCCCACTCACCCATTAAACCATCGCCAATCAATGCCCACTCACCCATGAAACAAGCGCCAATCAATGCTCACTCACCCATTAAACCATCGCCAATCAATACTCACTCACCCATTCAACCATCACCAAACAAAGCCCACTCACCCACTAAACCATCACTGATCAATGCCCACTCACCCACTAAACCATCGCCAATCAATGCACACTCACCCATTAATCCATCGCAAATCAATGCTAACTCAGCCATTAAACCATCGCCAATCAATGCCCACTCACTCATTAAACCATCGCCCATCAATGCCTACTCACCCATTAAACCATCGCCAATCAATGGCCACACACCAATTAAACCATCGCCAAACAATGCCCACTCACCCATTCATCCATCGCCAATCAATGCCCACTCACCCGCTAAACCATCACCAATCAATGCCCACTCAACCATTAAACCATCGCCAATCAATGCACACTCACCCATTAAACCATCGGCAATCAATGCCCACACACCCATTAAACCATCGCCAATCAATGAACACTCACTAAACCATTGCCAATCAATGCCCACTCATGCACTAAACCATCGGCAATCAATGCCCACTCACCTAGTCAACCATCGCCAATCAATGCCCACTCACTAAACCATTGCCAATCAATGCCCACTCACCCATTAAACTATCATCAATCAATTCCCACTCACTCACTAAACCATCGCCAGTCAATGCTCACTAACCCATTAAACCATTACCAATCAATGCCCACTCAACCATTAAACCATCACTAATCAATGCCCACTCACCCATTAAACCATCGCCAATTAAAGACACCTCACCCATTAAACCATCGCCAATCAATGCCCTCTCACCCATTAAACTATCGCCAATCAATGCTCACTCACCCATTAAACCATCACCAATCAATGCCCACTCAGCCACTAAACCATCACCAATCAATGCGCACTCACCCACTAAACCATCGCCAATCAATGCCCACTCACTCACTAAACCATCACCAATCAATGCGCACTCACCCACTAAACCATCGCCAATCAATGCTGACTCACCCACTAAACCATCACCAATCAATGCCCACTCACCCACTAAACCATCGCCAATCAATGCCCACTCACCCTTGAAACCATGGCCAATCAATTTCCACAACCTCTCACTAAGCCATCACCAATCAACGCCCACTCACCCATTGATCCATCGTCAATGGATGCTCACAACCTCTCACTAAACCCTCATCAATCAATGCCCACTCACGCATTAAACCATCGCCAATCAATGCCCACTCACACACTAAACCATCGTCAATCAATGCCCACTCACCCATTAAACCATCGCCAATCAATGCCCACTCACCCATTAAATCATCACCAATCAATGTGCACTCACCCACTAAACCACCGCCAATCAATGCCCACTCACCCATTAAAGCAGCGCCAATCAATGCTCAGTCACCCATTAGACCATCACCAATCAATGCCCACTCACCATACAAACCATAACCAATCAATGCCCACTCACCAATTAAACCATCGCCAATCAATGCCCACTCACCCACTAAACCATAAACAATCAATGCCCACTCACTCATTAAACCAAGACTAATCAATGCCCACTAACCCACTAAAACATCGCCAGTCAGTGCCCAATCACCCATTAAACCATCGCCAATCAATGCCCACTCACCCATGAAACCAGCGCTAATCAATGCTCACTCACCCATTCAACCATCACCAAACAAAGCCCACTCACCCACTAAGCCATCACCGATAAATGCCCACTTACCCACTAAACCATCGCCAATCGATGCCCACTCACCCATTAAACCATCGTCAATCAATGCCCACAACCTCTCACTAAACCATTGCCAATCAATGCCCACTAACCCACTAAACCATCACCAATCAATACCCACTCACCCACTAAACCATCGCCAATCAATTCCCAATCACCCATTAAACCATCACCAATCAATGCCCACAACTTCTCACTAAACCTTCATCAATAAATGCCCACAACCTCTCACAAAACCATCGTCAATCAATGCCCACTCACCCATTAAACAATCGTCAATCAATGCCCACAACCTCTCACTAAACCCTCGTCAATCAATGCCCACTCACCCATTAAACCATCGCCAATCAATGCCCACTCACCCATGAAATCATCACCAACCAATGCGCCCTCACCCACTAAACCACCGCCAATCAATGCCCACTCACCCACTAAAACATCGCCAGTTAGTGCCCACTCACCCATTAAACCATCGCCAATCAATGCCCACTCACCCATTAAACCATCGCCAATCAATTCCCAATCACCCTTTAAACCATCACCAATCAATGCCCACAACCTCTCACTAAACCTTCATCAATCAATGCCCACAACCTCTCACTAAACCATCGTCAATCAATGCCCACTCACCCATTAAACAATTGTCAATCAATGCCCACAAACTCTCACTAAACCCTCATCAATCAATGCCCACTCACCCATTAAACTATCACCAATAAATGCCTACTCATTCACTAAACCATCGCCAATCAATGCCCACTCACCCATTAAACCATCGCCAATCAATGCCCACTCACATATTAAACTATCGCCAATCAATGCCCACTCAGCCACTAAACCATCACCAATCAATGCACACTCACCCACTAAACCAGCGCCAATCAATGCCCACTCACACACTAAACCATCACCAATCAATGCCCACTCACCCACTAAATCATAACGAATCAATGCCCACTCACTCACTAAACCAAGACTAATCAATGCCCACTCACCCACTAAAACATTGCCAATCAGTGCCCACTCACCCATTACACCATCGCCAATCAATGCCCACTCACCCATGAAACCAGCGCCAATCAATGTTCACTCAACCATTATACGATCGCCAATCAATGCTCACTCACCCATTCAACCGTCACCAAATAAACCCCACTCACCCACTAAACCATCACTGATCAATGACCACTCACCCACTAAACTATCACCAATCAATGCCCACTCATCCACTAAACCATCGGCAATCAATGCCCACTCACCCATTAATCCATCGCGAATCAATGCTCACTCACCCATTAAACCATCGCCAATCAATGCCCACTCACTCATTAAACCATCGCCCATCAATGCCCACTCACCCATTAAACAATCGCCAATCAATGGCCACACACCAAATAAACCGTCGCCAATCAATGCCCACTCACCCATTCATCCATCGCCAATCAATGCCCACTCACCCGCTAAACCATCACCAATCAATGCCCACTCACCCATTAAACCATCGCCAATCAATGCACACTCACCCATTAAACTATTGCCAATCAATGCTCACTCACCCATTAAACCATCACCAATCAATGCCCACTCAGCCACTAAACCATCGCCAATCAATGCCCACTCACCCGCTAAAAAATCACCAATCAATGCCCACTCACCCATTAAACCATCGCCAATCAATGCCCACTCACCCTTGAAACCATGGCCAATCAATTTCCACAACCTCTCACTAAGCAATCACCAATCAGTGCCCACCCACCCATTAATCCATCGTCAATGAATGCTCACAACCTCTCACTAAACCCTCATCAATCAATGCCCACTCACCCATTAAACCATTGCCAATCAATGCCCACACACCCACTAAACCATCGTCAATCAATGCCCACTCACCCATTAAACCATCGCCAATCAATGCCCACTCACCCATTAAACATCCACCAATCAATGCGCACTCACCCACTAAACCACCGCCAATCAATGCCCACTCACCCATTAAACAAGCGCCAATCAATGCTCAGTCACCCATTAGATCATCACCAATCAATGCCCACTCACCCACCAAATCATAACCTATCAATGCCCACTCACCAATTAAACCATCGCCAATGAATGCCCACTCACCCACTAAACCATAACCAATCAATGCCCACTCACTCACTAAACCCAGATTAATCAATGCCCACTCACCCACCAAAACATCGCCAGTCAGTGCCCACTCACCCATTAAACCATCGCCAATCAATGCCGACTCACCCATTAAACCATCACCAATCAATTCCCAATCACCCTTTAAACCATCACCAATCAATGCCCACAACCTCTCACTAAACCATCGTCAATCAATGCCCACTCACCCATTAAACAATTGTCAATCAATGCCCACAAACTCTCACTAAACCCTCATCAATCAATGCCCACTCATCCATTAAACCATCACCAATCAATGCCCACTCACCCATTAAACTATCACAACTCAAAGCCCACTCACCCATTAAACTATCACCAATAAATGCCCACTCATTCACTAAACCATCGTCAATCAATGCCCACTCACCCATTAAACCATCGCCAATCAATGCCCACTCACATATTAAACTATCGCCAATCAATGCTCACTCACCCATTAAACCATCATCAATCAATGCCCACTCAGCCACTAAACCATCACCAATCAATGCACACTCGCCCACTAAACCAGCGCCAATCAATGCCCACTCACACACTAAACCATCACCAATCAATGCCCACTCACCCACTAAATCATAACCAATCAATGCCCACTCACTCACTAAACCAAGACTAATCAATGCCCACTCATCCACTAAAACATCGCCAATCAGTGCCCACTCACCCATTACACCATCGCCAATCAATGCCCACTCACCCATGAAACCAGCGCCAATCAATGTTCACTCAACCATTAAACGATCGCCAATCAATGCTCACTCACCCATTCAACCTTCACCAAACAAACCCCACTCACCCACTAAACCATCACTGATCAATGCCTACTCACCCACTAAACCATCACCAATCAATGCCCACTCACCCACTAAACCATCGCCAATCAATGCCCACTCACCCATTAATCCATCGCGAATCAATGCTCACTCACCCATTAAACCATCGCCAATCAATGCCCACTCACTCATTAAACCATCGCCCATCAATGCCCACTGACCCATTAAACAATCGCCAATCAATGGCCACACACCAAATAAACCGTCGCCAATCAATGCCCACTCACCCATTCATCCATCGCCAATCAATGCCCACTCACCCGCTAAACCATCACCAATCAATGCCCACTCACCCATTAAACCATCGCCAATCAATGCACACTCACCCATTAAAACATCGGCAATCAATGCCCACTCACCCATTAAACCATCGCCAATCAATGCACACTCACTAAACCATCGCCAATCAATGCCCACTCACCCATTAAACCATCGCAAATTAAAGCCACCTCACCCATTAAACCATCGCCAATCAATACCCACTCACCCATTAAACTATCGCCAATCAATGCTCACTCACCCATTAAACCATCACCAATCAATGCCCACTCAGCCACTAAACCATCACCAATCAATGCCCACTCACCCGCTAAACCATCACCAATCAATGCCCACTCACCCATTAAACCATCGCCAATCAATGCACACTCACCCATTAAACCATCGGCAATCAATGCACACTCACCCATTAAACCATCGCCAATCAATGCACACTCACTAAACCATCGCCAATCAATGCCGACTCACCCATTAAACCATCGCAAATTAAAGCGACCTCACCCATTAAACCATCGCCAATCAATACCCACTCACCCATTAAACTATCACCAATCAATGCTCACTCACCCATTAAACCAACACCAATCAATGCCGACTCACCCACTAAACCATCACCAATCAATGCCCACTCACCCACTAAACCATCGCCAATCAATGCCCACTCACCCTTGAAACCATGGCCAATCAATTTCCACAACCTCTCACTAAACCCTCATCAAACAATGCCAACTCACCCATTCAACCATCGCCAATCAATGCCCACTCACCCACTAAACCATCGTCAATCAATGCCCACTCACCCATTAAACCATCGCCAATCAATGCCCACTCACCGATTAAATCATCACCTATCAATGCCCACTCACCCACTAAACCACCACCAATCAATGCCCACTCACCCATTAAACCAGCGCCAATCAATGCCCACTCACCCACTAAACCATAACCAATCAGTGCCCATTCACTCACTAAAGCAAGACTAATCAATGCTTACTCACCCACTAAAGCATCGCCAATCAGTGCCCACTCACCCATTAAGCCATCGCCAATCAATGCCCACTCACCCATGAAATCAGCGCCAATCAATGCTTACTCACCCATTAAACCATCGCCAATCAATGCTCACTCACCCATTCAACCATCACCAAACAAAGCCCACTCACCCACTAAACCATCACTGATCAATGCCCACTCACCCACTGAACCATCGCCCATCAATGCCCACTCACCCATTAAACCATCGCCAAGCAATGGCCACACACCAATTAAACAATCGCCAATCAATGCCCACTCACCCATTCATCTATCGCCAATCAATGCCCACTCACCTGCCAAACCATCACCAATCAATGCCCACTCACCCATTAAACCATCGCCAATCAATGCACACTCACCCATTAAACCATCGGCAATCAATGCCCACGCACCCATTAAACCATCGCCAATCAATGCCCACTCACTAAACCATCGCCAATCAATGCCCACTCACCCATTAAACTATCATCAATCAATGCCCACTCACTCACTAAAACATTGCCAATCAATGCCCACTCACCCATTAAACCATCACCAATCAATGCCCACTCACCCATTAAACCATCAACAATTCAAGCCACCTCACCCGCTAAACCATCACCAATCAATGCCCACTCACCCATTAAATCATCGCCAATCAATGCCAACTCACCCATTAAACCATCGCCAATCAGTGCCCACTCACCCATTAAACTATCACAAATCAATGCCCGCTCACTCACTAAACCATCGCCAATCAATGCCCACTCAGCCATTAAACCATTGCCAATCAATGCCCACTCACCCACTAAACCATCACCAATCAATGCCCACTCCCCCACTAAACAATCACCAATCAATGCCCACTCACCCACTAAACCATCACCAATCAATGCCCACTCACCCATTAAACCATCGCCAATCAATGCTCACTCACCCATTAAACCATCGCCAATCAATGCCCACTCACCCACTAAACCATCACCCATCAATGCCCGCTCGCATATTAAACCATCACCAATCAATGCCCACTCATCCATTAGACCATCACCAATCAATGCCCACTCACCATTAAACCAGCGCCAATCAATTCTCACTCACCCATTAGACCATCGCCAATCAATGCCCACTCCCCCACTAAAACATAACCAATCCATGCCCACTCACGCACTAAACCATCACCAATCAATGCCCACGCATCCATTAGACCATCACCAATCAATGTCCACTCACCCAACAAACCATAACCAATCAATGCCCACTCACCAATTAAACCATCGCCAATCAATGCCCACTCACCCACTAAACCATAACTAATCAATGCCCACTCACTTACTAAACCCAGACTAATCAATGCCCACTCAGCCACTAAAACATCGCCAGTCAGTGCCCACTCACCCATTAGACCATCGCCAATCAATTTCCACTCACCCACTAAACCATCGCCAATCAATTCCCAATTACCCTTTAAACCATCACCAATCAATGCCCACAACCTCTCACTAAACCTTCATCAATCAATGCCCACAACCTCTCAATAAACCATCTTCAATCAATGCCTACTCACCCATTAAACAATCGTCAATCAATGCCCACAACCTCTCACTAAACCCTCGTCAATCAATGCCCACTCAGCCATTAAACCCTTGCCAATCAATGCTCACTCACCCATTAAACCATCACCAATCAATGCCCACTCACCCATTAAACCATCACCAATCAATGCCCACTCACCCATTAAACCATCAACAATTAAAGCCACCTCACCAGCTAAACCATCACCAATCAATGCACAGTCACCCATTAAACCATCACCAATCAATGCCCACTCACCCATTAAATCATCGCCAATCAATGCCCACTCACCCATTAAACCATCGCCAATCAATGCCCACTCACCCACTAAACCAAGACTAAACAATGCCCACTCACCCACTAAACCATCACCAATCAGTGCCCACTCACCCACTAAATTATCGCAAATCAATGCCCACTCACTCACTAAACCATCGCCAATCAATGCCCACTCACCCATTAAACCATCGCCAATCAATGCCCACTCCCCCACTAAACCGTCACCAATCAATGCCCACTCACCCATTAAACCATCATCAATCAATGCCCACGCCCCCACTAAACAATCACCAATCAATGCCCACTCACCCACTAAATCATCACCAATCAATGCCCACTCACCCATTAAACCATCGCCAATCAATGCTCACTCACCCATTAAACCATCACCAATCAATGCCCACTCACCCACTAAACCATCACCCATCAATGCCCGCTCACCTATTAAACCATCACCAATCAATGCCCACTCATCCATTAAACCATCACCAATCAATGCCCACTCACCCATTAAACCAGCGCCAATCAATTCTCACTCACCCATTAGACCATCGCCAATCAATGCCCACTCACCCACTAAACCATAACCAATCCATGCCCACTCACTCACTAAACCCTAACCAATCAACGCCCACTCACTCACTAAACCAAGACTAATCAATGCCCACTCACCCACTAAACCATCGCCAATCAGTGCCCACTCACCCATTAAACTATCACCAATCAATGCCCACTCACTCACTAAACCATCACCAATCAATGCCCACTCACCCACTAAACCATCGCCAATCAATGCCCGTGCACCCTTGAAACCATGGCCAATCAATTTCCACAACCTCTCACTAAGCCATCACCAATCAATGCCCACTCACCCATTAATCCATCGTCAATGAATGCTCACAACCTCTCACTAAACCCTCATCAATCAATGCCCACTCACCCATTAAGCCATTGCCAATCAATGCCCACTCACCCACTAAACCATCATCAATCAATGCCCACTCACCCATTAAACCATTGCCAATCAATGCCCACTCACCCATTAAATCATCACCAATCAATGCGCACTCACCCACTAAACCACCGCCAATCAATGCCCACTCACCCATTAAACCAGCGCCAATCAATGCTCAGTCACCCATTAGACCATCACCAATCAATGCCCACTCACCCACCAAACCATAACCAATCAATGCCCACTCACCAATTAAACCATCGCCAATCAATGCCCACTCACCCACTAAACCATAACTATTCAATGCCCACTCACTCACTAAACCCAGATTAATCAATGCCCACTCAGCCACTAAAACATCGCCAGTCAGTGCCCACTCACCCATTAAACCATCGCCAATCAATTCCCACTCACCCACTAAACCATCGCCAATCAATTCCCAATTACCCTTTAAACCATCACCAATCAATGCCCACAACCTCTCACTAAATCTTCATAAATCAATGCCCACAAACTCTCAATAAACCATCGTCAATCAATGCCCACTCACCCATTAAACAATCGTCAATCAATGCCCACAACCTCTCACTAAACCCTCGTCAATCAATGCCCACTCACCCATTAAACCATCGCCAATCAATGCCCACTCACCCATTAAACCATCACCAATCATTGCCCACTCACCCGTTAAACTATCACAACTCAAAGCCCAATCACCCATTAAACTACCACCAATAAATGCTAACTCACTCACTAAACCATTGCCAATCAATGCACATTCACCCATTAAACCAGCACCAATCAATTCTTAGTCACCCATTAGACCATCAACAATCAATGCCCACACACCCACCAAACCATAACCAATCAATGCCCACTCACCAATTAAACCATCGCTAATCAATGCCCACTCACCCACTAAAACATCGCCAATCAGTGCCCACTCACCCATTAAACCATCGCCAATCAATGCCACTCACCCATGAAACCAGCGCCAATCAATGCTCCCTCACCCATTAAACCATCGCCAATGAATGCTCACTCACCCATTCAACCATCTCCAAACAAAGCCCACTCACCCACTAAACTATCACTGATCAATGCCCACTCACCCACTAAACCATCACCAATCAATGCCCACTCACCCACTAAACCATCGCCAATCAATGCCCACTCACCCATTAATCCATCGCGAATCAATGCTCACTCACCCATTAAACCATCGCCAATCAATGCCCACTCACTCATAAACCATCGCCCATCAATGCCCACTCACCCATTAAACCATCACCAATCAATGGCCACACACCAATTCAACCATCGCCAATCAATGCCCACTCACCCATTCATTCATCGCCAATCAATGCCCACTCACCCGCTAAACCATCGGCAATCAATGCCCACACACCCATTAAACCATCGCCAATCAATGCCCACTCAATAAACCATCGCCAATCAATGCCCACTCACCCATTAAAATATCATCAATCAATGCCCACTCACTCACTAAACCATCGCTATTCAATGCCCACTCACCCATTAAACCATCACCAATCAATGCCCACTCACCCATTAAACCATCACCAATCAATGCCCACTCACCCATTAAACCATCACCAATCAATGCCTGCTCACCCATTAAACCATCGCCAATTAAAGCCACCTCACCCACTAAACCATCACCAATCAATGCCCACTCACCCATTAAACCATCACCAATCAATGCCCACTCACCAATTAAACCATCGCCAATCAATGCCCACTCACCCACTAAACCATTGTCAATCAATGCCCACTCACCCATTAAACCATCGCCAATCAATGCCCACTCACCCATTAAACCCTCGCAAATCAATGCCCACTCACCCATTAAATCATCGCCAATCAATGCCCACTCACCCATTAAAACAGTGCCAATCAATGCTCACTCACCCATTAGACCATTGCCAGTCAATGCCCACTCACCCACTGAAGCATAACCAGTCCATGCCCACTCACTCACTAAATCATCACCAATCAATACCCACTCACCCATTAGACCATCGCCAATCAATGCCCACTCACCCAGTAAACCATAACCAATCAATGCCCACTCACTCACTAAACCAAGACTAATCAATGCCCACTCACCCACTAAACCATCACCAATCAGTGCCCACTCACCCATTAAACTATCACAAATCAATGCCCACTCACTCACTAAACCATCGCCAATCAATGCCCACTCACCAATGAAACCATCGCCAATCAATGCCCACTCACCCACTAAACCATCACCAATCAATGCCCACTCACCCACTAAACAATCGCCAATCAATGCCCACTCACCCATTAATCCATCGCGAATCAATGCTCACTCACCCATTAAACCATCGCCAATCAATGCCCACTCACTCATAAACCATCGCCCGTCAATGCCCACTCACCCATTAAACCATCACCAATCAATAGCCACACACCAATTAAACCATCGCCAATCAATGCCCACTCACCCATTCATTCATCGCCAATCAATGCCCACTCACCCGCTAAACCATCACCAATCAATGCCCACTCACCCATTAAACCATCGCCAATCAATGCCCACTCACCCATTAAACCATCGCCAATCAATGCCCACTCAATAAACCATCGCCAATCAATGCCCACTCACCCATTAAAATATCATCAATCAATGCCCACTCACTCACTAAAGCATTGCCAATCAATGCCCACTCACCCATTAAACCATCACCAATCAATGCCCACTCACCCATTAAACCATCACCAATCAATGCCCACTCACCCATTAAACCATCGCCAAATAAAGCCACCTCACCCACTAAACCATCACCAATCAATGCCCACTCACCCATTAAACCATCACCAATCAATGCCCACTCACCCATTAAACCATCACCAATCAATGCCCACTCACCCACTAAACCATTGTCAATCAATGCCCACTCACCCATTAAACCATCGCCAAGCAATGCCCACTCACCCATTAAACCCTCGCAAATCAATGCCCACTCACCCATTAAATCATCGCCAATCAATGCCCACTCACCCATTAAAACAGTGCCAATCAATGCTCACTCACCCATTAGACCATTGCCAGTCAATGCCCACTCACCCACTGAACCATAACCAATCCATGCCCACTCACTCACTAAATCATCACCAATCAATACCCACTCACCCATTAGACCATCGCCAATCAATGCCCACTCACCCACTAAACCATAACCAATCAATGCCCACTCACTCTGTAAACCAAGACTAATCAATGCCCACTCACCCACTAAACCATCACCAATCAGTGCCCACTCACCCATTAAACTATCACAAATCAATGCCTACTCACTCACTAAACCATCGCCAATCTATGCCCACTCACCAATTAAACCATCGCCAATCAATGCCTACTCACCCACTAAACCATCACCAATCAATGCCCACTCACCCACTAAACAATCGCCAATCAATGCACACTCACCCACTAAACCATCACCAATCAATGCCCACTCACCCACTAAACCATCGCCAATCAATGCCCACTCACCCATTAAACCATCGCCAATCAATGCTCACTCACCCACTAAACCATCACCAATCAATGCCCACTCACCCAATAAACTATCACCAATCAATGCCCACTCACTCACTAAATCATCACCAATCAATGCCCACGCACCCACTAACCCGTCTCCAATCAATGCCCACTCACCCATTAAGCCATTGCCAATCAATGCCCACTCACCCATTAAAATAAGACTAATCAATGCCACCTCTCTCATTAAACAATCACCAATCAATGCCCACTCACCCATAAAACTATCACCAATCCATGCCCACTCACCCACTAAACCATCACCAATCAATGCCCACTCACCCATTAAACTATCACCAATCAATGCCCACTCACCCACTAAACCATCGATAATCAATGCCCACTCACCCTTGAAACCATGGCCAATCAATTTCCACAACATCTCACTAAGCCATCACCAATCAATTCCCACTCACCCATTATTCCATCATCAATGAATGCTCACAACCTCTCATTAAACCCTCATCATACAATGCCCACTCACCCATTAAACCATCGCCAATCAATGCCCACTCACCCACTAAACCGTCGTCAATCAATGCCCACTCACCTATTAAACCATCGCCAATCAATGCCCACTCACCCATTAAATCATCACCAATCAATGGCCACTCACCCACTAAACCACCACCAATCAATGCCCACTCACCCATTAAACTATCACCAATCAATGCCCACTCACTCACTAAACAATCACCAATCAATGCCCACTCACCCACTAAACCATCACCAATCAATGCCCACTCACCCACTAAACCATCGCTAATCAATGCCGACTCACACTTGAAACCATGGCCAATCAATTTCCACAACATCTCACTAAGCCATCACCAATCAATGCCCACTCACCCATTATTCCATCATCAAGGAATGCTCACAACCTCTCATTAAACCCTCATCATACAATGCCCACTCACCCATTAAACCATCGCCAATCAATGCCCACTCCACCACTAAACCATCGTCAATCAATGCCCACTCACCCATTAAACCATCGCCAATCAATGCCCGCTCACCCATTAAATCATCACCAATCAATGCCCACTCACCCTCTAAACCACCGCCAATCAATGCCCACTCACCCATTAAACCAGCGCCAATCAATGCTCAGTCACCCATTAGACCATCACCAATCAATGCCCACTCACCCACCAAACCATAACCAATCAATGCCCACTCACCAATTAAACCATCGCCAATCAATGCCCACTCACCCACTAAATCATAACCAATCAATGCCCACTCACTCACAAAACCAAGAATAATCAATGCCCACTCATCCACTAAACCATCACCAATCAGTGCCCACTCACCCATGAAACCAGCGCCAATCAATGCTCACTCACCCATTAAAAGATCGCCAATCAATGCTCACTCACCCATTCAACCTTCACCAAACAAACCCCACTCACCCACTAAACCATCACTGATCAATGCCCACTCACCCACTAAACCATCACCAATCAATGCCCACTCACCCACTAAACCATCGCCAATCAATGCCCACTCACCCATTAATCCATCGCGAATCAATGCTCACCCACCCATTAAACCATCGCCAATCAATGCCCACTCACCCATTAAATCATCGCCAATCGATGCCCACTCACCCGCTAAACCATCACCAATCAATGCCCACTCACCCACTAAACCATCGCCAATCAATGCACATTCACCAATTAAACCATCGGCAATCAATGACCACTCACCCATTAAACCATCGCCAATCAATGCACACTCACTAAATAATCGCCAATCAATGCCCTCTCACCCATTAAACTATCATCAATCAATGCCCACTCACTCACTAAACCATCGCCAATCAATGCTCACTCACCCATTAAACCATCACCAATCAATGCCCACTCAGCCACTAAACCATCACCAATCAATGCGCACTCACCCACTAAACCATCGTCAATCAATGCCCACTCACCCATTAAACCATCGCCAATCACTGCCCACTCACCCATTAAATCATCACCAATCAATGCCCACTCACCCACTAAACCATCGTCAATCAATGCCCACTCACCCATTAAACCATCGCCAATCAATGCCCACTCACCCATTAAACCATCACCAATCAATGCCCACTCACCCATTAAACCATCACCAATCAATGCCCACTCACCCATTAAACCATCACCAATCAATGCCCACTCACCCACTAAACCATTGTCAATCAATGCCCACTCACCCATTAAACCATCGCCAAGCAATGCCCACTCACCCATTAAACCCTCGCAAATCAATGCCCACTCACCCATTAAATCATCGCCAATCAATGCCCACTCACCCATTAAAACAGTGCCAATCAATGCTCACTCACCCATTAGACCATTGCCAGTCAATGCCCACTCACCCACTGAACCATAACCAATCCATGCCCACTCACTCACTAAATCATCACCAATCAATACCCACTCACCCATTAGACCATCGCCAATCAATGCCCACTCACCCACTAAACCATAACCAATCAATGCCCACTCACTCTGTAAACCAAGACTAATCAATGCCCACTCACCCACTAAACCATCACCAATCAGTGCCCACTCACCCATTAAACTATCACAAATCAATGCCTACTCACTCACTAAACCATCGCCAATCTATGCCCACTCACCAATTAAACCATCGCCAATCAATGCCTACTCACCCACTAAACCATCACCAATCAATGCCCACTCACCCACTAAACAATCGCCAATCAATGCACACTCACCCACTAAACCATCACCAATCAATGCCCACTCACCCATTAAACCATCGCCAATCAATGCTCACTCACCCATTAAACCATCACCAATCAATGCTCACTCACCCACTAAACCATCACCCATCAATGCCCACTCACCCATTCAATCATCACCAATCAATGCCCACTCACCCATTAAACCATCACCAATCAATGCCCACTCACCCATAAAACCAGCACCAATCAATGCCCACTCACCCACTAAATCATAACCACTCCATGCCCACTCACTCACTAAACCATCACCAATCAATGCCCACTCACCCATTAGACCATCGCCAATCAATGACCACTCACCCACTAAACCATAACCAATCAACGCCCACTCACTCACTAAACCAAGATTAATCAATGCCCACTCACCCACTAAACCATCGCCAATCAGTGCCCACTCACCCATTAAACTATGACCAATCAATGCCCACTCACTCACTAAACCATCGCCAATCAATGCCCACTCAGCAAGTAAACCATCGCCAATCAATGCTCACTCACCCATTAAACCAGCACCAATCAATGCCCACTCACCCACTAAACCATCGCCAATCAATGCCCACTCACCCATTAAACCATCGCCAATCAATGCCCACTCACACATTACACCATCGCCAATCAATGCCCATTCATCCACTAAACCATCACCAGTCAATGCCCACTCACCCATTAAACCATCGCCAATCAATGCCCACTCACCCATTAAACCATCGCCAATCAATGCTCACTCACCCACTAAACCATCACCAATCAATGCCCACTCACCCAATAAACTATCACCAATCAATGCCCACTCACTCACTAAATCATCACCAATCAATGCCCACGCACCCACTAAACCGTCTCCAATCAATGCCCACTCACCCATTAAGCCATTGCCAATCAATGCCCACTCACCCATTAAAATAAGACTAATCAATGCCATCTCTCTCATTAAACCATCACCAATCAATGCCCACTCACCCATAAAACTATCACCAATCCATGCCCACTCACCCACTAAACCATCACCAATCAATGCCCACTCACCAATTAAACTATCACCAATCAATGCCCACTCACCCACTAAACCATCGATAATCAATGCCCACTCACCCTTGAAACCATGGCCAATCAATTTCCACAACATCTCACTAAGCCATCACCAATCAATTCCCACTCACCCATTATTCCATCATCAATGAATGCTCACAACCTCTCATTAAACCCTCATCATACAATGCCCACTCACCCATTAAACCATCGCCAATCAATGCCCACTCACCCACTAAACCATCGTCAATCAATGCCCACTCACCTATTAAACCATCGCCAATCAATGCCCACTCACCCATTAAATCATCACCAATCAATGGCCACTCACCCACTAAACCACCACCAATCAATGCCCACTCACCCATTAAACTATCACCAATCAATGCCCACTCACTCACTAAACAATCACCAATCAATGCCCACTCACCCACTAAACCATCACCAATCAATGCCCACTCACCCACTAAACCATCGCTAATCAATGCCGACTCACACTTGAAGCCATGGCCAATCAATTTCCACAACATCTCACTAAGCCATCACCAATCAATGCCCACTCACCCATTATTCCATCATCAAGGAATGCTCACAACCTCTCATTAAACCCTCATCATACAATGCCCACTCACCCATTAAACCATCGCCAATCAATGCCCACTCCACCACTAAACCATCGTCAATCAATGCCCACTCACCCATTAAACCATCGCCAATCAATGCCCGCTCACCCATTAAATCATCACCAATCAATGCCCACTCACCCTCTAAACCACCGCCAATCAATGCCCACTCACCCATTAAACCAGCGCCAATCAATGCTCAGTCACCCATTAGACCATCACCAATCAATGCCCACTCACCCACCAAACCATAACCAATCAATGCCCACTCACCAATTAAACCATCGCCAATCAATGCCCACTCACCCACTAAATCATAACCAATCAATGCCCACTCACTCACAAAACCAAGAATAATCAATGCCCACTCATCCACTAAACCATCACCAATCAGTGCCCACTCACCCATGAAACCAGCGCCAATCAATGCTCACTCACCCATTAAAAGATCGCCAATCAATGCTCACTCACCCATTCAACCATCACCAAACAAACCCCACTCACCCACTAAACCATCACTGATCAATGCCCACTCACCCACTAAACCATCACCAATCAATGCCCACTCACCCACTAAACCATCGCCAATCAATGCCCACTCACCCATTAATCCATCGCGAATCAATGCTCACCCACCCATTAAACCATCGCCAATCAATGCCCACTCACCCATTAAATCATCGCCAATCGATGCCCACTCACCCGCTAAACCATCACCAATCAATGCCCACTCACCCACTAAACCATCGCCAATCAATGCACATTCACCAATTAAACCATCGGCAATCAATGACCACTCACCCATTAAACCATCGCCAATCAATGCACACTCACTAAATAATCGCCAATCAATGCCCTCTCACCCATTAAACTATCATCAATCAATGCCCACTCACTCACTAAACCATCGCCAATCAATGCTCACTCACCCATTAAACCATCACCAATCAATGCCCACTCAGCCACTAAACCATCACCAATCAATGCGCACTCACCCACTAAACCATCGTCAATCAATGCCCACTCACCCATTAAACCATCGCCAATCACTGCCCACTCACCCATTAAATCATCACCAATCAATGCCCACTCACCCACTAAACCATCGTCAATCAATGCCCACTCACCCATTAAACCATCGCCAATCAATGCCCACTCACCCATTAAATCATCAACAATCAATGCCCACTCACCGACTAAACCACCACCAATAAATGCCCACTCACCCATTAAACCAGCGCCAATCAATGCCCACTCACCCATTAAACCAGCGCCAATCACTGCTGAGTCACCCATTAGACCATCACCAATCAATGCCCACTCACCCACCAAACCATAACCAATCAATGCCCACTCACCAATTAAACCATCGCCAATCAATGCCCACTCACCCACTAAATCATAACCAATCAATGCCCACTCACTCACTAAACCAAGACTAATCAATGACCACTCACCCACTAAAACATCGCCAATCAGTGCCCACTCACCCATTACACCATCGCCAATCAATGCCCACTCACCCATGAAACCAGCGTCAATCAATGCTCACTCACCCATTAAACGATCGCCAATCAATGCTCACTCACCCATTCAAACATCACCAAACAAACCCCACTCACCCACTAAACCATCACCAATCAATGCCCACTCACCCACTAAACCATCGCCAATCAATGCCCACTCACCCATTAATCCATCGCGAATCAATGCTCACTCACCCATTAAACCATCGCCAATCAATGCCCACTCACTCATTAAACCATCGCCCATCAATGCCCACTCACCCATTCATCCATCGCGAATCAATGCTCACTCACCCATTAAACCATCGCCAATCAATCGCCACACACCAATTAAACCATCGCCAATCAATGCCCACTCACCCATTCATCCATCGCCAATCAATGCCCACTCACCCGCTAAACCATCACCATTCAATGCCCACTCACCAATTAAACCATCGCCAATCAATGCACACTCACCCATTAAAACATCGGCAATCAATGCCCACTCACCCATTAAACCATCGCCAATCAATGCACACTCACTAAACCATCGCCAATCAATACCCACTCACCAATTAAACCATCGCCAATCAATGCCCACTCACCCATTAAACCATCGCCAATCAATGCCCACTCACCCATTAAACTATCGCCAATCAATGCTCACTCACCCATTAAACCATCACCAATCAATGCCCACTCAGCCACTAAACCATCACCAATCAATGCCCACTCACCCGCTAAAGCATCGCCAATCAATGCCCACTCACCCATTAAACCATCGCCAATCAATGCACACTCACCCATTAAACCATCGGCAATCAATGCCCACTCACCCATTAAACCATCGCCTATCAATGCACACTCACTAAACCATCGCCAATCAATGCCCACTCACCCATTAAACCATCGCAAATTAAAGCCACCTCACCCATTAAACCATCGCCAATCAATACCCACTCACCCATTAAACTATCGCCAATCAATGCTCACTCACCCATTAACCATCACCAATCAATGCCCACTCAGCCACTAAACCATCACCAATCAATGCGCACTCACCCACTAAACAATCGCCAATCAATGCCGACTCACCCACTAAACCATCACGAATCAATGCCCACTCACCCACTAAACCATCGCCAATTAATGCCCACTCACCCTTGAAACCATGGCCAATCAATTTCCACAACCTCTCACTAAACCCTCATCAAACAATGCCCACTCACCCATTAAACCATCACCAATCAATGCCCACTCACCCACTAAACCATCGTCAATCAATGCCCACTCACCCATTAAACCATCGCCAATCAATGCCCACTCACCCATTAAATCATCACCAATCAATGCCCACTCACCCACTAAACCACCACCAATCAATGACCACTCACCCATTAAACCAGCGCCAATCAATGCCCACTCACCCACTAAACCATAACCAATCATTGCCAATTCACTCACTAAACCAAGACTAATCAATGCTCACTCACCAACTAAAACATCGCCAATCAGTGCCCACTCACCCATTAAACCATCGCCAATCAATGCCCACTCACCCATGAAGTCAGCGCCAATCAATGCTCACTCACCCATTAAACCATCGCCAATCAATGCTCACTCACCCATTCAACCATCACCAAACAAAGCCCACGCACCCACTAAACCATCACTGATCAATGCCCACTCACCCAATAAACCATTGCCAATCAATGCCTACTCACCCATTAATCCATCGCGAATCAATGCTCACTCACCCATTAAACCATCGCCAATCAATGCCCACTCTCTCATTAAACCATCACCCATCAATGCGCACTCACCCATTAAACCATCGCCAAGCAATGGCCACACACCAATTAAAACATCGCCAATCAATGCCCACTCACCCATTCATCTATCGCTAATCAATGCCCACTCACCTGCCAAACCATCACCAATCAATGCCCACTCACCCATTAAACCATCGCCAATCAATGCACACTCACCCATTAAACCATCGGCAATCAATGCCCACTCACCCATTAAACCATCGCCAATCAATGCCCACTCACTAAACCATCGCCAATCAATGCCCACTCACCCATTAAACTATCATCAATCAATGCCCACTCACTAACTAAACCATTGCCAATTAATGCTCACACACCCATTAAATCATCACCAATCAATGCCCACTCACCCATTAAACCATCACCAATCAATGCCCACTCACCCATTAAACCATCAACAATTAAAGCCACCTCACCCGCTAAACCATCACCAAACAATGCACACTCACCCATTAAACCATCACCAATCAATCCCACTCACCCATTAAATCATCGCCAATCAATGCCCACTCACCCATTAAACCATCGCCAATCAATGCCCACTCACCCACTAAACCAAGACTAATCAATGCCCACTCACCCACTAAACCATCACCAATCAGTGCCCACTCACCCATTAAACTATCACAAATCAATGGCCACTCACTCACTAAACCATCGCCAATCAATGCCCACTCACCCATTAAACCATCGTCAATCAATGCCCACTCAGCCATTAAACCATTGCCAATCAATGCCCGCTCACCCACTAAACCATCACTAATCAATGCCCACTCCCCCACTGAACAATCACCAATCAATGCCCACTCACCCACTAAACCATCACCAATCAATGCCCACTCACCCATTAAACCATCGCCAATCAATGCTCACTCACCCATTAAACCATCGCCAATCAATGCCCACTCACCCACTAAACCATTGTCAATCAATGCCCACTCACCCATTAAACCATCGCCAATCAATGCCCACTCACCCATTAAACCCTTGCAAATCAATGCCCACTCACCCATTAAATCATCGCCAATCAATGCCCACTCACCCATTAAAACAGTGCCAATCAATGCTCACTCACCCATTAGACCATTGCCAATCAATGCCCACTCACCCACTGAACCATAACCAATCCATACCCACTCACTCACTAAACAATCACCAATCAATGCCCACTCACCCACTAAACCATCACCAATCAATGCCCACTCACCCACTAAACCATCGCTAATCAATGCCCACTCACACTTGAAACCATGGCCAATCAATTTCCACAACATCTCACTAAGCCATCACCAATCAATGCCCACTCACCCATTATTCCATCATCAAGGAATGCTCACAACCTCTCATTAAACCCTCATCATACAATGCCCACTCACCCATTAAACCATCGCCAATCAATGCCCACTCCACCACTAAACCATCGTCAATCAATGCCCACTCACCCATTAAACCATCGCCAATCAATGCCCGCTCACCCATTAAATCATCACCAATCAATGCCCACTCACCCTCTAAACCACCGCCAATCAATGCCCACTCACCCATTAAACCAGCGCCAATCAATGCTCAGTCACCCATTAGACCATCACCAATCAATGCCCACTCACCCACCAAACCATAACCAATCAATGCCCACTCACCAATTAAACCATCGCCAATCAATGCCCACTCACCCACTAAATCATAACCAATCAATGCCCACTCACTCACAAAACCAAGAATAATCAATGCCCACTCATCCACTAAAACATCACCAATCAGTGCCCACTCACCCATGAAACCAGCGCCAATCAATGCTCACTCACCCATTAAAAGATCGCCAATCAATGCTCACTCACCCATTCAACCATCACCAAACAAACCCCACTCACCCACTAAACCATCACTGATCAATGCCCACTCACCCACTAAACCATCACCAATCAATGCCCACTCACCCACTAAACCATCGCCAATCAATGCCCACTCACCCATTAATCCATCGCGAATCAATGCTCACCCACCCATTAAACCATCGCCAATCAATGCCCACTCACCCACTAAACCATCGTCAATCAATGCCCGCTCACCCGCTAAACCATCACCAATCAATGCCCACTCACCCACTAAACCATCGCCAATCAATGCACATTCACCAATTAAACCATCGGCAATCAATGACCACTCACCCATTAAACCATCGCCAATCAATGCACACTCACTAAATAATCGCCAATCAATGCCCTCTCACCCATTAAACTATCATCAATCAATGCCCACTCACTCACTAAACCATCGCCAATCAATGCTCACTCACCCATTAAACCATCACCAATCAATGCCCACTCAGCCACTAAACCATCACCAATCAATGCGCACTCACCCACTAAACCATCGTCAATCAATGCCCACTCACCCATTAAACCATCGCCAATCACTGCCCACTCACCCATTAAATCATCACCAATCAATGCCCACTCACCCACTAAACCATCGTCAATCAATGCCCACTCACCCATTAAACCATCGCCAATCAATGCCCACTCACCCATTAAATCATCAACAATCAATGCCCACTCACCGACTAAACCACCACCAATAAATGCCCACTCACCCATTAAACCAGCGCCAATCAATGCCCACTCACCCATTAAACCAGCGCCAATCACTGCTGAGTCACCCATTAGACCATCACCAATCAATGCCCACTCACCCACCAAACCATAACCAATCAATGCCCACTCACCAATTAAACCATCGCCAATCAATGCCCACTCACCCACTAAATCATAACCAATCAATGCCCACTCACTCACTAAACCAAGACTAATCAATGCCCACTCACCCACTAAAACATCGCCAATCAGTGCCCACTCACCCATTACACCATCGCCAATCAATGCCCACTCACCCATGAAACCAGCGTCAATCAATGCTCACTCACCCATTAAACGATCGCCAATCAATGCTCACTCACCCATTCAAACATCACCAAACAAACCCCACTCACCCACTAAACCATCACCAATCAATGCCCACTCACCCACTAAACCATCGCCAATCAATGCCCACTCACCCATTAATCCATCGCGAATCAATGCTCACTCACCCATTAAACCATCGCCAATCAATGCCCACTCACTCATTAAACCATCGCCCATCAATGCCCACTCACCCATTCATCCATCGCGAATCAATGCTCACTCACCCATTAAACCATCGCCAATCAATCGCCACACACCAATTAAACCATCGCCAATCAATGCCCACTCACCCATTCATCCATCGCCAATCAATGCCCACTCACCCGCTAAACCATCACCATTCAATGCCCACTCACCAATTAAACCATCGCCAATCAATGCACACTCACCCATTAAAACATCGGCAATCAATGCCCACTCACCCATTAAACCATCGCCAATCAATGCACACTCACTAAACCATCGCCAATCAATACCCACTCACCAATTAAACCATCGCCAATCAATGCCCACTCACCCATTAAACCATCGCCAATCAATGCCCACTCACCCATTAAACTATCGCCAATCAATGCTCACTCACCCATTAAACCATCACCAATCAATGCCCACTCAGCCACTAAACCATCACCAATCAATGCCCACTCACCCGCTAAAGCATCGCCAATCAATGCCCACTCACCCATTAAACCATCGCCAATCAATGCACACTCACCCATTAAACCATCGGCAATCAATGCCCACTCACCCATTAAACCATCGCCTATCAATGCACACTCACTAAACCATCGCCAATCAATGCCCACTCACCCATTAAACCATCGCAAATTAAAGCCACCTCACCCATTAAACCATCGCCAATCAATACCCACTCACCCATTAAACTATCGCCAATCAATGCTCACTCACCCATTAACCATCACCAATCAATGCCCACTCAGCCACGAAACCATCACCAATCAATGCGCACTCACCCACTAAACAATCGCCAATCAATGCCGACTCACCCACTAAACCATCACGAATCAATGCCCACTCACCCACTAAACCATCGCCAATTAATGCCCACTCACCCTTGAAACCATGGCCAATCAATTTCCACAACCTCTCACTAAACCCTCATCAAACAATGCCCACTCACCCATTAAACCATCACCAATCAATGCCCACTCACCCACTAAACCATCGTCAATCAATGCCCACTCACCCATTAAACCATCGCCAATCAATGCCCACTCACCCATTAAATCATCACCAATGAATGCCCACTCACCCACTAAACCACCACCAATCAATGACCACTCACCCATTAAACCAGCGCCAATCAATGCCCACTCACCCACTAAACCATAACCAATCAGTGCCCATTCACTCACTAAACCAAGACTAATCAATGCTCACTCACCCACTAAAACATCGCCAATCAGTGCCCACTCACCCATTAAACCATCGCCAATCAATGCCCACTCACCCATGAAATCAGCGCCAATCAATGCTCACTCACCCATTAAACCATCGCCAATCAATGCTCACTCACCCATTCAACCATCACCAAACAAAGCCCACTCACCCACTAAACCATCACTGATCAATGCCCACTCACCCACTAAACCATCGCCAATCAATGCCTACTCACCCATTAATCCATCGCGAATCAATGCTCACTCACCCATTAAACCATCGCCAATCAATGCCCACTCTCTCATTAAACCATCACCCATCAATGCCCACTCACCCATTAAACCATCGCCAAGCAATGGCCACACACCAATTAAAACATCGCCAATCAATGCCCACTCACCCATTCATCTATCGCCAATCAATGCCCACTCACCTGCCAAACCATCACCAATCAATGCCCACTCACCCATTAAACCATCGCCAATCAATGCACACTCACCCATTAAACCATCGGCAATCAATACCCACTGACCCATTAAACCATCGCCAATCAATGCCCACTCACTAAACCATCGCCAATCAATGCCCACTCACCCATTAAACTATCATCAATCAATGCCCACTCACTAACTAAACCATTGCCAATTAATGCTCACTCACCCATTAAATCATCACCAATCAATGCCCACTCACTCATTAAACCATCACCAATCAATGCCCACTCACCCATTAAACCATCAACAATTAAAGCCACCTCACCCGCTAAACCATCACCAATCAATGCACACTCACCCATTAAACCATCACCAATCAATGCCCACTCACCCACTAAACCAAGACTAATCAATGCCCACTCACCCACTAAACCATCACCAATCAGTGCCCACTCACCCATTAAACTATCACAAATCAATGGCCACTCACTCACTAAACCATCGCCAATCAATGCCCACTCACCCATTAAACCATTGCCAATCAATGCCCGCTCACCCACTAAACCATCACCAATCAATGCCCACTCCCCCACTGAACAATCACCAATCAATGCCCACTCACCCACTAAACCATCACCAATCAATGCCCACTCACCCATTAAACAATCGCCAATCAATGCTCACTCACCCATTAAACCATCGCCAATCAATGCCCACTCATCCACTAAACCATTGTCAATCAATGCCCACTCACCCATTAAACCATCGCCAATCAATGCCCACTCACCCATTAAACCCTTGCAAATCAATGCCCACTCACCCATTAAATCATCGCCAATCAATGCCCACTCACCCATTAAAACAGTGCCAATCAATGCTCACTCACCCATTAGACCATTGCCAATCAATGCCCACTCACCCACTGAACCATAACCAATCCATACCCACTCACTCACTAAACCATCACCAATCATTACCCACTCACCCATTAGACCATCGCCAATCAATGCCCACTCACCCACTAAACCATAACCAATCAATGCCCACTCACTCACTAAACCAAGACTAATCAATGCCCACTCACCCACTAAACCATCACCAATCAGTGCCCACTCACCCATTAACTATCACAAATCAATGCCCACTCACTCACTAAACCATCGCCAATCAATGCCCACTCACCAATTAAACCATCGCCAATCAATGCCCACTCACCCACTAAACCATCACCAATCAATGCCCACTCACCCACTAAACCATCACCAATCAATGCCCACTCACCCACCAAACAATCACCAATCAATGCCCACTCACCCACTAAACCATCACCAATCAATGCCCACTCACCCACTAAACCATCACCCATCAATGCCCGCTCACCCATTCAATCATCACCAATCAATGCCCACTCACCCATTAAACCATCACCAATCAATGCCCACTCACCCATAAAACCAGCGCCAATCAATGCCCACTCACCCACTAAATCATAACCAATCCATGCCCACTCACTCACTCAACCATCACCAATCAATGCCCACTCACCCATTAGACCATCGCCAATCAATGACCACTCACCCACTACACCATAACCAATCAACGCCCACTCACTCACTAAACCAAGACTAATCAATGCCCACTCACCCACTAAACAATCGCCAATCAATGCCCACTCACCCACCAAACAATCGCCAATCAATGCCCACTCACCCACTAAACCATCACCAATCAATGCCCACTCACCCACTAAACCATCACCCATCAATGCCCGCTCACCCATTCAATCATCACCAATCAATGCCCACTCACCCATTAAACCATCACCAATCAATGCCCACTCACCCATAAAACCAGCGCCAATCAATGCCCACTCACCCACTAAATCATAACCAATCCATGCCCACTCACTCACTAAACCATCACCAATCAATGCCCACTCACCCATTGGACCATCGCCAATCAATGACCACTCACCCACTACACCATAACCAATCAACGCCCACTCACTCACTAAACCAAGACTAATCAATGCCCACTCACCCACTAAACCATCGCCAATCAGTGCCCACTCACCCATTAAACTATGACCAATCAATGCCCACTCACTCACTAAACCATCGCCAATCAATGCCCACTCAGCAAGTAATCCATCGCCAATCAATGCTCACTCACCCATTAAACCAGCACCAATCAATGCCCACTCACCTATAAAACCATCGCCACTCAATGCCCACTCACCCACTAAACCATCGCCAATCAATGCTCACTCACCCATTAAACCAGCACCAATCAATGCCCACTCACCCACTAAACCATCTCCAATCAATGCCCACTCACCCATTAAACCAGCACCAATCAATGCCCACTCACCGATAAAACCATCGCCAATCAATGCCCACTCACCCACTAAACCATCGCCAATCAATGCTCACTCACCCATTAAACCAGCACCAATCAATGCCCACTCACCCACTAAACCATCGCCAATCAATGCCCACTCACCCATTAAACCATCGCCAATCAATGCCCACTCACCCACTAAACCAAGACTAATCAATGCCCACTCACCCACTAAACCATCACCAATCAGTGCACACTCACCCATTAAACTATCACAAATCAATGGCCACTCACTCACTAAACCATCGCCAATCAATGCCCACTCACCCATTAAACCATCGCCAATCAATGCCCACTCAGCCATTAAACCATTGCCAATCAATGCCCGCTCACCCACTAAACCATCACCAATCAATGCCCACTCCCCCACTAAACAATCACCAATCAATGCCCACTCACCCACTAAACCATCACCAATCAATGCCCACTCACCCATTAAACCATCGCCAATCAATACTCACTCACCCATTAAACCATCGCCAATCAATGCCCACTCACCCACTAAACCATTGTCAATCAATGCCCACTCACCCATTAAATCATTGCCAATCAATGCCCACTCACCCATTAAAACAGTGCCAATCAATGCTCACTCACCCATTAGACCATTGCCAATCAATGCCCACTCACCCACTGAACCATAACCAATCCATACCCACTCACTCACTAAACCATCACCAATCATTACTCACTCACCCATTAGACCATCGCCAATCAATGCCCACTCACTCACTAAACCAAGACTAATCAATGCCCACTCACCCACTAAACCATCACCAATCAGTGCCCACTCACCCATTAAACTATCACAAATCAATGCCCACTCACTCACTAAACCATCGCCAATCAATGCCCACTCACCAATTAAACCATTGCCAATCAATGCCCACTCACCCACTAAACCATCACCAATCAATGCCCACTCACCCATTAAACCATCACCAATCAATGCCCACTCACCCACTAAACAATCGCCAATCAATGCCCACTCACCAACTAAACCATCACCAATCAATGCCCACTCACCCACTAAACAATCGCCAATCAATGCCCACTCACCCACTAAACCATCACCAATCAATGCCCACTCACCCACTAAACCATCACCCATCAATGCCCGCTCACCCATTCAATCATCACCAATCAATGCCCACTCACCCATTAAAGCATCACCAATCAATGCCCACTCACCCATAAAACCAGCGCCAATCAATGCCCACTCACCCACTAAATCATAACCAATCCATGCCCACTCACTCACTCAACCATCACCAATCAATGCCCACTCACCCATTAGACCATCGCCAATCAATGACCACTCACCCACTAAACCATAACCAATCAACGCCCACTCACTCACTAAACCAAGACTAATCAATGCCCACTCACCCACTAAACCATCGCCAATCAGTGCCCAATCACCCATTAAACTATGACCAATCAATGCCCACTCACTCACTAAACCATCGCCAATCAATGCCCACTCAGCAAGTAATCCATCGCCAATCAATGCTCACTCACCCATTAAACCAGCACCAATCAATGCCCACTCACCTTTAAAACCATCGCCAATCAATGCCCACTCACCCACTAAGCCATCGCCAATCAATGCTCACTCACCCATTAAACCAGCACCAATCAATGCCCACTCACCCACTAAACCATCGCCAATCAATGCCCACTCACCCATTAAACCATCGCCAATCAATGCCCACTCACCCATTACACCATCGCCAATCAATGCCCATTCATCCACTAAACCATCGCCAATCAATGCCCACTCACCCATTAAACCATCGCCAATCAATGCCCACTCACCCATTAAACCACCACCAATCAATGCTGACTCACCCACTAAACCATCACCAATCAATGCCCACTCACCCAATAAACTATCACCAATCAATGCCCACTCACTCACTAAATCATCACCAATCAATGCCCACGCACCCACTAAACCATCGCCAATCAATGCCCACTCATCCGCTAAACCAAGACTGATCAATGCCAGCTATCCCATGAAACCATCACCAATCAATGCCCACTCACCCAATAAACCATAACCAATCAACGCCCACTCACTCACAAAATCAAGACTAATCAATGCCCACTCACCCACTAAACCATCACCAATCAGTGCCCAATCACCCATTAAACTATGACCAATCAATGCCCACTCACTCACTAAACCATCGCCAATCAATGCCCACTCAGCAAGTAATCCATCGCCAAGCAATGCTCACTCACCCATTAAACCAGCACCAATCAATGCCCACTCACCTATAAAACCATCGCCAATCAATGCCCACTCACCCACTAAACCATCGCCAATCAATGCTCACTCACCCATTAAACCAGCACCAATCAATGCCCACTCACCCACTAAACCATCGCCAATCAATGCCCACTCACCCATTAAACCATCGCCAATCAATGCCCACTCACCCATTACACCATCGCCAATCAATGCCCATTCATCCACTAAACCATCGCCAATCAATGCCCACTCACCCACTAAACCAAGACTAATCAATGCCCACTCACCCACTAAACCATCACCAATCAGTGCCCACTCACCCATTAAACTATCACAAATCAATGGCCACTCACTCACTAAACCATCGCCAATCAATGCCCACTCACCCATTAAACCATCGTCAATCAATGCCCACTCAGCCATTAAACCATTGCCAATCAATGCCCGCTCACCCACTAAACCATCACCAATCAATGCCCACTCCCCCACTGAACAATCACCAATCAATGCCCACTCACCCACTAAACCATCACCAATCAATGCCCACTCACCCATTAAACCATCGCCAATCAATGCTCACTCACCCATTAAACCATCGCCAATCAATGCCCACTCACCCACTAAACCATTGTCAATCAATGCCCACTCACCCATTAAACCATCGCCAATCAATGCCCACTCACCCATTAAACCCTTGCAAATCAATGCCCACTCACCCATTAAATCATCGCCAATCAATGCCCACTCACCCATTGAAACAGTGCCAATCAATGCTCACTCACCCATTAGACCATTGCCAATCAATGCCCACTCACCCACTGAACCATAACCAATCCATACCCACTCACTCACTAAACCATCACCAATCATTACCCACTCACCCATTAGACCATCGCCAATCAATGCCCACTCACCCACTAAACCATAACCAATCAAGGCCCACTCACTCACTAAACCAAGACTAATCAATGCCCACTCACCCACTAAACCATCACCAATCAGTGCCCACTCACCCATTAACTATCACAAATCAATGCCCACTCACCCACTAAACCATCGCCAATCAATGCCCACTCACCCACTAAACCATCACCAATCAATGCCCACTCACCCATTAAACCATCACCAATCAATGCCCAATCACCCACTAAACAATCGCCGATCAATGCCCACTCACCCACTAAACCATCACCAATCAATGCCCACTCACCCACCAAACAATCACCAATCAATGCCCACTCACCCACTAAACCATCACCAATCAATGCCCACTCACCCACTAAACCATCACCCATCAATGCCCGCTCACCCATTCAATCATCACCAATCAATGCCCACTCACCCATTAAACCATCACCAATCAATGCCCACTCACCCATAAAACCAGCGCCAATCAATGCCCACTCACCCACTCAATCATAACCAATCCATGCCCACTCACTCACTAAACCATCACCAATCAATGCCCACTCACCCATTAGACCATCGCCAATCAATGACCACTCACCCACTACACCATAACCAATCAACGCCCATTCACTCACTAAACCAAGACTAATCAATGCCCACTCACCCACTAAACCATCGCCAATCAGTGCCCACTCACCCATTAAACTATGACCAATCAATGCCCACTCACTCACTAAACCATCGCCAATCAATGCCCACTCAGCAAGTAATCCATCGCCAATCAATGCTCACTCACCCATTAAACCAGCACCAATCAATGCCCACTCACCTATAAGGGCAGCACGGTGGCATAGTGGTTAGCACTGTTGCCTCACAGCTCCAGGGACCCGGGTTCGAATCCGGCCTCGGGCGACTCTCTGCACATTCTCCCCGTGTTTGCGTGGGTTTCCTGCGGGTGCTCCGGTTTCCTCCCACAGTCCAAAGATGTGCGGGTTAGGTTGATTGGCTATGATAAATTGACCCTTAGCGTTAGGGGGATTAAATACGTGGGGTTACGGGGATAGGGTGGGATATGTGTTGATGTAGGGGTTACGGGGATCGGGTGGGATATGTGTCGGTGCAGGCTCGATGGGCCAAAATGGCCTCTATCTGCACTGTGGGGTTTCTGTGATTCTGTGAAAACCATCGCCACTCAATGCCCACTCACCCACTAAACCATCGCCAATCAATGCTCACTCACCCATTAAACCAGCACCAATCAATGCCCACTCACCCACTAAACCATCTCCAATCAATGCCCACTCACCCATTAAACCAGCACCAATCAATGCCCACTCACCGATAAAACCATCGCCAATCAATGCCCACTCACCCACTAAACCATCGCCAATCAATGCTCACTCACCCATTAAACCAGCACCAATCAATGCCCACTCACCCACTAAACCATCGCCAATCAATGCCCACTCACCCATTAAACCATCGCCAATCAATGCCCACTCACCCACTAAACCAAGGCTAATCAATGCCCACTCACCCACTAAACCATCACCAATCCGTGCACACTCAGCCATTAAACCATTGCCAATCAATGCCCGCTCACCCACTAAACCATCACCAATCAATGCCCACTCCCCCACTAAACAATCACCAATCAATGCCCACTCACCCACGAAACCATCACCAATCAATGCCCACTCACCCATTAAACCATCGCCAATCAATACTCACTCACCCATTAAACCATCGCCAATCAATGCCCACTCACCCACTAAACCATTGTCAATCAATGCCCACTCACCCATTAAATCATCGCCAATCAATGCCCACTCACCCATTAAAACAGTGCCAATCAATGCTCACTCACCCATTAGACCATTGCCAATCAATGCCCACTCACCCACTGAACCATAACCAATCCATACCCACTCACTCACTAAACCATCACCAATCATTACTCACTCACCCATTAGACCATCGCCAATCAATGCCCACTCACTCACTAAACCAAGACTAATCAATGCCCACTCACCCACTAAACCATCACCAATCAGTGCCCACTCACCCATTAAACTATCACAAATCAATGCCCACTCACTCACTAAACCATCGCCAATCAATGCCCACTCACCAATTAAACCATCGCCAATCAATGCCCACTCACCCACTAAACCATAACCAATCAATGCCCACTCACTCACTAAACCAAGACTAATCAATGCCCACTCACCCACTAAACCATCACCAATCAGTGCCCACTCACCCATTAAACTATCACAAATCAATGCCCACTCACTCACTAAACCATCGCCAATCAATGCCCACTCACCAATTAAACCATCGCCAATCAATGCCCACTCACCCACTAAACCATCACCAATCAATGCCCACTCACCCATTAAACCATCACCAATCAATGCCCACTCACCCACTAAACAATCGCCAATCAATGCCCACTCACCAACTAAACCATCACCAATCAATGCCCACTCACCCACTAAACAATCGCCAATCAATGCCCACTCACCCACTAAACCATCACCAATCAATGCCCACTCACCCACTAAACCATCACCCATCAATGCCCGCTCACCCATTCAATCATCACCAATCAATGCCCACTCACCCATTAAAGCATCACCAATCAATGCCCACTCACCCATAAAACCAGCGCCAATCAATGCCCACTCACCCACTAAATCATAACCAATCCATGCCCACTCACTCACTAAACCATCACCAATCAATGCCCACTCACCCATTAGACCATCGCCAATCAATGCCCACTCACCCATTAAACCACCACCAATCAATGCCCACTCACCCAATAAACTATCACCAATCAATGCCCACTCACTCACTAAATCATCACCAATCAATGCCCACGCACCCACTAAACCATCGCCAATCAATGCCCACTGATCCGCTAAACCAAGACTGATCAATGCCAGCTATCCCATGAAACCATCACCAATCAATGCCCACTCACCCACTAAACCATAACCAATCAACGCCCACTCACTCACTAAACCAAGACTAATCAATGCCCACTCACCCACTAAACCATCGCCAATCAGTGCCCAATCACCCATTAAACTATGACCAATCAATGCCCACTCACTCACTAAACCATCGCCAATCAATGCCCACTCAGCAAGTAATCCATCGCCAAGCAATGCTCACTCACCCATTAAACCAGCACCAATCAATGCCCACTCACCTATAAAACCATCGCCAATCAATGCCCACTCACCCACTAAACCATCGCCAATCAATGCTCACTCACCCATTAAACCAGCACCAATCAATGCCCACTCACCCACTAAACCATCGCCAATCAATGCCCACTCACCCATTAAACCATCGCCAATCAATGCCCACTCACCCATTACACCATCGCCAATCAATGCCCATTCATCCACTAAACCATCGCCAATCAATGCCCACTCACCCATTAAACCATCGCCAATCAATGCCCACTCACCCATTAAACCACCACCAATCAATGCTGACTCACCCACTAAACCATCACCAATCAATGCCCACTCACCCAATAAACTATCACCAATCAATGCCCACTCACTCACTAAATCATCACCAATCAATGCCCACGCACCCACTAAACCATCGCCAATCAATGCCCACTCATCCACTAAACCAAGACTGATCAATGCCAGCTATCCCATGAAACCATCACCAATCAATGCCCACTCACCCACTAAACCATCACCAATCAATGCCCACTCACCCATTAAGCCATTGCCAATCAAAGCCCACTCACCCATTAAAATAAGACTAATCAATGCCAGCTGTCTCATTAAACCAGCACCAATCAATGCCCACTGACCCATTAAACCATCACCAATCCATGCCCACTCACCCACTAAACCATCACCAATCAATGCCCACTCACCCACTAAACCATCACCAATCAATGCCCACTCACCCATTAAACCATTGCCAATCAATGCCCACTCAACCACTAAACCATCACCAATCAATGCCCACTCACCCACTAAATCATCACCAATCAATGCCCACTCACCCATTAAACCATCGCCAATCAATGCCCACTCACTCACTAAACCAGCACCAATCAATGCCCACTCACCCATTAAACCAAGACTAATCAATGCCTGCTGTCTCATTAAACCATCACCAATCAATGCCCACTGACCCATTAAACCATCACCAATCAATGCCCACTCACCCACTAAACCATCGCCAATCAATGCCCACTCACCCATTAAACCATCGCCAATCAATGACCACTCACTCACTAAACCAGCACCAATCAATGCCCACTCACCCATTAAACCAAGACTAATCAATGCCAGCTGTCTCATTAAACCATCACCAATCAATGCCCACTGACCCATTAAACCATCACCAATCAATGCCCACTCACCCACTAAACCATCACCAATCAATGCCCACTCACCCATGAAACCAGCGCCAATCAATGCCCACTCACCCACTAAACCATCGCCAATCAATGCTCACTCACCCATTAAACCAGCACCAATCAATGCCCACTCACGCACTAAACCATCGCCAATCAATGCCCACTCACCCATTAAACCATTGCCAATCAATGCCCATGCACCCACGAAACCATTGCCAATCAATGCCCACTCATCCACTAAACCAAGACTGATCAATGCCAGCTGTCCCATTAAAATATCACCAATCAATGCCCACTCACCCATTAAACCATCGCCAATCAATGCCCACTCACCCACTAAACCATTGCCAATCAATGACCACCCACCCATTAAACCATCACCAATCAATGCCCACTCACCCACTAAACCTTCACCAATCAATGCCCACTCACCCATTAAGCCATTGCCAATCAATGCCCACTCACCCATTAAACCATCGCCAATCATTGACCACTCACTCACTAAACCAGCACCAATCAATGCCCACTCACCCATTCAACCAAGACTAATCAATGCCAGCTGTCTCATTAAACCATCACCAATCAATGCCCACTGACCCATTAAACCATCACCAATCAATGCCCACTCACCCACTAAACCATCACCAATCAATGCCCACTCACCCATGAAACCAGCGCCAATCAATGCCCACTGACCCACTAAACCATCGCCAATCAATGCTCACTCACCCAGTAAACCAGCACCAATCAATGCCCACTCACGCACTAAACCATCGCCAATCAATGCCCACTCACCCATTAAACCATTGCCAATCAATGCCCATGCACCCACGAAACCATTGCCAATCAATGCCCACTCATCCACTAAACCAAGACTGATCAATGCCAGCTGTCCCATTAAAATATCACCAATCAATGCCCACTCACCCATTAAACCATCGCCAATCAATGCCCACTCACCCACTAAACCATTGCCAATCAATGATCACCCACCCATTAAACCATCACCAATCAATGCCCACTCACCCAGTAAACCATCACCAATCAATGCCCACTCACCCATTAAGCCATTGCCAATCAATGCCCACTCACCCACTAAACCATCACCAATCAATTCCCACTCACCCACTAAACCATCACCAATCAATGCCCACTCACCCACTAAACCATCACCAATCAATGCCAACTCACCCGTTAAACCATTGCCAATCAATGCCCACTCAACCACTAAACCATCACCAATCAATCCCCATTCACCCATTAAACCATCGCCAATCAATGCCCACTCACTCACTAAACCAGCACCAATCAATGCCCACTCACCCATTAAACCAAGACTAATCAATGCCAGCTGTCTCATTAAACCATCACCAATCAATGCCCACTGACCCATTAAACCATCACCAATCAATGCCCACTCACCCACTAAACCATCACCAAACAATGACCACTCACACTCATCGAACCAGAACAGGAAAAGAGCAGCTGGTCCAGTGGTGGGCAAAATACGGCCTGTGGGCCTTATCTGACCCACAATTCATTCTATCTGGCCCGCTGGACAGAACAGAAATAGAACGCGAGCTGCACATTAGTCTGAGTCGAGTCATGGCTGCTCATCTCGGTGACTCTTTTACCGTATTTCCTTTCCTGCTACCCAGAGTACGACGGCAGGGGGGTTCTCATCACCGTGTTAGACACGGGGGCTGGATCCCAGAGCAAAAGGACTCCAGATAATGGCTCGCAATTATAGTTCAGGCTTTGCGGGGCCTCGGGATCCCGAACTCAGCACACTGAAAAGAGAAGACCTCTCGTGTGGGAGGCCCCGCAGACTCCAGCCGCTCAGCCAAACAGCCACGTAGACATTCAGTACAACATATAATCGATCGACCAATCATTTCATTCATTTACTAATGGAAGATTTTACTAATTTACACTACATTTTGTGTATTTAAGATAGTATTTGACTGCTATCTGAATTTATGTTTCTAAATTATTGGGAGGGTAGAAGTGGGTGTGATGATCAACACTATGAGTTGGCCTGTTTCAAATTTACCAATTTAACACTTTGCTCTCACCAAAGACAGTTAGTGGGGTTATTAATTCTTGCAAAATTATTCCACTTGTTTTAATATTAGCCCACTTAATTAGCACAGTGGAGGCATAACTAAACGGACCCGGGTATACTGGACATTGCATTCACTGTTTTTAATTTAAGCCCTTTTTCCCCATGGACAATTTAAGTTTATTGTCATGACTGGAAGAGGGTTGTAGCGATTTATGTCGTTGGCCAGTTTCAGTAATAAATAGCGCTCGGGGAAGAAACGTGCATTATAATGTTGCATTACTTGTGCCCATTCTCAAGTGAAAGTCCACAAACGCTATCGGCATCTTGGCTTTTCTCAGGAGTGATTGCATGTTGACAATGAACAAGCCCAATTTGAAGGCTGATCTGGGGCACAATTTGCATTATAAATCATTTTCTGAGTCATTTATTTATTTCTCAGCGAGGCTTGAAAAGCATCAAAGTAGCACTTTCATGTGCAATTTTTAAAGGTTGTATAAATGATTTTATCCTTGATTGTGCCTTATACCTTGTTTATAATTGCCAGTGGTAGCAGAGTCGATCTCTCATTTTCCACTATATGAATGAATATAGAACATTTGGAGTAAACAGATCGAGCACTTTTCAATGTGACGTGTAAACCTGCATCATGTTCGTTAGCATGTTAATAAGTGTTGTTATTTTTATTAAGTGTTTAATCGACATGAAGGATTCTTTATACAATAAATGCCATAACAAATTTTAATGGTAGCTGTTGTTAGCACATTTCATTTTATGTGTGCGGCCCTCACCAGCACACCAAAACTTGTTAAGTGGCCCTCCAGCCCAAATAATTGCCCACCCCCGAGCTAGCCCATCAAGCCTGCCCCATCTGCCATCTAACCTACCCCTCCCCATCCTCCACACTAGATTGATTCCTGGGATGAGAGGGCTGTCCTATGAGGAGAGATTGAGTAGAATGGGCCTATACTCTCTGAAGATTAAAAGTCTTGGAAAGTCATAGAACCATAGAATCATAGAATGATTACAGCACGGAATAAGGCCATTCAGCCCGTCAAGCCCGTGCCAACTCTCAGCTAGTCCCACTCCCCTGCCCTATCCCCGTAGCCCTGCAAATTTTTTTCCTTCAGATACTTATCCAACTCCCTTTTGAAAGATAAGATTGAGTCTGCCTCCACCACCCTCTCAGGCAGTGCATTCCAGATCTTAACCATTCGCTGTGTAACAAAGTTTTTTCTTACGTCACCTTTGGTTCTTTTGCCAATCACCTTAAATCTGTGTCCTCTGGTTCTCAACCCTTCCGCCAATGGGAACAGTTTCTCTCTATCTACTCTGTTCAGACCTCCAATGATTTTGAACACCTCTATCAAATCTCCTCTCAATCTTCTCTGCTCCAAGGAAAACAACCCCAGCTTCTCCAGTCTATCAACGTGACTGAAGTCCCTCATTCCTGGAATCATTCTCGTAAATCTTTTCTGCACCTTCTTTAAGGCCTTCACATCCTTCCTAAAGTGTGGTGCCCAGAATTGGACACAATACTTCAGTTGGACCCGAACCAGTGTTTTATACAGGTTCATCAACATTTTCACACTTTTGTACTCTATACCTCTATTTATGAAGCCCAGGATCCCATAAGACGTTTTAACTGCTTTCTCAACCTACCTTGCCACCTTCAACAATTTCTGCACACATACCCCCAGGTCTCTCTGTTTGTACACCCCCTTTAGGATTGTACCATTCAGTTTATATGTCCTCTCCTCATTCGTTCTACGAAAATGTATCACTTCACACTTTTCTGCGTTAAATTTCATCTGCCACGTGTCCGCCCATTTCACCAGCCTGTTTATGTCTTCCTGAAGTCTATCACTCTCCTCCACACTGTTCACTATACTTCTGTAAATTATGAAATTGTGCCCCATACACCCATGTCCAAGTCATTAATATATATCAAGAAAAGCAGTGGTCCTAGAACCGACTCCTGAGGAACACCACTGTATACGTTCCTCCAGTCCAAAAAACTACTCACTGTTTCCTGTCACTTAGCCAATTTCATATCCATGCTGCCACTGCCCCTTTTATTCCATGGGCTTCAACTTTGCTGGCAAGACTATTATGTGGCATTTTGTCAAACGCCTTTTGGAAATCCATGTACACTACGTCAACCGCATTACCCTCATCAACCCTCTCTGTTACCTCATCAAGTTGGTTAAACATGATTTGCCTTTAACAAATCCATGCTGGCTTTCCTTAATTAATCCACACCTATCCAAGTGACTGTTAATTTTGTCCCTGATTACTGTTTCTAAAAGCTTCCCCACTATCGAGGTTAAACTGACTGGCCTGTAGTTGCTGGGTTTATCTTTACACCCCTTTTTGAACAATGGTGTAACATTTGTAATTCTCCAGTCCTCTGGCACCACCCCCGTATCAATGGAGGATCGGAATATTATGGCCAGTATCGCCGCAATTTCTGCTCTCAATTCCCTCAGCATCCTAGGATGGGTCCCATCCGCTCCTGGTGATTTATCTACTTTAAGTACAGCCAGCCTTTCTAATACCTCTTCTTTATCAATTTTTATACTATCAAGTATCTCCACTACCTCTTCCTTTACTATGTCTATGGCAGCATCCTCTTCCTGGGTGAAGACAGATGCAAAGTACTCATTTAGTACCTGAGCTATACCCTCTGCCTTCATGCAAAGGTCTCCTTTTTGGTTCCTAATCGGCCCCACCCCACCACTTACTACCCTTTTACTATTTATATGCCTAAAGAAGACTTTTGGATTACCTTTTATGTTGCCTGCCATTCTATTCTCATACCCTCTCTTTGCCCCTCTTAGTTTCACTTCTCCTCTGACCTTTCTATATATAGCCTGATTCTCAGATATATTTGCAACCTGACATCTGTCATACGCGCTCTTTTTCTGCTTCATCATATTGGCTATCTGTTTCGTCATCCAGGGAGCTCTGACTTTAGTTGCCCTGCCTTTCCCCCCTCGTGGGAATGTACCTCGACTGTACCCAACTATTTCCTCTTTAAAGGCAGCCCATTGTTCCACTACAGTTTTGCCTACCAATCTTTGAGTCCAGTTTACCCGGGCCAGATCCGTTCTCATCCCACTGAAATTGGCCTTCCCCCAGTTAAACATTCTTACTCTAGATTGCTCCCTGTCCTTTTCCATTGCTAATCTAAACCTTATGATACTATGATCACTGTTCCCTAAATGTTCACCTACTGACACTTGCTCCACTTGACCTACCTTATTCCCCAGAACCAGATCCAGCAATGCCTCCTCCCTTGTCAGGCCGGAAACATACTAATCAAGAAAGTTCTCCTGAACACACTTCAGAAATTCTTCCCCCTCTCTGCCCTTTACACGATTACTATCCCAGTCTATATTAGGATAGTTGAAGTCCCCCATTATTACTACTCTGTAGTTCTTGCACCTCTCTGTAATTTCTCTGCAAATTTGCTTCTCCATATCTTTCCACTATTTGGGAAGGAAGACAGAAAAAATTCCTGGGGAATTAAGAAAAATGCTGTATCATAAGAACATAATGTAGCAGCTCGTGTTCACCTAGGTAGGTATCGGACGAATGACTACTAAATAATTGAGTTCGATTTCAGGAGGACAATCTAGAAGTTGTTTATTTACAAGAACAGACGAAATACAGCAGGTAAGGCGGTTGGATGCAGGAGCACCATGATGTAGGTCTTTCCCCAATGGGGACGCCACGAGGACTGAGTTCGCAGTCCTGTGGAGAGCGTGATGACGTCATCACGCTCGGCTGTGTTTTCCCGCGCTTAGATGGTCACGTGACCTGCGCCATTGCGTCGGCGCGTTTCCCCGGCATGGAGGCTGGCCATTGAGGCCGAAGTCGTGAGCGCGGGAGTGGGAGCTGGAGGCCGAGCTGGGCCGGCGCTTGCCACGGGAGTGGGAGATCGCGTCGCTCACGTCAGCTGGTCGATGCGGCCGAAGTCGCGGTAGGCCGGGCTGTGCCGGCGGCCGCCATGGAAGGCCGAGCCGGGTCCGTGGCCGGCACGCGTGCGTCACGTGATGCGTGACGTCAGCGCGTTAGGTCGCCTCTTAAAGGGGCAATGGCCCAACAGGTAAGTTAAAGGGGCAACGGCCCAAACAGGTAAGTTACATACAAACTAGTTAGGCTAAAGTGAATTATGTACATAGTTAGTAAGGGACAACCGGTGGTACCGCCACAATAAGAACATAAGAAATAGGAGCTGGAGCAGGACAAATGGCCCCTCGAGCCTGCTCTTCCATCCAATAAGATCATGGCTGAACTTCTACATCAACTTCACTTTCCCGCCCTATCCCCATAACCCTTGATTCCCTTAGCACCCAAGAATCTATTGATCTCTGTTTTGAATATATTCAACGTCTGAGCATCCACAGCCCTCTGGGGTAGAGAATTCCAAAGATTCACCACCCTCTGAATGAAGTAATTTCTCCTCATCTCAGTCCTAAATGGCCGACCCCTTATCCTGAGACTGTGACCCCTGGTTCTACACTCTCCAGCCAGGGGAAACAGTCTTTCAGCATCTATTGGTTGTAAAGTGCTTTGGGATGTCCTGAGGTCTCCTCTTTTACTCAACACTTACGTCAAAGTATTTTTCTGATATTGTAACATTTTGATGTGTGACATCAATTACTGTAAAATGCATAAATAAGTCTTGAAATGATTCTGTAAAGGATAAACCTAAAAAAGCTATGAATGAAATTTCTGCTTTTAAGAGTAATGAAATTCATGTCATTCCTTTTCTTTGCAACTATCCCCACCTAGTGGTTTATATATTAGTTACCAACCAACCATTAACAAATTGGTGCTGCAATCTCAGACGACGGGACCAGTAATGTGCCACATTCGTTATATAATTAGAAGCTAGGCAGCAAGTCAAGAGTTCGCCTCCAAGTCACACATCAGCCAGACTTCGACATATATCGTCGTTCCTGCATCGTCGCTGAGTCAAAATCCTGGAACTCCCTACCCAGCAGCACTGTGGGAGTACCTTCACCACATGAAATGCAGCGATTCAAGGCCATATATGGTTGGGCAATAAATGCTGGCCTTGCCAGCACCGCCAATATCCCGAGAATGAATTAAAGTGCCAGCCGTGGCTCAGTGGGAAGCACTCTCGCCTTTTGAGTCAGAAGGTTGTGGCTGCAAGTCCCACTGCAAAGACTTGAGCACAAAAATCTAGGCTGATGCTCCCATACTGAGGGAGTGCTGCACTGTCAGAGGTGCTGTCCTTCAGATGAGACATTAAACCGAGGCCTCCTCTGCCCTCTCAGGTGGACATAAAAGATCCCATGGCACCGTTTCTAAGAAGAGCAGAGGAATTCTCCCCGGTCTCCTGGCCAATATTTATCCCTCAACCAACATTGTTAAAAAACAGATTATCTGATCATCATCACATTGCTGTTTGTGGGAGCTTGTTGTGTGCAAATTGGCTGCCGCGTTTCCTACATTTACAGCAGTGACTACATTTCAAAAATACTTCAAAGCACTTTGGGATGTCCTGAGGTTGTGAAAGGCGTTTTATAAAGGCAAGTCTTCCTTTTCTTTTTAAAAAAAAATGTATTTTATCAGTTGTACATTTCCAAACAACGAATCTCATCCTTGACGAGGGTGTCTGACCAATTTTATTCTGGATATTAGAGGGATGATTTTAGGAATGCACACTCTGGCTGCGGAGCCTTGCCCATTAGGAGCGTGTCTCAGGAAATTGCGAGCACGCAACATGCGGACAGAAAGATTCCACGGGAAGTGCAGTCACATTTCCCAATATGAGCTCCTGGAGGGTGAATCCCATTTCCTGGAGAGTGCATTCTTAAATTTATCCCTTTACTATCCAAAATACAACAGCTGGAGATGACTGTGACAAGGGACGGTGTCTCACAGGTTTGACTCTGGATACTTTCTGAGACTCGCTACGGAGCCATTCATTAATGCTCCAATTGACAATGTCAGATCAGACCCTGGATACGAGGGAAGGTCTGAACCATCAGGCCCTACAAATTCGGTCATGCCCATTTTAAAAGCGTGTGGGCTGCAATTCCTGCACTAAATGGTGAGACCCAACACACCACTGATATTGGGCCTTGGGCCACATTTTCATTGAAGTGCGATCGATGGCTGGAGGTGAGGTGGGGCAATCAGTGGCTGGGGGGGGTGCGAACGGTGGGTTGGGGGCGAATGGAGGTTGGGGTGGGTGATTGGAGGGCTGGGTTGTGCGATCAGTTGCTGGCGGGGGGTGGGATCGGTGGGCTGGGTCCTGTAAGGCATGCAAGACTCTAATTTGAATAAATTATTCTGGCCATTAAACATTCCTGCCACCAACGCAGCCACCTTAACCAATGTGGCCAACGACGCAGTTCCGGATGGCTTCTTGCCTGCCATATTGGGAGCTTCGTAGGCCGGCGAGTTTCTAGGACATGATCTTGACAGGGCTAAGAGTATAATGTGGATAAATGTGAGGCTATCCACTTTGGTGGCAAAAACAGGAAGGCAGATTATTATCTGAACGGCAATAGATTGGGAGAAGGGGAAGTGCAACGAGACCTGGGTGTCCTTGTGCACCAGTCGCTGAAGGTAAGCATGCAGGTGCAGCAGGCGGTTAAGAAGGCAAATGGTATGTTGGCCTTCGTAGCGAGAGGGTTCGAGTACAGGAGCAAGGATGTCTTGCTGCAGTTGTACAAGGCCTTGGTAAGACCACACCTTGAGTATTGTGTGCAGTTTTGGTCACCTTATCTGAGGAAGGATGTTTTTGCCATGGAAGGAGTGCAGCGAAGATTCACCAGACTGATACCTGGGATGGCAGGAATGACGTATGAGGAGAGATTGGGTCGATTGGGCTTATACTCGCTGGACTTTAGAAGAATGAGAGGGGATCTCATTGAAACTTATAAAATTCTAACAGGACTAGACAGACTAGATGCAGGAAGGATGTTCCCGATGGCCGGGGAGTCCAGAACCAGGGGTCACAGTCTAAGGATAAGGGGTAAGCCATTTAGGACAGAGATGAGGAGGAATTTCTTCACCCAGAGAGTGGTGAACCTGTGGAATTCTCTACCACAGAAGGCAGTGGAGGCCAATTCATTAATTATATTCAAGAAGGAGTTAGATATATTTCTTAAGGCTAAAGGGATCAAGGGATATGGGGAGAAGGCAGGGACAGGGTACTGAATTTGGATGATCAGCCATGATCTCATTGAATGGCGGAGCAGGCTCGAGGGGCCGAATGGCCTACTCCTGCTCCTGTCTTCTATGTTTCTATTGTTTCTATGTAAGAGGACAATGATAACATTGGAACGTGTCAGCTTAGCTCAGTGGGTTCAAATTCCATTGTGGATTTCAGAGGAGGAAAGGAAATTCACAAAAAAAAGAAGGAATTCAGCAGCACAGAGAATATTTTCATTGTTTTTGTGAAGTACATACTCTGGTTTTATGATACGTCTTTGATCTCAAATTAGACAGAGCACCACATATAAATGTAACTTTTTTGTAAAAACATCAACCACTCAAAGGTAAAAATACTCCTCTGATATCATAAAATGGGGCTATTATAATAACTATTTGTCTTCTTGTATTTGTAAAGCACTCTGACGTATTTTATTTTGCCTGATCTCAGCTTTCAATGCGAGTGAAATGAGTCATTAAATGATCAGCCTATGTGCTTATCTAACTGCTTATGTCGGAGGAAGAAGTTACATTTGGTATTAGCTTCATTGAAGCCTGTGATGCAGATTCTGAAACAACAGGGATATAACATAGAAACATAGAAACATAGAAGATAGGAGCAGGAGTAGGCCATTCGGCCCCTCGAGCCTGCTCCGCCATTCAATTGGATCATGGCTGATCATCCAAATTCAGTACCCTGTCCCTGCCTTCTCCCCATATCCCTTGATCCCTTTAGCCTTAAGAAATATATCCAACTGCTTCTTGAATATATTTAATGAACTGGCCTCCACCACCCTCTGTGGCAGAGAATTCCACAGGTTCACCACTCTCTGGGTGAAGAAATTCCACCTCATTTCAGTCCTAAATGGCTTACCCCTTATCCTTAGACTATGACCCATGGTTCTGGACTCCCCGGCCATCGGAAACATCCTTCCTGCATCTAGTCTGTCCAGGCCTGACAGAATTTTATAGGTTTCGATGAGATCCCCTCTCAATCTTCTAAACTCCAGTGAGTATAAGCCCAATCGACACAATCTCTCCTCATACGTCATTCCTGCCATCCCAGGTATCAGCCTAGTGAATCTTCGCTGCACTCCCTCCATGGCAAGAACGTCCTTCCTCAGATAAGGCGACCAAAACTGCACACAATACTCAAGGTGCGGTCTCACCAAGGCCCTGTACAACTGCAGCAAGACATCCTTGTTCCTGTACTCGAACCCTCTTGCTACGAAGGCCAACATACCATTTGCCTTCTTAACCGCCTGCTGCACCTGCATGCTTACCTTCAGTGACTGGTGCACAAGAACACCCAGGTCTCTTTGTACTTCCCCTTCTCCCAATCTATTGCCATTCAAATAGTAGTCTGCCTTCCTGTTTTTGCCACCAAAGTGGATAACCTCACATTTATCCACATTATAGTGCATTTGCCATGTTTCTGCCCAATCACCCAACCTGTCCAAATCGTACTGGAGTTTCACGACATCCTCCTCACAGCATACCCTCCCACCCAGCTTTGTGTCGTCTGCAAATTTGGAGATATTACATCCAATTCCCTCATCCAGATCATTAATATATATTGTGAACAGCTGGGGTCCTAGGACCGATCCTTGCGGTACCCCACTAGTCACTGCCTGCCACTCGGAAAACGACCCGTTTATTCCAACTCTTTGCTTTCTATCCGCCAACCAGTTCTCTATCAAAGTCAATACCTTGCCCCCAATCCCATGTGCCTTAATTTTGCACGCTAATCTCTTATGCGGGACCTTATCAAAAGCCTTCTGAAAGTCCAAATATACCACATCCACTGGTTCTCCCTTATCTATTTTACCAGTTACATCCTCAAAAAATTCCAGTAGGTTAGTCAAGCACGATTTACCTTTTGTAAATCCATGTTGACTTTGTCCGATCCCGTCACTGCTTTCCAAGTGCTCTGCTATTACATCTTTTATAATGGACTCTAACATTTTCCCCACTACCGATGTCAGGCTTACCGGTCTATAATTCCCCGCTTTTTCTCTACCACCTTTTTTGAATAGTGGGGTAACATTAGCTACCCTCCAATCCATGGGTACTGTTCCAGAGTCTATCGAGTTCTGGAAGATGACCAGCAATGCATTTACTATTTCTAGGGCCACTTCCTTAAGTACCCTAGGATGTAGATTATCAGGCCCTGGGGATTTATCGGCCTTCAGTCCCATCAATTTTCCTAACACCATTTCCCTACAAATACTGATTTCTTTCAGTTCCACCCTTTCATCAGACCCTATGTTCCCCGGCATCTCTGGGAGGTTATTTGTGTCCTCCTTTGTGAAGACAGAACCAAAATATGTATTTAGTTGGTCTGCCATTTCTTTGTTCCCCATTATAAATTCCCCTGATTCTGACTGCAAGGGACCTACGCTTGACTTCACCAATCTTTTTCTCTTCACATATCTATAAAAGCTTTTACAGTCAGTTTTTATGTTCCGTGAAAGCTTACTCTTATATTCTATTTTCCCCTTCTTAATTAATCCCTTTGTCCTCCTTGGTTGAATCCTAAACTGCTCCCAATCCTCAGGATTATTGCTTTTTCTGGTCAATTTATATGTCCTCTCCTTGGATCTTATGCTATCCCTAATTTCCCTTGTTAGCCACGGTTGAGTCACCTTTTTTGTTTTATTTTTATGCCAAACTGGGATGAACAAATTCTGTAGTTCATCCATTCGGTCTTTGAATGTTTGCCATTGCCTATCCACCGTCAACCCTTTGAGTGACATTCCCCAATCAATCCTACCCAACTCGCTCCTCAGACCATCGTAGTTTCCTTTACTTAAATTTAGGACCCTAGTCTCTGAGTCAACTACTTCATTCGCCATCTTAATGAAGAATTTGATCATATTATGATCGCTCCGACCCAAGGGGCCTCGTACAACAAGATTGCTAATTAATCCTTTCTCGTTACATAATACCCAGTCTAAGATGGCCTGATCTCTGGTTGGTTCCTCGACATATTGGTCCAGGAAACCATCTCATAAATACTCCAGGAATTCCTCCTCCACCGTATTGTTACTAATTTGGTTAGTCCAATCTATATGTAGATTAAAGTCACCCATGATGACTACTGTGCCCTTATTGCACGCTTCTTTAATTTCCCTTTTAATGCCATCCCCAACCTCCGCCTTACTGTTTGGAGGTCTATATACCACACCCACTAACGTTTTCTGCCCCTTAGTATTTCTCAATTCTACCCATACAGATTCCACATCATCAGAGCTAATATCCTTCCTTACAATTGTGTTAATCCCTTCTTTAACCATCCTCTTCTGAAAAAATATTGCATCAATGTGTGGTTCAAAATGTGGGATTGCTGAATATCGAATTTCCTTAATGGTTACGAAAACATAACAGTCAATTGTCGAGCCTGTAATAATGATTTTTTATTTAATGCTTCCCAATTGACCAATGAGCCATGTGGTTCCCACAACCATTGAAAGCGTTCTTAATCCATCGGGGGAGTCCAGAATAGTTGTGCGAGATGGCTCTCCACAAAATGCAAGAAACCTGTTGTTAACAACCAGATCCTGCATGTACTTGTAATCGGTGGAATAGATGAATAAGTACATTTTATTGGCATGGTAGGACAACCCTAATTTTTAAAAAAATAATTTATTCATTCATGGGATGTGCCGTTGCTGGCAAGGCCAGCATTTAGTGCCCATCCCTAGTTGCCCTTGAGAAGGTGGTGGTGAGCCATCTTCTTGAACTGCTGCAGTCTGTGTGGTGAAGGTACTCCCACAGTGCTGTTAGGTAGAGTTTACCATGATTTTGACCCAGTGATGATGAAGGAATGGAGATATATTTCCAAGTGTGACTGGGAGGGGAACTTGCAGGTGGTGGTATTCCCATGCGCCTGCTGCCCTTGTCCTTCTAGGTGGTACAGGTCGCAGGTTTGGGAGGTGCTGTCGAAGAAGCCTTGGAGAGTTGCTGCAGTGCATCTCACAGATGGTACACACTGCAGACACAGTGTGCCGACGGTGGAGGGAGTGAATGTTTAAGGTGGTGGATGGGGTGCCGATCAAGTGGCTGCTTTGTCCTGGATGGTGTCAAGCTTCTTGAGTATTGTTGGAGCAGGCAAGTGGAGAGTATTCCATCACACTCCTGACTTGTGCCTTGTAGATGGTGAAATAGCTTTCAGACATCAGGAGGTGAGACGCTCGCCGCAGGATACCCAGCCTCTGACCTGCTCTTGTTGGCACAGTATTTATGTGTTGGTCCAGTTAAGTTTCTGGTCAATGGTGACCCCCAGGATGTTGATGGTGGAGGACTTGGTTATGGTAAGGCTATTGAACATCAAGGGGAGGTGGTTAGACTCTCTCTTGTTGGAGATAGTCATTGCCTGGCACTTGTGTGGCGTAAATGTTACCTGCTACCTTTCAGCACAAGCCTGGATGCTGTCCAGGTCTTGCTTCATGGGGGCACGAACTGCTTCATTATCTGAGGAATTGTGAATGGAACTGAATGCAGTACAATCATCAGCGAACATCCCCACTTCTGACCTTATGATGGAGGAAGGTCATTGATGAAGCAACTGAAGATGGTTGGGCCTAGGACACTGCCCTGAGGAAGTCCTGTAGTGATGTCCTGGGGCTGAGATGATTGACCTCCAACAACCACAATCATCTTCCTTTGTGCTAGGTATGACTCCAGCCAGTGAAGCGTTTTCCCTCTGATCCCCCTTGACTTCAATTTTACTGGGGATCCTTGCTGCACCACTCGGTCAAATGCTGCCTTGAGGTCAAGGGCAGTCACTCTCACCTCACCTCACTATGTAAAAGAGCAACAAGCATGGTGGCATGTCAAGGAAGGAGTCATCTGCTCTCTTCATGGAGCAAGTGAAGTCTAGTCACCATCCAGACTTGAAGAGCACCAACTATCTCTCCCTTGAATCACGTATCTATGCAAGTGCACACACTGCAGGGGAAGTTACCTGTGATTTTGAGGAGTAAGCACAGGGGCAAATCACCAAACGCGGGTAGGGAATGGGTGGTAGTGGTGTTGCTTGATAAGGGCCAGCTGGCACAGTGCAGGACACCTCTCCTTCGTGAGCCTGCTTTCAAATGGAAATGGATACAGCACCAGAACCATATTTGAGGAGTCATTTGCCTCCATGCACAGGACAATGCAAGTCATCTGGGTGGGTTAGAGGAGTCCAACAGTCAGGTATGCATGCCATGCCCCACAAGTGATATTGCAGAGCAATGACTGTCTGCAGTACAGTTCATCACTGAACATATGGCATTACCAGTATCCTCTGCCGTGAAGCATAGGTGCCGATTCAGATGGCACATGAAGGGTGCAGGGCTGCTGAGCTGCATATTGCATGCTGGGTAACCTAGACTGAGATCCATAAGCTGCCATCATCATGTGATCAAGGTGGAAGTGAGAGGTTTCTGACATAGAAGAATTTGGAGACTTTAAATAGCGACCTTTGCAGCGGGGAAACACTGTGTAAACAGTTTTTGTTTGACATTCTGTCTATACTCGCCTGGATTCACTTCTCACTGCTTCTCAAGGGGTCAGACCACCAGCAGATTTTCAGACCCCCCCTCACAACACTCGCCTCCACCTCCTACATGCAGTGCTGGCTCTGTGGGAGAAGGTATGGCATTGTTGGAGTCGACAGAAATCAACAGGCTGAGACTTTTCTTTAAGCAAACACAAAACGTGTCTTACTTTAATCAATCTCCACGAGGTCTGAAGGCTCAGCCCCGTGCAGGGGCTATGACGTCATCACGCAACCGACGTCATCACGTCATCACGTTCCCGACGCTCTTAAAGGGACCCTGCACCAATAACCCAACCCAGCATGTACATATCACAACATTGCTATACAAAGTGAATTGTGTTTAGGTACATATAACAGCATTGGCTATACATTGTGTTATTGTCCCTATGTGGTCTCCGCCACATACGTCCCCCCAGAATTCACTAGTACTGGCAATGTCAGTCGTTGGGGGGGCCGGATCACATGGTTGGAATGGCTCCTCAATTCCGGGGTGGGGACCGGGGGGTTCGTCGGAGGGACCTCGGGCGCTCGGTGGTGGATTGAGGGTGTGGAAACCGGAGGTCAGCCCCATCTCGGGGGCTGTGCCAACTCAACGGGTCGGTCCAAATCCAGGTGGGCCGGCTTGCGACGGTCCACGGAAATGCAGTCCGGCTTACCGCCGACATCCATGACGAAGGTCTTGTCCCCGGTTTCCAGGATGCGGAATGGTCCATCGTAGGGTGGCTGAAGAGGTCCCCGGTGGGCGTCGTGGCGGACGAAAATGTACTCTGCCGCACGAAGGTCGAGTGGAACGTGGGACTGCGGGAGGCCGTGCTGCGACGTGGGCACCGGAGCGAAAACCTTGGCGTTGTCCAGAAGGTTGGACCGCTGATGGGCTGCGGACCAAGGCTCCGTTGCATTGGGGACGAAATCCCCGGGAACCCGCAGCGGCTGTCCGTAGACGAGCTCGGCGGACGAGGATTGGAGGTCCTCCTTGGGAGCGGTCCTGAGTCCCAGCATGACCCACGGGAGTCTGTCGATCCAGCCGTCGTCCCGGAGGCTGGCTCGGAGTGCGGCCTTCATGGAGCGATGAAACCATTCACACAGCCCGTTAGCCTGAGGGTGGTAAGCTGTGGTGCGGTGGAGTTTCAACCCGAGGCCTTGGGCGACAGTGTTCCAGAGCTCTGACGTGAACTGGGACCCCCGGTCGGGGGAAATGTCAAATGGGGCGCCGAACCGGGCGACCCAAGTGCTGATGAACGCCCGAGCCACACCGGCGGCCGTCGTTGAAGACAGCGGGACGGCTTCCGGCCATCGGGTGGCTCTGTCGACCATTTTGAGGAGGTGGGTGAACCCGCGGGAGGGCGGTAGGGGCCCCACCAGGTCCACGTTAACGTGGTCGAACCGCCTCTCGGGCACCGCGAAAGGCGCCAACGGGGCCTTAGTATGGCGATGTACTTTCGAGCGTTGGCATACTACGCAGGTGCTCGCCCAGTCACGAACGTCTTTCCTGAGCCCGTGCCAGACGAACTTGGCCGCCACCAGCTTCTGTGACGGCTTCCTGCCCGGGTGGGAAAGATTATGGACGGCGTCGAAAACTTGCCGTCTCCACCCGTCGGGCATGAAGGGACGTGGCTGCCCAACGGAGGCATCGCACAGGAGTGTGGTGCCGGCAGCGTCGAACGCGATGTCTGCAAATTGAAGGCCCATGACCGCCGTCCTGTAGGCCTGGATGTCCGGGTCGGAGGCCTGGTCGGCCGCCATACGGGTGTAGTCGATGCCGAGGTGCACGGCGCTGGCGATGGCTCAGGAGAGACAGTCGGTGACGGGGTTGTCTTTCCCAACCACATGCTGGATGTCTGTTGTAAACTCCGAGATGAAGGCCAATTGGCGTTGCTGACGGGCCGACCACGGCTCGGAGGCTATGGCCATGGCGAAGGTCAAAGGCTTGTGGTCCACGAACGCCGTGAACGGGCGGGCCTCCAGCAGGAAATGGAAGTGTCGAACGGCAAGGTAGAGGCCGAGAAGCTCGCGATCAAAGGTACTGTACTTCCACTCGTTGGGGCAGAGCTGCCGGCTGAAGAAGGCGAGCGGCTGCCAGGCGCCGTTGACCCACTGTTCGTGGACGGCGCCGACCGCATAGTCCGAGGCATCGGTGGTGAGAGCGATCGGCACATCGGGCAACAGATGCGCCAGCATGGTCGCGTTAGCCAGGGCCCTTTTCGTGTCCATGAAAGAATTGGCCATCTCATCAGACCAGTTGACGGCGAGTTTGTCGGGTTTGCCTTTGAGGGCCTCGCAAAGGGGCCGCATAAGCTTGGCTGCTCGGGGGACGAAACGATGGTAAAAGTTCACCATGCCCAAAAACTCCTGCAGGGCCTTAACGGTGAGGGGTCGCGGGAAGTCCATCACGGCCTCCACTTTCGATGGGAGTGGCACCACCCTGTCATTCGTGATGCGGTGCCCGAGAAAGTCGATTGAGGACAGCCCGAACTGGCACTTGGCCGGGTTGACGATTAGGCCGTGTTGGCTGAGTCGTTCGAAAAGAGTCCACAGGTGGGACACATGTTCCGTCCTGGAGGCGCAGGCAATGAGGATGTCGTCCAGGTATACGAACAGGAACGTCAGGTCCCGTAACACGGTGTCCATAAGGCATTGAAAAGCCTGTGCGGCGTTTTTGAGGCCGAATGGCATGCGGAGAAATTCGAATAGCCCGAACGGGGTGATCACCGCGGTTTTTGGGACATCCTGCGGCCGGACGGGGACCTGGTGATAACCCCGGACGAGGTCCACTTTCGAGAATACCACTTTCCCGGCCAGGCGGGCGGAAAAGTCCTGGATGTGTGGAATCGGATAGCGGTCGGGGGTCGTCGCATCGTTGAGGCGCTGGTAGTCTCTGCAGGGGCGCCACCCGCTGCCTGGTTTCGGGGCAATGTGGAGGGGCGAAGCCCATGGACTGTTTGACCGGCGGATGATGCCGAGGCGCTCCATGGTGTCGAACTCAGCTTTGGCGATGGCGAGCTTCCCCGGGTCGAGGCGCCGAGCGCGGGTGTAGACGGGTGGACCGGTGGTCGAAATGTGATGTTCTACCCCATGTTTGGTGGCGGCGGACGAGAATGTGGGTTTCGTAAGGTCCGGGAACTGGGCGAGGAAGCAGGAAAACTCGTCGGAGGCCAAGAGTGTACTGGACAATTGCGTCGTGCTGGACCCGCTGAGGGAACATGGGAGCGAGCTGAAGGTTTCCGCGTTGATGAGACGTCGGTTCTTGACGTTCACCAAAAGGCCATTGGCGCAGAGGAAGTCAGCGCCGAGAAGGGGGGTGGACACTTTTGCTGTGACAAAGTCCCAGGTGAACCGTTGCCCACCAAAACAAAGCGCCACGTTCCGTTTCCCGAAGGTGCGGATGGAACTGCCGTTGGCGGCTTCGAGGACGGGGCCGTGGTTCCCTCCTTGAATGTCTATGGTTGACGCGGGCAGGACGCTCACCTGGGTGCCCGTGTCGCAAAGGAAACGACGTCTGGAGGCGGTGTCTGTAATAAACAACAAACTGCCTGAACGGCCAACAGCCATGGCAGCCGACGAGTGGTCTTTAGTTTGCTTCGACGCGGGAAAATTGCACGGGGGACGGCACTTCCTGGCTTTGGGGCCGAACTGCGCATGGTAGAAGCAGAGGCTTGAGGGTTGCCGCCGTTGGGCTGTATCAGTGGGGGCAGGGCTCCGCGTGGCCGCGCAGTACTGTTGCCCGGCGGAGAAAAATTTGTCGGCCTCCTTGGCCAGGTCGCGGAAATCGGTAGCGGAAGAGGTGGCTAACGCCGACCATACCTGACCTGGCAGCTGTTGGAGGAACAGTTCCTTGAAGAGGAAGCACGGCGTGTGTGTGCCCAGGAGGGCCAGCATGTGGTCCATCAGCTCCAAGGGCTTGGAGTCGCCCAGCCCGGGTAGGGAGAGAAGCCGGCATGCGCGTTCGGCTTTGGTGATTCTGAAAGTTCGTAAGAGGTGTGTCTTCAGCGTACCGTATTTGTTGAGCTCTGGGGGTTTTTTGAGCAGGTTCATGACTCTGGCCACGGTGGAGCTGCCAAGAGCAGAATTGACGTAGTAGTACCTCGTGTCGTCCGCGGTGATGTTCTGGATCGCAAATTGAGCCTTGGCCTGGGCGAACCAAGCGGCAGCCTGTTGTTCCCAAAACTCTGGTAATTTGATGGAAACGGCGTTCGTCGCCATTTCAGATGAGGTCTTTGGAATCGTCCAAAAGATCAGTGGGGTCACCAATGTTGGAGTCGACAGAAATCAACAGGCTGAGACTTTTCTTTAAGCAAAAACAAAACGTGTCTTACTTTAATCAATCTCCACGAGGTCTGAAGGCTCAGCCCCGTGCAGGGGCTATGACGTCATCACACAACCGACGTCATGACGTTCCCGATGCTCTTAAAGGGACCCTGCACCAATAACCCAACCCAGCATGTACGTATCACAACATTGCTATACAAAGTGAATTGTATTCAGGTACATCTAACAGCATTGGCTATACATTGTGTTATTGTCCCTATGTGGTCTCCGCCACAGCATTCCCTATGGGCATAATTGTATTGCATTATCATGGAGGAGAAGCAGCACAGGATGGAGCTAAGGAGACACATGTAATTATTGTAAGAGGCATCACAGCATGTTTCATCACTGAAGTCTTCTCTTCTGTGGAGCACAGGCTACCTTTGAGCCTGCCCAGCTGTACCTCCTTCTCCCCACTTTCAAATTAACAACAACAACAACTTGCATTTATATAGCACCTTTAATGTAGTAAAACATCCCAAGGCACTTCACAGCAGCGTTATCAGACAAAATTTGACACTGAGACACATAAGGAGATATTAGGGCACTTGGTCAAAGTGGTAGGTTTTAAAGAGTGACTTAAAGGAGGAGAGAGAGGTAGAGATGCGGAGAGATTTAGGGAGGGGATTCCAGAGCTTAGGGCCTAGGCAGCTGAAGGCACAGCCGTCAATGGGGGAGCAATGAAAATCAGGGATGCGTAAGAGACCAGAACTGGAGGAGCACAGAGATCTCGGAGACCTCAGAGGAGTTTACAGAGATAGGGCCATTCCCTCACATTACTACCCATCGTACCATATGACAACACATCAGCTCTCTTTGCCCTTACATGGTCATGGCAAGCACCATCACCTGAGTGAAGATGTCAGCACCAAATGAGTATTGCATGATCTTAACCTCCAATAACAAAGCACTACATCAGTGCACATTCTATTGTATTATAATGAATGAATTCCAAATGGACACAATTAACCTTCTCTTTCTTCACACCATGGTTCCACACATACGTAAACGTGCCTTTCTTTTTACCTATTCTCATGCTTCTTTTAGGTACCGCCTATTTTGCAAAAGGCTCATGGGACTGAGGTGATCCATCCTCTCATTGGAGCTTGCTCCTGACAGGGAGATGCTGCTGGCTGCATCTCTGTAGCTTCTTCTTAGGCAGCCTGGTGTCACTTCCCATGTTTCACTGGCATGGTGTGCTGGCAGAGTGGTTGGGAGGGGGGGGTGGGAGGTGGTGGGAGGTAAGGCCAAAGGTCTGACATGCGCTGCTGCCCAGAGGGATAGCAGTATCACTGAGGTCAGCTCCAACCGTTGCCATTCCACTGGGCCTTGGATCCGTGTCCCCACTGATCATGGCTGGTCTAACAGCAGGCTATCAGATCCTGTAAGCACTGAGACATGGGTTGGAAGCTGCTAAACGGGCTGTGCTCTATCCTACAACAACAACTTGCATTTATATAGCACCTTTAACGTAGTAAAAATGTCCCAAGGTGCTTCACAGGAGCGTTATCAGACAACATTTGAAACTGAACCACATAAGGAGATCTTAGGACATATGACCTAAAAGTTGGGCAAAGAGGTAGGTTTTAAGGAGCGTCTTAAAGGAGGAGAGAGAGGTCAAGAGGTGGAGAGGTTTAGGAAAGGAGTTCCAGAGCTTGGGGCTTAGAGGCTGAAGGCATGGCTGCCAATGGTATTCTATCATCTTCTCTGGAGCTGGAAGTACTGACTGGTCCTGCTCACTTCTTAGCAGGAGTTCTGCTGCAGATTCCAATGAAGCTACAAGTCACTCCGTTGGTTCCTGCAGCAAAGACAATGCTTATGAGAGGTTGCCATAAAGGACAGTTGTAGACTTGAGAGTCACACCTATCAATTGCCGCACATCCTCAGAAATTGACCTCAGAGCCTTCACATAGGTGTAATGTTTCTTAAATGTCCTTCTTTTTAGGCAAGTACCCATGTGTTCTGGGCCCCACGGCTCTGAAGTCCTTGGCTGCCTTTTCCTCATCCTCTGCGGGGAAGGAGGCACTTCATTATCCACTCCCCACTTCTCAAGTTCCCTCATGCTCTGTGACTCACAAGTTACCACATCCTCATTAACACTACTTAATTACCCTCGAGTAGGTAATATGAGCTGATGCCTGGGAGTGAAGAAGCAAGTGATGCAGGGGGTGAGTTGGAACAGATTGGGGCAGCAGAATATAGGGAACATATGCTGCAGCGACCCTTGAGTAGCCTAATCGTCGTCATCCTTTTCCTTATTATTATTTCTTTCCTGATGCTCCTCCTCATCCTCATCATACCCTTCCGATGTTCATATATTGCTGTGGTGGATCTGCAGGAAAGGAAATCAGAAGCTAAGAATGGGAGAACACTGGTGTTAAGGAGACTGGGAAGAGGTGGAAGGGTGTGTCTATGTGGGGCTTCAGAGGCAACAGTGTAGGTGCTCAGTCACTAACCTGGCACCAGCAATATGCCACCAACCTTGCCACCTGCTTTATCCTCAAATGATGTGAGAAGTTGATGGTGGGGATATCGCCTCCTCTGGCCTGCCTCTCACAGGCACTGTGTGCCAATTTCTCCTGTGAGAAGATTGAGTAAATGAGGCAAAGTCTAGTAATTGAACAGTGTTCACCAAATGGCATTGGAGAGCCAAAATACAAGATGTGGTGGGGAGGGGGTGGATAAAGTGGAAGGGGCGTTAGGGTTGTGTAGGTAAGTAATTGTTGTTAAAGCAGCTGGATATGCAAATGAGCTGACCCAGGAAGTCATTGTGTAAATAATTCTCCTGACTGCTAGGTGGCACAAATCTATTCCCTTTGGCATAACATCACAACTCAACCTGTGGAAATTTCCCCCATTGTGTTTTGCCATGATGTATCTAAGAGTTCAAACAGCTAACCCAACCTAACTCCTCAACCCAACCCAACTGAATCCAACAAAACACAACCCAAACCGACTCAACCCAACCCAAACCAACCCAAATCAATGCAACCTAACCCAATCCAATAAAACACAACCCAACTCAACCAAACCCAACTCAACCCAATCCAAATCAACGTAACCAGCCAATCCAAAAAATTACAACCCAAACCAACCTCACCCAACCCAACTCAATCCAACCCAACCCAACTCAACCCAAACCAAACCAAACTCAACTCAAACTAACATAACCTAACTCAACCCAACCTAAATCAACCCAACCCAACCCAACTCAACCCAATGCAACTCAAACCAACCAAACTCAAGCAAACAAAACTCAACCCAATCCAACTCAACTCAACCCAAATCAATTCAACCCAACTCAACTCAACTCAAACCAACTCAAGTCAACACAAGTCAACACAACACAACTCAACCCAACTCAAATCAATTCAATCCAACTCAACTCAACCCAACGCAACCCAACCCAGCCCAACTCAACTCCACCCAATCAAACTTAACCCAACCGAAACCAAGTCAATTCAACTCAACCCAACTCAACCCAAAGCAACTCAACAAAACCCAACTCAATGCAACTCAACTCAACCCAACTCAACTCAACCCAACTCAACTCAACTCAACCCAAATCAACACAACAAAACACAACTCAACCCAACTCAACTCAACCCAAATCAACACAACAAAACACAACTCAACCCAACTCAACTCAACCCAAATCAACACAACAAAACACAACTCAACCCAACTCAAGCTAACCCAACTCAACCCAAACCAAATCAAGTCAACCCAACTCAACCCAATCCAACCCAACCCACCTCAAACCAACCCAACCCAACTCAACCCAACTCACCTCAACCCAACCCACCTCAACCCAACCCAACCCAACTCAACCCAACCCAACTCAACCCTAATCAATTCAACCCAACACAACTCAACTCAACCCACCTCATCCCAACCCAACTCAACCCAACCCAACAGAACCCAACTCAAATCAGCTCAACCCAACTCAACCCATCTAAATGCAACTCAACCCACCACAACTCAACCCACCACAACTCAACCCAACTTAACTCAATCCAACTTAACCCAACACAACTCAACCCAACACAACTCTACTCAGCTCAACCCATCTAAATGCAACTCAGCTCAACCCAACTCAACCCAACCCAACCCAACTCAACTCCACCCAATCAAACTTAACCCAACCGAAACCAAGTCAATTCAACTCAACCCAAAGCAACTCAACTCAACAAAACCCAACTCAATGCAACTCAACTCAAGCCAACTCAACTCAACTCCACCCAATCAAACTTAACCCAACCGAAACCAAGTCAATTCAACTCAACCGAACTCAACCCAAAGCAAATCAGCTCAACAAAACCCAACTCAATGCAACTCAACTCAAGCCAACTCAACGCACCACAACTAAACCCAACTCAACTCAATCCAAATCAACACAACACAACACAACCCAACTCAACTCAACTCAATCCAAATCAACACAACACAACTCAAACCAACTCAAGCTAACCCAACTCAACACAATCCAACACAACTCAACCTAACCCAACTCACCTCAAACCAACCCAAACCAACACAACTCAACCCAACCCAACTCACCTCGAACCAACACAACTCAACCCTAATCAATTCAACCCAACTCAACCCTAATCAACTCAACCCAACACAACTCAACTCAACCCAACTCAACTCAACACAACTCAACAAAACCCAACACAAGTCAACCCAACTCAACCCAACCCAACTCAACCCAACTCAACCCAACTCAACCCAACCCAACTCAACCTAACCCAACTCAACCTAAATCAACCCAACCCAACCCAACTCAACCCAAATCAACAGAACACAACTCAACCCAACTCAACTCAACCCAACTCAACCCAATGCAACTCAACCCAACACAACTCAACCCAACTCAACCCAACCCAACTCAACCCAACGCAACTCAACGCAACTCAACACAACCTAACCCAGCTCAACCCAACACAACAAAACTCAACCCAACACAACCCAACTCAACTCAACTCAACCCAACGCAACTCAACCCAACTCAACACAACCCAAACCAACCCAATTCAACCCAACTCAACACAACCCAAACCAACCCAACTCAACTCAACCCAACTCAACTCAACCCAACCCACCTCAACCCAATCCAACTCAACTCAATCCAACCCAACTCAATCCAACTCAACACAACCCAAACCAACCCAACTCAACTCAACCCAACTCAACTCAACCCAGCCCACCTCAACCCAATCCAACTCAACTCAATCCAACCCAACTCAACCTTAATCAACTGTCAGGGCGAGGCTGGTTCTGGACCCAAGTGCAGACAGATGAGGTGAGAAGCAGGTATGCAGTCTTAAATAAAAGCACTTTACTAGAATCACACAGGTAAACAGTTACAAACATAGGAGCTCAAGACAAGCTACCACTAGGCAAACGGCTTGTCAAGACTGAGCACAGAGGGAAGAAACCACAGAACTTAAATACAAGCAAAAACAGGTGAAACCAATAAACCTGATAAAAGGCAGTTAAGTAATAAACACAGGAGAAACTAGTAACAATTAGCAAAGGGAAAAAAATAAGTGAAGGTGCCATCTAGGAGTTACTGAGGGAACTAACCGGCACCCTCACAGGACCCCCTCCCCTAGGAACGGCTCCTGACGTTCCTCCTGGACGATCAGGGTGGTGACAGCAAAAATCCCTGATGAGTTCAGGATCCAAAATGTCCCAGGCCGGAACCCAGGAACGCTCTTCAGGACCATAACCCTCCCAGTCGACCAGGTATTGAATGCTCCTCCTAACCCGGCGACTATCAAAGAGGCAACGGACAGTGTAGGCTTGCTGACCATCAATCATGCGGGGCGGGGGGGGGGGGAGGTCTGGAAGCAGGAACCAAGGGACTGGTAAGTACCGGCTTGAGGTGCGAGACGTGGAACGTGGGATTTATCTTCATCGACCGAGGAAGGAGGAGCCGGTAGGCCACAGGGTTTACTTTTTCCAAAACCCTAAAAGGTCCGATGAACCGGGGAGCCAACTTATGGGACTTCACATGGAGCGGAAGATTCCGGGTAGACAGCCAGACCTTCTGTCCGGTCCGGAACCGAGGAGCTGGGCGGCGGTGTTGGTCAGCCTGCACTTTCTGCCGAGAAGAAGCGAGCTGCAAGGCGGATCGGACCCTCCTCCAGGTACGGCGGCAGCATTGGACGAACCCCTGGGCAGCCGGGACTCCTACCTCCCTCTCCTGTTCAGGGAAGAGTGGTGGTTGGAAGCCATATTGACATTCGAAAGATGAGAGGCCAGTGGAGGAGCTCTGAAGGGTAGTGTGAGCGTACTCCACCCAGACCAGATACTTGCTCCAGGTGGAAGGATTGGAGGACGCAAAGCTTCTTAGCACCCTCTCCAGATCTTGGTTGGTTCTCTCAGTCTGGCCGTTAGACTGTGGGTGGAACCCAGAGGAGAGACTGACGGAAGTGCCCAGGAGGGAACAAAAAGCCTTCCAGAACCTGGATGAGGACTGGGGACCACGGTCAGAGACAACATCCAGGACCAAGCCATGGAGGCGGAAGACATGCTGGACAACCAGCTGTGCAGTCTCTCTGGCAGAGGGAAGCTTGACAAGAGGGACGAAGTGAGCAGCCTTGGAAAAGCGATCGACCACAACTAGGATGGTAGTGAATCCCTCAGATGGAGGTAGCCCGGTGATGAAATCCAGGTCGATATGAGACCAGGGACGGCTGGGGATGGGCAAGGAATGCAGGAGACCAAGCGGAGGTTGTTGGGATGTCTTCTTCTGGGCACAGACGGGACAAGCAGAGACAAAGGCCCGGGTGTCGGCTTCAATAGAGGGCCACCAGAACCTCCTCTTAAGGAACTCGAGAGTCCGACGGATCCCAGGATGACCAGTTAATCGAGATGAGTGCCCCCATTGAAGGACCTGGGTGCGCACCTGACTGGGAACATAAAGACTATGAGGAGGGCCTCCTCCAGGGTCAGCCTCCTGACGTTGGGCCCCTCGCACCACAGTCTCAATCTCCCATGCGACGGGAGCAACGATGCAGGAATTGGGGATGATAGGTTCCGGGGTCCGGTCCTTTTCCGAGGGGTCAAACTGTCGAGAAAGGGCATCCGGTTTGAGGTTCTTAGACCCTGGGTGGAAAGACAGGAGAAAGTTGAACCGGTTAAAGAAGAGAGCCCACCTGGCCTGCCGAGGGTTGAGGCGCTTGGCGTCCTGGATATATGTCAGATTTTTATGGTCGGTCCAGACGACAAAAGGATGCTCTGCTCCCTCCAACCAGTGTCTCCACTCCTCCAAGGCCAACTTAACTGCCAAGAGCTCCCTGTTGCCGACATCGTAGTTACTCTCTGCTGGCTTCAGGCGACGGGAGTCCTTAGGGGAGCGCTGGGACAGGACAGCCCTGACTCCAATATCTGAGGCATCCACCTATCCACCTCTACGATAAAGGGCAGGGTGGGGTCAGGGTGTACCAGAATGGGAGCAGAGGTGAAGCGTTGTTTGAGCTCCTGGAAGGCCCGTTCCGCTTCAGAAGACCAACTGAACCGTAAAGACGAGCCCTTGGTCAATGCGGAGAGGGAGGCGGCAAGGGAGCTGAAGTTGCGGATGAAGTGTCTGTAAAAGTTGGCGAATCCCAGGAACTGCTGAACCTGCTTAACCGACGTGGGACGCAGCCAGTTCAAGACGGCTTGAACCTTGCTAGGATCCATCTGGACGCTTCCACAGGAGATGACGTAGCCCAGGAAGGTGACCTTAGAGACGTGGAATTCACATTTCTCGGATTTGACAAAGAGACGGTTCTCCAAGAACCTCTGCAGCACCCGTCTGACGTGTTGGACATGCTGCTGGGGGGACTTTGAGAAGATGAGAATGTCATCCAAATAAACAAACACGAACTGGTTCAGCAGGTCCCGGAGCACGTCATTGACCAGAGCTTGGAAGACAGCAGGAGCGTTAGTGAGACCAAAGGGCATGACGAGGTATTCCCAGTGACCACTGGGGGTGATAAAGGCAGTCTTCCATTCATCCCCCTCCCTAATGCGGACCAGGTTGTACGCGTTGCGGAGGTCAAGTTTGGAGAAGATGGTAGCTCCCTGCAGCTGCTCAAACACTAAAGACATCAAAGGGAGAGGATAGCGGTTCTTAATGGTAATTTTGTTAAGCCCCCGATAGTCTATGCAAGGCCTGAGACCACCATCCTTCTTCTTTACAAAAAAGAAGCCAGCACCCGCTGGGGAGGTGGAAGGGCGAATGAAACCTGTAGCGAGGGCTTCCTTGATGTATTCTTCCATGGAAACATTCTCAGGGCCAGAGAGAGAGTAGAGCCGACCCCGAGGGGGGCTAGTGTCAGGCAGGAGATCAATGGCACAGTCGTAGGACAAGTGTGGGGGGAGTGTAGTGGACCACCTCTTACTAAACACAGCATGGAGGTCCGAATATTCAGGGGGCACATGAGCAAGGTCCAGCTGATCAGCTGGCTCAGGAGAGGAAGGACGGGGCAGACTAGGGAAGACCTTAAGACAGTTGGCTAGACATGAAGGACCCCACTCCAGCACAGTCCCAGTAGTCCAGTCAATGTGAGGGTTGTGAAGAGAGAGCCACGGATGTCAAAGAACAAGAGGGAGCTCAGGTGAATCGATAAGGTGAAACTGCAGCAACTCTTGATGTCTCTCCCCTACTTGGACATGTAATACTCCAATGATATGATGAATGCGCCCAGAACCAAGGGGCCTGCCGTCGAGGGTGGTGACTTGTAAAGGCTTGTCAAGGCGGGAGAAAGGAATTTTCAGGCTGCGCACAAGGGTGGCATCGATAAAACAGCCAGCGGCCCCGGAGTCATCAAACGCCTGGAGGTTGTACTGTTGTCCCTGCCAAGAGAGACGAGCAGGAAGCAGGGTTTGGAAGACAGAAGGGGTAGGAGAAGGGATTTGATCTGTCAGTATTTTCCCAATCCTCCTGGCTTTTTCCTGAAGCTCAGGGCATGTGGCTCTGAGATGGCCAGACAGGCCACAGTAAAGACAATGCCCCTCTCTCAATCTCATCTGTCTCTCAAACTGGGAGAGCTGAGTTCTGCCGAGTTGCATAGGTTCCTCTTCGGTGCTAACAGGTGGACTCGGGGGTACTTGGAAACTCTTGGTCAGATTCGAAACACCGGAAGATCTCACCTCTGTGGAAGTAGTGAATCTCCTCTCTCTACCATGCTCCCGGAGGCGGTTATCCACTCTGATGGCAAGGGAGATGAGCGTGTCAAGGTCCTCCGGAACCTCTCTGGACGCCAGTTCATCTTTGATAGATTCGGAAAGGCCATGAAGAAACGTGGAGAGAAGGACCTCGGTGTTCCAGCGGCTTTCCGCAGCGAGTGTGCGGAACTCAATGGCGAAGTCGGCTACGCTGCAGTTGCACTGGCGGAGATTCAAAAGTCTCTTAGCTGCCTCCCGTCCACTCACAGGATGGTCAAAGACTTTGCTCATCTCTTCGGCGAAAAGGAGAATGTCCGAGCAGATGAAAGATTGCTGCTCCCAGATAGCGGTAGCCCAGGCGAGAACTTTTCCCGAGAGTAGTGATATGATGAACGCTACCTTAGAGCGGGGTGATAGGAACATGGAGGGTTGGAGTTCAAAAACTAGGAAGCACTGGGTCAAGAAGCCGCGACACTTGCCCGGATGACCGTCATAGCGCTCTGGCGTGGGTAGGTGAGGCTCTCGGTGAGTCTGGAGGTCGGCGACTGGTGGGGTAGTACCCAAAGGAACTGACTGAGGAGGAACATCCTGAGCAGAAGCCACAGCGGCTGGGTGTTGAATGGTCTGAGTCCACGTATTTACCTTTGTCCGAAATGCTTTGGAGAAGTTGCTCAAGGCGGCCGAGGAAAGCACCTTGATGGGAGAGAATAGAATGAAATTCCTCCATCACTGCTGGGTCCATACTGGCTCAGTCTTGCTGTCAGGGCGAGGCTGGTTCTGGACCCAAGTGCAGACAGACGAGGCGAGAAGCAGGTATGCAGTCTTAAATAAAAGTACTTTACTAGAATCACAGAGGTAAACAGTTACAAACATAGGAGCTATCAATTACTCATAAAAGACGGAGAGTTAGGAGAGTAACTAAAGGCTTTTATTAGCATAGAACAGAGCATGCCTCTCGTGGTTGACTGGGTTCCAAGAAGGCAGGGGGCTGCAGGGCAATCACCTTTATACCTGGGCCTGTGGGTGGAGCCAGCCGAGACATGTTGAGGCATGCATAGGTACAAAAGTGTGCAACAACAACAACAACGGTGAACAACAATAACAGTGGTTTACCACATTCACCCCTTGTTTAAAATTGAGTCCGGCGGGGTGAAGTGTACTAAAGGTTCGTGTAAGTAAGTCTATCAGGTGGCCTTGTATGCCGTCCTGATCGTCGTGGTGGCAGCGGTGATGGTGCAGCGTCCAACGTTGAATCTGGCGTCTCATTGAGTGGTTGGGTGGTCAATGACGGGTCCTGGGGCTGCGGCATGCCGTCTAGCGGGGTTGGGTTGTGGGTAGTGGTGGATGGCAATGGTAGTGTTTCAGGGGCACCCAAAGGTGCGAGATCTCGTGTGGGGGCTGTGTCCTCCCGCCCGTCCGGGTACGCTACGTAAGCATACTGGGGGTAGGCGTGGGTAGTGGTGGATGGCGAGGGAGGTGTTTCGGGAGCACCCGAAGGTGCGAGGTCTCGTATGGAGACTGTGTCCTCCCGCCCGTCCGGGTACACCATGTAAGCATACTGAGGGTTGGCATGGAGGAGGCTCACCCTCTCGACCAGGGGGTCCGTCTTATGGGACCTCACGTGCTTCCGCAGTAGGACGGGTCCTGGAGAAGTCAGCCATGTCGGTAACGAGATCCCCGATGTGGACTTCCTGGGGAAGGAGAACATTCTCTCGTGAGGGGTAGCATTGGTGGCTGTACAGAGCAGTGACCGAATGGAATGGAGTGCCGCAGGGAGGACTTCCTGCCAGCGAGAGGTCGGAAGGCCCTTAGATTTCAAGTTTAAAAGGACTGCCTTCCAGACCGTCGCATTCTCCCTTTCCACCTGGCCATTCCCCCGGGGGTTGTAGCTGGTGGTCCTGCTTGTAGCGATACCTCTCGAGAGCAGCTACTGCCGAAGTTCGTCGCTCATAAAGGATGAGCCCCTGTCGCTATGAATATAGCTAGGGAAACCGAACAAGGCGAAGAGGTCATTCAGACATTTAATGACCGTGGTACTGGTCATGTCTGAGCAAGGGATGGCAAACGGGAAACGGGAGTACTCGTCAATTATGTTGAGGAAGTACACATTGCGGTCGGGGGAGGGGAGGGGCCCTTTAAAATCGACGCTCAGCCGTTCAAAGGGGTGCGTGGCTTTGATCAGGCTTGCTCTGTCTGGCCTATAAAAATGCGGTTTGCACTCGGCACAGATTTGGCAGTTCCTGGTCATGGTCCTGACCTCCTCGATGGAGTAGGGCAGGTTACGGGATTTGATGAAGTGAAAAAACCTGGTGACCCCCGGGTGGCAGAGGTCATTGTGGAGGGTCTTCAGTCTATCAACCTGCGCGTTGGCGCATATACCACGTGATAGGGCATCTGGGGGCTCATTGAGTTTCCCGGGCCGGTACAAGATATCGTAATTGTAGGTGGAGAGTTCGATTCTCCACCTCAAGATCTTGTTGTTCTTGATTTTGCCCCTCTGCTTATTATTAAACATAAAAGCTACTGAACGCTGGTCAGTGAGCAGGGTAAATCGTTTTCCGGCCAGGTAATGCCTCCAATGTCGCACAGCTTCCACAATGGCCTGGGCCTCCTTTTCGACAGAGGAGTGTCGAATCTCGGGGCCCTGGAGGGTCCTTGAGAAAAAGGCCACGGGTCTCCCCGCCTGGTTAAGGGTTGCAGCTAGGGCAAAGTCGGATGCGTCGCTCTCCACTTGGAAAGGGATGGACTCATCCACTGCGTGCATTGTGGCCTTCGCAATATCTCTTTTTATGAGAGTGAAGGCTGCACAGGCCTCTGCTGTCAGGGGGAAGGAGGTGGACTTGATGAGGGGTCTGGCTTTGTCCGCATAGTTGGGCACCCACTGAGCATAGTACGAGAAAAACCCTAGGCATCTCTTCAGTGCTTTTTGGCAGTGGGGGAGGGGGAGCTCCATAAGGGGGCGCATCCTGTCGGGGTCGGGGCCGATGACTCCGTTCTCCACTACACAGCCAAGAATGGCAAGGCGCTTGGTACGAAACATACATTTGTCCTTGTTGTATGTTAGGTTCAACCGCTGGGCCGTACGGAGGAATTTCTCTAGATTAACATCATGGTCCTGCTGGTCGCGGCCGCAGATGGTGACGTTGTCTAGATAGGGGAAAGTGGCCTGGAGCGCGTTCTGGTCAACCATCCGGTCCATCTCCTGTTGGAAGACTGAAACCCCGTTGGTGACGCCGAAGGGAACTCTGAGGAAGTGGTAGAGACGACCGTCAGCTTCAAAAGCTGTGTACTGGCAGTCCTCAGCCCTGATGGGGAGCTGGTGGTATGCCGACTTCAGATCAATCGTTGAGAACACCCGGTATTGTGCTATCTGATTGACCATGTCAGATATGCGGGGGAGTGGGTATGCATCTAGTTGGGTGTAGCGATTGATCGTCTGGCTGTAGTCAATAACTAGGCGCTGTTTTTCGCCAGTCTTCACTACCACCACTTGTGCTCGCCATGGGCTGGTGCTACTTTCAATAATCCCTTCCTTCAGGAGTCTCGCTACCTCGGATTTAATGAAGCTCCTATCCCCGGCACTGTAACGCCTGCTTTTGGTAGCGATGGGCTTACAGTCGCGGGTGAGGTTAGCGAACAAGGAGGGGGGGGGGCTTTAAGGGTGGAGAGGCTGCAAATGGTGCGCGGCGGGCGATTTAAAAGCTGCTGGCTGCAGACTGTGAGTGGGGGGAGGGGTCCGTCGTACGCTAATGTGACACTCTTAAGGTGGCACTGAAAATCCAACCCCAGTAGAACGGCCGCGCAGAGATGGGGCAGGACCAGGAGTTTAAAATTTTTGTATTCTGTGCCCCTTACTGAAAGGGTCACTACACAGTAGCCACCGACGTCCGCTGACTGGGCTTTGGAAGCCAAAGAGATCCAATGGCGCGTCGGCAGGACCGGGAGAGAGTAACTGCGCACCGTGTCGGGGTGGATAAAGCTCTCCGTGCTCCCGCTGTCAAAAAGGCAGGTAGTGGCGCGGCCGTTTACCATAATGTCCATCATGGACCTGGACAGTTGATGAGGGAGAGATTGGTCCAGCGTCACGGAGGCCAGCGTATGGTCAAGCGAGTCGATGTGGTCGTCAGATGAGGCGGTGGTTGAGTCCAGGTCCCCCGTGGTTGAAGTTGGAGACGTCCAAGATGGCGGACAAAATGGCGGCGCCCATGGTCCCGATCCCCATGCGGCTGGGGGAGCCCAAGATGGCGGGCAAGATGGCTGCCCCCACAGTTCGCACGCGGCGCTGCTGGCGTTAGCGGTTTTACCTTTGCAGGCGCTGACATAGTGTCCTTTCTTCCCGCAGCCAGAGCAGGTAGCGTTTCTCGCCGGGCAGCGTGCTCTGGGGTGTTTTGCCTGGCCACAAAAATAACATTTCTGTGCCTTGGACATCGCAGCAGCAGTTGAAGGTGGCGGTCCCATGACCCAAGGTTGTGGCGTCCACGTTGCGGAGCGGTTAGGGGAGAAGGCGTCCATATTCCTGTGGGCCGCGTCGAGCGAGAGGGACACTGCCTTTCTCAGGTCCATTTCTCCCTTTTCCAACAGTCTCTGCCGGGAGTAGTCGGACCTTAGACCCGCAACGAAAGCATCTCGGATCAGTCCCTCCGTGTGTGCTGTGGCTGATACTTCTTTGCAATCGCAGCCTCGGCCGAGTATCCGTAGTGCCCGTAGGAAGGCCTCCACCGATTCCCCGGGCTGCTGTCTGCGGGACCTTAAGAGGTGCCGGGCATAGACCGTATTTACCGGGCGTGCGTATTGCCCTTTTAGCAGATCGATAGCCGCCGCGTAGGTCGTCGCGTCCTGGATTATTGTATAAACTTGGTGGCTCACCTTTGAGGCCAGGATTTCCAACTTGTTTTCGTCCAGGGTCACAGTTGAGGCTTGCAGATAGGCCTCGAAGCAACGCAGCCAATGCGCGAATTTGGTAGCCGAACCCGCTTCTTGGGGGTCTAGGTCCAGGCATGTTGGTCTGAGGGCTCGCAGCAGCTCCTGCTGCTCAGCGTTTGGTGCAGCAGCCTGCTGCTCAGCGTTTGTTGTCGACATTTTGTTTTTGCTAATAAAATTGATGCGCTATCAATTACTCATAAAAGACGGAGAGTTAGGAGAGTAACTAAAGGCTTTTATTAGCAAAGAACAGAGCATGCCTCTCGTGGTTGACTGGGTTCCAAGAAGGCAGGGGGCTGCAGGGCAATCACCTTTATACCTGGGCCTGTGGGTGGAGCCAGCCGAGACATGTTGAGGCATGCATAGGTACAACAGTGTGCAACAACAACAACAACAACGGTGAACAACAATAACAGTGGTTTACCACACAAACATAGGAGCTCAAGTCAAGCTACCACTAGGCAAACGGCTTGTCAAGACTGAGCACAGAGGGAAGAAACCACAGAACTTAAATACAAGCAAAAACAGGTGAAACCAATAAACCTGATAAAAGGCAGTTAAGTAATAAACACAGGAGAAACTAGTAACAATTAGCAAAGGGAAAAAAACAAGTGAAGGTGCCATCTAGGGGTTACTGAGGGAACTAACTGGCACCCTCACATCAACTTAACCTAACACAACTCAACTCAACCCAACTCAACTCAACCACCACAACTCAACCCAACCCAACCCAACCCAACACAACTCAACCCAACTTAACTCAACCCAACTCAACCCTAATCAACTCAACCTAACTCAACCCAACTTAACCCACCACAACTCAACCCAACCCAACTCAACTCAACACAACTCAACCCAACACAACTCATCCCAACTCAACCCAACTCAACCCAACGTAACTCAACCCAACCCAACTCAACTCAACCCAACACAACTCAACTCAACCCAACTCAACTCAACCCAACTCAACTCAACACAACACAACCCAACCCAACTCAACACAACACAACTCAACACAACACAACACAACCCAACACAACCCAACTCAACCCAACCCCTAACCTAATGAAACAAACTATTTATTCAATATTGTACACAAGAGCACATAAGTTAAAACTATCACAATTAAACTTGGAAAGGAATTACAACTATTATTTTTTGCTCAAACAGTTGTGTTTTATGCCTCTAATATTGAAGTAAACATAGATGGAAATGTACCACAGAATATTAAAGTTGCGTCTAGAATTGCAAGAAAAACTTGATTAAGGAAGTTGTAACATGGGTTATGTATTTCAGTTTATATAATAGAAAATAGGTAGAAGTGGATTTTTACAATATCTGTAAGTTTGCTTTCCTGATAAAATGCCATTTCTAAATAGTTTGCTTATTTTATATTGTGGGACAGTGTTGGCGTGGGCTCAATTAAGCCACCTAAGTAAAAGTAATTGCTTTAACCATACTTGACTGACTTTCATGCCTTTTGTGCCATTTTGGGGGCTTTCCAACAATCTATTTTTGGAGTTATGGCAGAAGACCAGCAGTAGCCCTTTGGAATTTCAGGGCCAGTATATTTACAATGGTTGCAATCTTTACCAATCACCTCAAAAGGGCAAAGACATTTCTTTTGTGCTAACCTTTGTTAGTATTCAGCCGCCTTCATTCTATGGTTCATAACAACACAGGACACTTAACAGTAGAGTATATTTATTGATACTTAGCATGAGAGATCAACCCAGCCTGGAGCAGAGAGTGGCTTTTCGCTTCAAGTTCTATCTGTCAAGCCCTCTGAAGAACTATTGAAAACCATGCTCCTTTATACAACGCATTTTGCCTTCGTCAAAGTTACATGTCATAGATAAGGCTTCATGGCATATCTATTCCCAATTCCTTTGAAGACAGTCCATTCATGTAAACAGTTGTAGTTGTTTACACCAAAGCTATTTCCCTCAAACAAGAATTCCTGACCTAACTTTTCCCAGCCTCTTTGAAGAACAGGCTTTATCAACTGTTATCTTTCTATACGATAGCTAATGGATACCTCTACCTATGTTTATTATCCTAGCCCCTAAAGTTACACTTTAATCACTCATGGCTGACATTACTTATTTCCTTACATAAGTACTTTTTGTATCAGAAGATAAGCTATGCATTCCTTTCACCAAAGCCATCCTGTTTATATTGGAAAACCTGTTGCTCCAAGATACAAAGAAGTTCAACTAGTAACCCTTAACTCCCCAAGATGTCCAATGTATATCTCTCCAGAAGCAAAATACTGCAGATGCTGGAAATCTGAAATAAAAACAGAAAATGCTGGAAATACTCAGCAGGCCAGGCAGCATCTGTGGAGAGAGAAACAGAGTTAACATTTCAGGTCGATGACCCTTCGTCATGCCCCTGCACTTGCTTAAAATCTGTTAAATCTCTAACATTTTCCAGGTCTGACAAAGGGTCATCGACCTGAAACGTTAACTCTGTTTCTCTCTCCACAGATACTGCTTGACCTGCTGAGTATTTCCAGCATTTTCTGTTTGTATAGTTCTCCAGGATGTCGAACAACCTTCAACACAATATTAATCCTTGAAATATGATCATTCACTTCTTACGTGGTAAAATGTTACCACGGAGCCAGATATAGGTTGGTTGCTCTGACAGATTTAAACTCCCAGAAAGACTGCTGAATAAGATAAAGTCAGCCACAAATATATCATGCAGATATATCAGAACAAAGCCCATTAAAAACTGAATCTCTCATAACTACATTGGATTGGCTGCTGTTTGTAGTATTCAATGCTGGTGAGGGCCGCCTACGGGTCAGTAGATTTAAATTGAATAACTTGGCCATTGAAAGATATTAACATAATGTCACTGCTGTTAAATAAGACCCTACCAAAGTACAATGACGTCTTTCAGTCTGTCTGTACCCAAACAAGGTGTCAAGCTGACTAAATTGAATGAATAAGATCCGAACAGAAAGGTCACAGGAAATGCTTGAAAGGAATAATGCATCTAAAGTGACTCTTTTGCCCAACTGTTGCATGTCGTTTATACTCCACACGAGCCTCCTCCCACCATACTCCATCTAACCCTATCAGCATAACCTGCTATTTCTTTCTCCCTTATCTGTTTATCTAGCTTACCCTTAAATGCATCTATGCTATTCGCCTCAACTATTCCTTATGGTAGTGAGTTCCACATTCTAACCACTCCGTAGGTAAAGAAGTTTTCCTGAATTCCCTATTGGATTTATTAATGACTATCTTATATTGCTGGCCCCTAGTTTTGGTCTCCACACAAGTGGAAACATCTTCTCTACGTCTACCCTATCAAACCCCTTCATAATTTTAAAGACCTCTATCAGGTCACTCCCTTAGCCTTCTCTTTTCTAGCTAACAGAGCCCCAGCCTGTTCAATCTTTCCTCATAGGTACAACCAAACATCAATCATTTCTAGGCTCTAATCACACTTTTCATTAATAATTACCAGAAAGCTCATTATTAAAATCACTATTGTAGTTATTTGTAGCACAGCAGGTACTTCTCTGCACTGTGCTCTAATCTTCCTTGCATTATAATTCAGAAGAAAATAATGGCACTTGTTCTTTATATTTTCCCCATTTCATTAGATATTGATTTCCTTCACCTTGTTTGGAGGTTCACCCAGCATTCTAAGGTACAGAAAGTGGACGAGCAACCTGTCAAGAGGCCTGTAATATTGCAAACCTGCACCCAGTTTAAAGGTGCTCTGATACCCCCTCCGTCCTTTCCAGGAACTCACCTGGTACCTACCTCTGAAAATTTGGCCAAATGGGAACTTTCCACAGAGAAGGGGGGAGTGGAGGACATTTTCTCCCAGACATTAAAAAAATGAATGGAATTATAATCAAAAACATATTGGGGTAGATTTTCACCTTCATCACCTGAGCAGTAATTTGACAGGGCGAGTCGCCTGCTCATTATAGAACCCATCCAATTTCCATTTCATTTATTTCAGTGATTGGAGAACCAGTGATGATGGGGTCATGAATTTAAAGCAATCACTAAGTGCTGAAAGAGTTTGAGAGAACTTTCTGTCCAGAGGGTTGTTGGAACAGGGAATGATTTATAGAGAGATCATTGCATCTTTTAAGGGAAAATTAGATATCTGAAGCAGTGGAAGATACGAGTCTCCGGGGAGAGAGTGGGACACTGGGACTGGCCTTGGATTGTTTTAGCTCAGGGCTCAATGGCCTCCTTCTGTGCTCTAAACTTCTATGGTTCTATCCAGGAGTGTTAGCAACGTGAGATGGATGCAAATTAATGAGAGCATGGATGTAAACTTTATATTTGCCCCATTACGCAATGGTGCCCACCTGTACTTCACAACAACTCATTTTACACTCCTACTATTGGGAGTGCCACTATCTACTTTATCTCTAATTTAAAAAAAGACTTTCATAACCTCAAGACATCATCATAGCGCTTTACTGCCAATGAAGTACTTTTAAAGTATAGTCACTGTTCTAATGTAGGAAACACGGTAGCCAACTTGCGCACAGCAAGGTCCCACAAACAGCAATATGATCGTGACCAGATCATCTGTTTTTAGTGATATTGGTTGAACAATCAATATTGACTGAGGACACTGGGGAGAACTCTCCTTCTCTTCTTCAAAATAATGCCATCGGATATTTTACCTCCATCTGAGAGAGCACAAGGGACCTCGGTTTAATGCGTCATCTGAAAGGCGGCACCTCCGCTAGTACAGCACTCCATCAGCACTGCACTAGGGTGTCCACTTAGATTTTATGCTCAAGCTTCAAAGGAGTAACATTCTCAGGCAGGATTTCCCCTTCTAAAGGGTGCTTATTGTGTTATGGCTAAGCAGATACTCTCCTTTCCTCCTCCCTCAAGCAGGTTCCATTATGCTGACAGTTACTGATGTTAGAATGACAGCTGATAGTTGCCTGGATCAGTCTTTTTGTTTCTAACAAAGAAAAATAGGGGTAGATTTCCATCTTCAGCGGCTGGGTGTTAAGCGTTGCCTGGACAGAGCGAGAGAGAGAAAATTCTGACGGGGTTGATTGCACAAATTAACGGAAGGAAAGTCAGGCGGGTTCTATAATAAGTGTGCAATCTTCCCCGTCAGATTTGCCGCTCTGCACTCTGCCCCAGATATACTTGGCGCACAGAAGCTGAAGACAAAAATCTACGGTATGGACACTAAATTTGGTGTCTGTCATGGCTCAGTGGGTAGCACTCTCGCCTGAATCAGAAGGTTGTAGGTTCAAGTCCCACTCCAGAGACTTAAGCACAAAATCTAGGCTGACTTTCCAGTACAGTGCTGAGGGAGTGCTGCACTGTCAGAGGTGCCGTCTTTCAGATGAGACATTATCCGTCTGCTCTCTCAGGTGGACGTAAATGATCCCATGGCACTATTTCAAAGAAGAGCAGGAGCGTTCTCCCAGCGTTCTGGTCAATATTTATCCCTCAACCAACATCACTAAAACAGATTATCTGTGCTACCTGTGGGATCATGCTGTGCTCAAATTGGTTGCCGCATTTCCTACATCACAACAGTGACAACACTTCAAAAGTACAGGTACTTAATTGGCTGTAAAGCGCTTTTGGACGTCCTGAGGTTGTGAAAGGTGCTATATAAATGTAAGTCTTTCTTTTATTTTGCCTCATTTCAGCCTTGTGGGGGCTCACTAGTTCTGAGCACCATGTTAAGATGTATCAGACAAAGTAAATCTAGATATACGAAAAAAACTCATGAAGAAAATTCAAAAACAAGTCACAACTTTTTTTTTTAAGTCGAATTTTCTTTTGTTCTTCTCGGTGTTACAGAAATGATTTGCCAATTTAAATGAAGACTGATAATGTTCTTGTGAAGGAGCAATCTCTTAACTGTTATGTGAAAACGAATCCTGCTTCTCCAATGAAAACCAAATCTTGCGTTTCCCCCCCGAGGCGACGCAGGTTGTCATTACAATCCATTAAGCAAACTATAGAGGGGGCCATTCATCACCAATACACCAGCAAAGTAATAATCGGCAAGACTGCGCAAAACTTTGATTTCTTGTTTTGTTGATTTTAAAAATAACACCATGTCACAAAACTGTAGTTAATAAGAGAAGGGAAAATAACATTCTCCCCACAAGACATATATACTTATGCATTCGTATGTCATCTTCCAACAGAATGTAAAGCTCCAAGTGTTTTATTTCCACTGTTCTTTTTTTCAGCTGATTACACTGTTTTGCCGCAGTTTATTACAATGGTCAAATTACCGTTTCATTATGCTTATCACAAAATTATGTGATTAGAATTTTTGGCAGAACTTCTTAAATCTACTCCACGTTTATGTTTGTTTCCACGTTCAGTAATTTAACGCACGAACCCAACAATAACGTGCATTTAGAAACCACGTTTAACCTTAGTAAAACGTCCCAAGGTGCTTCTCACATGAGCGTTATCAAACAAAATTTCACACCGAGCCACAAAAGGAGATATTAAGACAGGTGATTGGTCAAAGAGGTAGGTTTTAAGGAGCGTCTTAAAGGAGGAAAGAGAGGTGGAGCGGTTTATGGAGGAAATTCCAGAGGTTAGGGCCGAGGCAGCCGAAGGCACGGCTGCCAATGGTAGGGCGATTAAATCAGGGATGTGCAAGAGGCCAAAATTGGAGGAGCGCAGATATCTCGGGGTTGTAGGGCTGGAGGTGGTTACAGAGATAAGGAGGGATGAAGCCGTGGAGGGATCTGAACACAAGGATGAGAATTTTAAACCACCAATCTTTGCTCAGAAGTATTTAACTTGACATTATTTTCCAAGTATATTTTGTACAAAATTAACAAATATAAATATTTTGCTTTCATCTTATTCTAAGAGCAAATGAATTATCAAAACAAAAGCTATGGTTGACTGTTAAAGTGGCCACTCAACAGCCTCCTATATATACATGCCTTTTCCTCTATTCAAAACTTACCCTTCTGCACATAGACCCAAATTAATACGCTCCAACCACTTGTGGCAGGCTGAACAGACTAATCATCGAAGGCTGACGCAAAACTGAACGACAGCAAACGTTTAGAGACACAAAAATGGGGGAACAAGAAGCAGATGAATCTGAAGTGGATGTCAGAATCTGCCATTACGGAAGAAGGCTAAATGAGAAGCTATTCTTACTGGGGTAACAAGCAAGCGCAGGCCTTTATCCTATCAGACGACTAAATTTAAAGAAATCATCAGAAAAATACGATCCAACATTTGGGTTTGCATTTTTATTTTATTGTCCTCTTTAATTAGTCCTTAACATGGTTCAGTGAATACTTCACCTACAATCTATTTTCATAATTAATAATTTTGTATTTAGAGGAGAATTTCAAGGCCAGTGCTCTGCAAAAGCTTTTCAATGAACACAGCAAGCAACTGAGAGAGATTTTCATTTCACAATTTGTATAATGCACAAAATCACTTTTGTTCTCAGGCTTGGCAGAAAATGTTTTCAATCCAGAATAGTCCAGTAAAGTCATCCCCCCACCCCCCAAATCATCTAAACGTAGCAACCAAACCACTGAAAGTGCTGGAAACATTTATATTTTACAACTGTCTTCAGCTAATGACAGACTAGGGATAATTTGGTGACGGGCCTCTCTGGCTCTCGCTGGTGGTGAGGCTCCGTGCTCGGTGTGGTACTGCGCAGGATTACGCCCATTAGCTCTTTTAGAAACTGAAATAACTCTGCAGTGAATGCACATTTAATGAGAGCTGATTTTTGTAATGTATATACCTTTAAGGGGGGAACTATCTTTCACAGCTCATGTACACTGCAGTACCGGCAGTGACCACACCTGTATATAGCACTGAGTAGTAATCTGTACAGATCAGTTCCAGTGTGAGCCACGTTGAGTAAACACCTGTTGTACCGTTCTCCTGCAGTCTGTGTCTTATTATACACAGACACAACATTGGCGACAAGGCAAGTTCGAACCTACCTGCAACTCTGCATCACCTCCCAGGGATTCGTTCCTGGAGATCAGTGGATTGGAGGTCAAGGCCAGAGACTCGGGTGTCGACCACGGGAAACCGCGCAGTCATCCAGCAGAGACTCGAGAATTGCGGGGGAGGCTGTCGAGAGCCAGGCTTGGCTTTCCAGTCGAGGTGGTCCAGCCAAACGGGCTGGCAACAGGTAGTGCGCAGACCCTTCCCGGACAGCGGCGGGCTAGAGCCCGACCGAGCGGCACAGCAAAGGGCCGAGCAGCATCGACGGGGGAGACAGAGAGAGGGCAGAGTGCACAGGGCGCAGCCGGTGTTCAGGGGCCAAGCAGCGTCGAAGAGAGGGAGAGAGAGATGCGCGCAAAACCTACAGGGCGCCGCCATTGCCATGAGAACCGCCGGGAGCGGCGTTGGCAGCAGCGGGGGAGGAAGGAAAGCGTGGGAGACGCCATTTTAAGCCATTGGGAGACGCCATTTTAAACCACACCCAAAATGCCGAAGAGTGGCAGTATCACCGCGTTTGACAATGAAGTCGAAGATTGGACTACATATGTCGAACGAATAGAGGTATACTGCAAGGCAAATAAGGTGTCAGATGACAAGAAAGCGTCGGTATTGTTAAATTTAATGGGTGCAAAGACGTATGGTTTATTACAAAATCTAGTAACCCCAATGAAGCCAATGGAAAAGAGTTTTCAAGACATAGTAACGATACTACAGGAACATTTAAACCCCACACCGCTGCTGATAGCAGAAAGATTCAAGTTTCACAAACGGAACCAGCATAAGGATGAAAGCAATGCTGATTATTTAACAGAACTGCGCAAACTATCGAAACACTGCCAGTTTGGAGCGGGACTGGCAGATACCTTAAGGGACAAATTTGTGTGTGGGCTTCAAAGTAAAGGAACCCAGAAACGGCTTTTATCTGAAAAGGACCTTACGCTGGAAAAGGCTTTCAGCATTGCGGTATCATATGAAGCAGCAGCACGGGGCGCTGCAGAGATACAACAGAGACCGCAAGAATATGGCACAAACGAAATATCATATAGAACAGAGAAGTGCTATCGCTGCGGCAGAACAACACATGACCAGAATGATTGCTGGTTCAAAGACAAAGTGTGCAGACAATGTGGAAAAGTAGGACACATAGCACGAGTCTGCAGGTCGGGAAAGAAAACCAGCAATAAGAAACCTACCAAAGAAAAGTACAAGAAGGTACATAAGATGACAGAGAATAGTTCAGATGAACAAAAGAGTGATAACGACTCCGAAAGCAGGGAACTGAGTTGTCTGAAACTACATAATGTGATCACAACGGAGGATCACCGAACCATTTGGGTCACTCTCAAGATAGCAGGAGTCCAGGTAAAGATGGAATTGGACACAGGATCAGCCCTAACAGTCATAAACCGACGGGACTACGAGCGGCTATTCTCACACATACCCTTGAGAGACACAAAAATTATTTTGAAGACGTACACGGGGCAAAAAGTCTACCCCAAAGGAAAAATAAGGGTGACCGTTATATATAACGGTAAGGAAACACCAAAACTAGACCTGTATGTATTGCAAGATGGAGGACCACCATTACTGGGATGTGAATGGATCCGGAAAATACAACTGGATTGGCATTCCATACAGGCACTGACTGTGGCTGACAAAAAGGATGACGACGTCACACCTGGGCGACTGTCAAAGATCCTAACTGACACGAAAGAAGTGTTCCAGCAAGGACTCGGAACACTAAAAGGCATGACAGCGACGATTAAAATTGAAGAAAATGCAAGCCAAAAATGTTTTAAGGCCAGACCGGTACCTTATGCGATCCGCCCAGCCGTCGAACCAGAGCTGGAGAGTCTGGAACATCCAGGTGTACTGTCCAAGGTAGACTGGAGCGAGTGGGCTACACCCATCGTCCCTGTGATGAAAAAGTCGTTGAGCAGCACGCCTGGGGAACCTAGGAAGGTTCGCATCTGTGGGGACTTTAAGGTAACACTGAACCCGGTCCTTCACACCGTACAATATCCACTTCCGCGGATTGAAGATATTTTCGCCTTGCTATCTGGAGGGAAACGCTTCACTAAGATTGATCTGGCCCAGGCGTATCTGCAAATGGACGTAGAAGAAGCATCAAAAAAAATACCTCACAATCAACACCCATAAAGGTCTCTACCAATACAACTGGCTGGTATTCGGGGTGGCATCAGCTCCGGCTATTTGGCAGAGGGCAATGGAACAAGTCCTGCAAGGGATCCCAGGGACCCAGTGTTATTTGGACGACATCCTGGTCACGGGCGAAAATGACAGTGATCACCTTGCCAACCTGGAGCAGGTGCTCACTAGATTGCAGGAATATGGGCTCCGAGCTAACCGCCCCAAATGCGAGTTTTTTAGAAAACAGATCTCGTATTGTGGCCACGTTATCGATAAAGAGGGGTTACATAAGTCCCTAGAGAAGATTGAGGCAGTAGTCAAGGCTCCAGCACCGGAAAATGTGTCACAACTGAGGTCGTTCCTCGGGCTGGTAACTACTACCATAAGTTCTTGCCAAATTTGTCTACAATACTACACCGACTGAACACCCTACTGCAAACTGGGGTGCCATGGAAGTGGAGTGACGAATGTAGACGAGCTTTCCAGAAGAGCAAAACACTAATCACATCGAAAGAGGTATTGGCCCATTACAACCCGGCATTACCAATTTGGTTGGCATGTGATGCGTCACCCTACGGCATTGGAGCGGTGCTGTCGCACAAATTCTCGGACGGCTCAGAGAGGCCAATAGCCTTTGCGTCACGATCACTAACCTCAGCCGAGCGTAGCTATGCCCAGATTGACAGGGAGGCCCTCAGCCTAGTGTGGGGAGTGAAAAAGTTCAATCGCTATCTGCACGGGCAGAAATTCACCTTGCTGACTGATCACCAGCCTCTTGTCTCCATTTTTAATCCAAAGAAGGGCGTTCCGGTGATGACTGCGCAACGACTACAAAGATGGTCACTTTTTCTAGGGGCGCACCACTATGAGATTGAATATAAGGGCACGAAACAGCATGGAAATGCTGATGGGCTATCACGCCTGCCATTGCTTACTGCGGGGGAAGCACCAGCAGTGGATCCTGTCGAAATATTCCATTCGACTATAGTTGAATACCTACCGGTAACTAACACTTGTATCGAAAAGGAAACCCGAAATGACCCGACACTGTCTCGGGTATATGATTTGACGGTGAAGGGGTGGCCAGCACATGGCGACTCACTGTTGCCAGCATTCTCGACAAGGAGAGAACAGCTGTCAGTGTGCCGGGGGACCTTGATGTGTGGATCCCGAGTGGTAATTCCACCCAAGTTAAGGGATAGAGTGCTCAATGAGCATCATGAGGGTCATCTGGGAGGGGTAAAAATGAAAAGCCTAGCCAGGGCTTATGTGTGGTGGCCGGGAATCGATAAACAAATCGAGGACCTGACCAAGAGCTGCTCAGGATGCCAGAAGGTCCAAAATGCACCACCACAGGCCCCTCTACACCCATGGGAGTGGCCCTCATCTCCATGGCAACGGGTGCATATTGATTTTGCTGGTCCATTCATGGACTCAATGTTTTTAATAGCCGTGGATGCACACTCGAAATGGCCTGAGGTCATCAAAATGTTCTCCACCACCACGGAGAAAACTATTGCAGTCCTACGGACCATTTTTGCCAGGAATGGCTTGCCAGAACAGATTTGCTCCGACAACGGACCACAGTTTGTGTCCGAAGAGTTCCGGAGGTTCTTGAAAAAGAATGGGGTAAGGCATTACACATCCGCCCCGTATCATCCAGCCACAAATGGATTGGCTGAGAGGTTCGTACAAACCTTTAAGAAGGCAATAAAGGCTATGTACAATGATAACATTCCGCTGCAGCACAAGGTGGACAATTTCCTGTTCGCCTACCGGAATGCAACACATGCAGTCACCAACCAGGCCCCGGCCATGATGTTCTTTAACCGAAGGTTAAGATCTCGCCTGGATTTGCTCAGACCAAACGTACGAAGAGATGTTGAGAGTAAGCAATTCCAGCACATCCATGAGAAGCCAACAAGGAGCTTCAATGTAGGGCAACCAGTCTTGGCCCGCGACTACCGAACAGAAAAATGGCAGCCAGGAACGATATGCACACGGCAGGGCCCACTAATGTACACAGTGGACGTTGGGGAGAGCATCGTGAGGCGCCATGCTGACCAGATCCTAGAGTCACAGGAACAAGTCAACCCCATGCCTCGCCCATACGTACCTGGTGATGAACCCGACGTACAGGTCGCATCTACCCCAGAAACAGTAGCATCGGAAGCTGATGAACCAACCGACAACAGGGGGCAAGAATCGCCTCCGCACCAAGAGCAAGACACTCAGGAAAGGCGCTATCCAGAAAGGATCAGGAAGCCTCCCCAAAGACTGAATATATAAATAGACTATTTTCAGCTAATGTTGCATGTTAAAAGTGTTAATTGTAATTAGTTTGATATTTAATTGTTAAATGAGTGTTATGGTACTGTTAATCTAAAAGGGGAGGAATTGTAATGTATATACCTTTAAGGGGGGAACTATCTTATACAGCTCATGTATACTGCAGTACCGGCAGTGACCACACCTGTATATAGCACTGAGTAGTAATCTGTACAGATCAGTTCCAGTGTGAGCCACGTTGAGTAAACACCTGTTGTACCGTTCTCCTGCAGTCTGTGTCTTATTATACACAGACAGAACAATTTTATTTCCATTCTTTTAGCACACTGGCTGTGTCAGCTTCAGTTCGCGTGCTTCCTGTGTGGCTTGATACATTACTCCTGATACAAAACATTAGATGTCAGCTGTGGCTCAGTGGGTAGCATTCTCACCTCTGAGTCAGAAGGTCATGGGTTCATGTCCCACTCCAGAGATTTGACATTTTAGTACAGTTCCGAAGGAGTGCTGCACTGTCGGAGGTGCCGTCTTTCAGATGAGATGTTAAACCAAGGCCCCATCACAAAAACAGATTATCTGGTCATTGTCACACTGCTGCGTGCAAATTGACTGCCGCGTTTCCTACATTACAACAGTGACTACACTTCAAAAAATACTTCATTGGCTGTAAAGCGCTTTGAGATGTCCTGAAGTTGTGAAAGGCCGCTGAGATGTGCAATGGCAGCCATGGACCATCACAACCTTCGAACACAGTGCTTCCTCCGGGAGAGCCTGTGCTGCTTTATAGATGTGGTCGAGGCGAGTACCTGGTGGGCTCTGTCTTCTCCCACTTCACCTTATTCTCCTCAACGCCACACGTTGCTGTTGTTCCTCCTCCATAATGATAGCATAGAGGTACCAAAGGGAATCCCACACCTGCTTTGAGTACATAGGAGGCTGGTGTTGAAAAATTTAGGGTGGGGTGATGTGCAAGTCTCAATGAGCAAAGCTGTAAAATATGTTGAGAAATATGTTTGTAAAGTTCTCAAATTCCTCACAACTGCTTGTAACAGATGACCAGGGGAACTCCTCCATCACCATCCCTGGGTATGTCCTGTCCCACCGGCAGGACAGACCAACCAGGGGTGGTGGCACAGTGGTATACAGTCGGGAAGGAGTGGCCCTGGGAGTCCTCAACATTGCCTCCGGACCCCATGAAGTCTCATGGCTTCAGGTCAAGCATGGGCAAGGAAACCTCCTGCTGATTACCACCTACCGCCCTCCCTCAGCTGATGAATCAGTATTCCTCCATCTTGAACACCACTTGGAAGAAGCACTGAGAGTAGCAAGGGCACAGAATGTACTCTGGGTGGGGGACTTCATGTCCATCACAAAAAGTGGCTCGGTAGCACCAATACTGACCGAACTGGCCGAGTCCTGAAGGACATAGCTGCCACCCTGGGGCTGTGACAGCTGGTGAGAGAACCAACATGAGGGAAAAACCTACTTGACCTCGTCCTCACCAATCTACCTGTAGCAGATGCATCTGTCCATGACAGTATTGGTAGCAGTGACCACCGCACATCATTGTGGAGACGAAGTCCCGTCTTCACACTGAGGACGCCCTCCATTGTGTTGTGTGGCACTACCACCGTGCTAAATGGGATAGATTCAGAACAGATCTAGCAGCTCAAAACTGGGCATCCATGAGGTGCTGTGGGCCATCAGCAGCAACAGAATTGTATTCCACCACAATCTGTAACCTCATGGCCCAGCATATCCCTCACTCTACCATTAACATCAAGCCAGGAGACCAACCCTGGTTCAATAAGGAGTGTAGAAGAGCATGCCAAGAGCAGCACCAGGCGTACCTAAAAATGAGGTGCCAACCTGGGGAAGCTGCAACACAGGACTACATGCATGCTAAAAAGCAGAAGCAGCATGCTATAGACAGGGCTAAGTGATCCCACAATCAATGGATCAGATCAAAGCTCTGCAGTCCTGCCACATCCAGTCGTGAATGGCGGTGGAACTTTAAACAACTAACGGGAGGAGGAGGCGCCACGAATATCCCCATCCTCAATGATGGTGGAGCCCAGCACGTGAGTGCAAAAGACAAGGCTGAAGCGTTTGCAACCATCTTCAGCCAGAAGTGCCGAGTGGATGATACATATTGGCCTCCTCCTGAGGTCCCCACCATCACAGAAGCCAGTCTTCAGCCGATTCACTCCACGTGATATCAAGAACTGGCTGAGCGCACTGGATACAGCAAAGGCTATGGACCCCGACAACATCCCAGCTGTCATGCTGAAGACTTGTGCTCCAGAACTAGCCGCAGCTCTAGCCAAGCTGTTCCAGTATAGCTACAACACTGACAGCTATCCAATAATGTGGAAAACTGCACAGGTATGTCCTGTCCACAAAAAGTAGGACAAATCCAACCCGGCCAATTACGACCCCATCAGTCTACTCTCAATCATCAGCAAAGTGATGGAAGGTGTCATCGACAGTGCTATCAAGCAGCACTTACTTACCAAAAATCTGCTCAATGATGCCCAGGTTGGGTTCCGCCAAGACCACTCGGCTGCCGACCTCATTACAGCCTTGGTCCAAACATGGACAAAGGAGCTGAATTCCAGAAATGAGGTGAGAGTGACTGCCCTTGACATCAAGGCAGCATTTGACCGACAGTGGCATCAAGGAGCCCTAGTAAAACTGAAGTCAATGGGAGTCGGGGGGAAAACGCTCCACTGGCTGGAGTCATACCTAGCACAAAGGAAAATGGTTCTGGTGGTCGAAGGTCAATCATCACAGCCCCATGACATCGCTGCAGGAGTTCCTCAGGGCAGTGTCCTAGGCCCAACCATCTTCAGCTGCTTTATCAATGACTTTCTGTCCAACATAAGATCAGAAATGGGGGTATTCACTGATAACTGCACAGTGTTCAGTGCCATTCACAACTCGTCAGATAATGAAGCAGTCCATGCCCGCATGCAACAAGACTTGGGCTGATAAGTGGCAGGTAACATTCGCGCCACGGAAGTGCCAGGCAATGACTATCTCCAACAAGCGAGAATCTAACCACCTCCCCTTGACGTTCAACAGCATTACCATCGCCGAATGCCCCACCATCAACATCCTGGCGGTCACCATTGACCAGAAATTTAACTGGGCCAGCCACATAACTTCTGTGGCAACAATAGCAGGTCAGAGGCTATGTATTCTGCGGCGAGTGTCTCACCTCCTGACTCCCCAAAGCCTTTCCACCATCTACAAGGCACAAGGAGTGTGCTGGAATACTCTCCACTTGCCTGGATGAGTGCAGCTCCAACAACACTCAAGAAGCTCGACACCATCCAGGACAAAGCAGCCCGCTTGATTGGCACCCCATCCACCACCTTAAACTTTCACTCCCTCCACCATCGGCGTACTGTGGCTGCAGTGTGTACCATCTACAAGATGCACTGCAGCAACTCGCCAAGGCTTCTTCGGCAGCACCTCCCAAACCCGCGACATCTTCCACCTAGAAGGACAAGGGCAGCAGGCACATGGGAACACCACCACCTCCAACTTCCCCTCCAAGTCACACACCATCCTGACTTAGAAGTATATCGCCGATCCTTCATCGTCGCTGGGTCAAAATCCTGGCACTCCCTCCCTAACAGCACTGTGGGAGCACCTTCACCACATGGACTGCAGCGGTTCAAGAAGGCGGCTCACCACCACCTTCTCAAGGGCAATTAGGGATGGGTAATAAATGCTGGCCTTGCCAGCGATGCCCATATCCCATAAACAAAATTTTTTTTAAAGCTAGGCCTAGTTTATATGAAGTCTAATTTACCCGGAACGCAGTAGTGCCGCTAAAGCAGGAACCTCTCATGCACAGTGCCACCAGGCGATTGGCGCTCCTTAAGCCGTGTGGGAGGAGGATGGGTGCTCAAAGCTGCCAGCAGGTCAAAATATCTGTATTGGAAGTTTCAGAACTCTTGGCCAGACAGTAATTGAAGCCATTTGCTGGCACGAGTCTCCAAATGCCCTCAACCTCCTCAGGTTGGAATATGATCTCCTCCATGTTTCCTTACTGACCAGCTCATACTCCCATCCTGGGTGCATGGTCAGTGCTTGACATGTATCCACTTGTCTGATTCCTGATGGTTGGATAGAGCCATAACGGTTAATTTTTCAACCTGATGCTCCCGGTGGGGATTCACATCTGTTGGAGCCACATATCAAAAATTCGATGCGTGTCCTTATTTGAGATATGTGCTCCTAGCAGGTAATGCTCCATACCAGGAATGCAAAATTGGCAAATTACCCTTTCTAGTGCATATTCATCTGTCCAATTCCCTGGATAATCAGAATAATTTGGTTAGGGATAAGGTCAGCTTGTGGTCACGATGTGTCAACTGGTTTTGCAAACCAAAGCAATGCCCTTTTGTACGTGGATATAATCCAGTTTCATTCTCCCTGCACATTTAATGATTTTCAAAATCCTGGAATAAAAAATATCTTTTTGTCATCAGATTAACTGTATCTTAATTGCAAAGGAGTTCTTCCAGTGTTCTAGGTAACATATATCACTTATCCATCATCACTAAAATCAGATGATCTGCTCATCTATTTCATTGCTGTTTATAGGACCTTGCTGTGCGCAACTTCATAAAGTGCTTCATTGGCTATAAACGCTTTGGGACGGCCTGAGGTCGTGATAGGCACTATATAAAAGTAAGTTCTTTCTTTTTCTATCTGAGCATCGATAGTCAAACTTGTTTCTCAGGTACCCCACCGGATAGATTAACGTATATTGGGAGATTTGGGAAAACTTCCCTTTGGTTGTAATTTTTATTTCAAATACATATATTCAATTTTAGTCAAGAAAATACAATTACTTGTCCCAGTTCCTAGCTGGTAGGTGTCAAGTAATACAAGTCGTGGTCAATGCGATCTCCTGGATTAGTTTTGATCGACATAGGGTGGTCAGATAGGAATTTTCCAGATTGTAGTGTATGTACCCGTCTACCTTTAAGGGAACGATTGAGTGTAACCGTTCACCTTTAAGAGAACTACTTTAGGTGTGGCACTATTTGATTGGCTTCTGTATACGGTAATACCGACAGTGACCACACCAGTATATAAGTGATGTTACAGGATAACTAGGGCAGATTCGCCCTGACCTCTGAATAGTAAAGACCTGTTTGTTTGTACTTCAAAAGTCTGTGTATTTATTTACTGCACAACCCACAGACTTTACAGTGGCGACGAGTCCGATCGTACCCTGCGGCAAGAATAGCAAAGTAACAAAGAGCGTCGAAGAGAGGCAACCGCCCTCGTCGTGCTACCAAAAGAAAACACGAGGCTACAACAACAGAAAGTGTGGTACTTTACAGAAGCTGGAAGACTAGCAACAAAAGCTTCATCAGCAACAGGCACTGATTACCCTGCTACCACGGTGTGGAGTGAGCCGACCAGCAAGAAACAAGGCGGCCGAAGAGACTGTGAGTAGGGGAAGGGGTAGAAGTATCCGGAGGAGAAGGGTAGAGCACTCGACCTCGGTCGAGGGGGAGCTGTACCGGCCAAAAGTCGGGTCCAACGGCGCCGGGTGACAGCCGGACCGCGATTGGCGGGAAAAATCCGGGCAGCGACCGCAGCCACGAAGCGCTGAACCTGCGAGTAGGCGCGGGAGGAGAAACCCAGCTGCAGCCGGGGAGGGAAACACCGGTCTGCGAGAGGGCTGGGGAGGCGAACGGGAACCGTGCGGGTGAGAGCCGGGTGCGGAGTGAGAGACTGCGAGGAGCCAGTCCAGCGGCTGAGCTGTTCTCCACCAACGGGGTACTCAGAGCCGGCAAAACCGAACGTGCGGGAGTGGGAGAGCGAACAGGAGCCGAGAACGGGGAGAGAGACTGCGCGAGAGCCAGTCCAGCGGCTGAACTGTTCTCCACCTACGGAGTACCCAGAGCCGGTAGAACCGAACGTGCGGGAGAGGGAGAGACAGAGCCGAGCACGGGGAGAGAGAGACTGCGCGAGGGCCAGTCCAGCGGCTGAACTGTCCTCCGTTAACGGGGTGTACCCAGAGCCGGTAGAACCGAACGTGCGGGAGAGGGAGAGACAGAGCCGAGCACGGGGAGAGAGAGACTGCGCGAGAGCCAGTCCAGCGGCTGAACTGTCCTCCGTTAACGGGGTGTACCCAGCGCCGGTAGAGCCGTGCGGGCGGGAGGAAAAGACAGAGCCGAGTAAGGGGAGCTGTGCGAGAGCCAGCCCAGCGGCTGAACCTGTCCGCTGTGGGGAAAGCGTACCCCTTACACCAGGGAGAAACGCGGAAAGCCGCCATTAGGCGGAGAAGACGACAGAGGCGGGAAACCGCCATTGAAGTGGGCGGGGAGAGAAAGGAAGAGCGGGAAACCGCCATTTTCGCGGGAAAAGAACCGCCATCTTAACTGCCATTGAAGTGGGCAGAGAGAGAGAGAGAGAGAGAGAGAAGGGAAGAGCGGGAAACCGCCATTTTCGCAGGAAAACCGCCATTTTAGAAAAAAAAAGATAATAAATAATACTTAAAGAAATACTGTGCTGCTTCAAAGAAAGAAAGATGCCTAAGCGAGGGAATATTAACGATTTTAATTCTGAAATAGAAGACTGGGCCACATACGTGGAACGCATAGAGATCTATTGCGAAGCCAACAAAATAGAGGAAGACGACAAGGCGATAACATTGCTAAACTCGATGGGGGCAAAAACATATGGGCTCTTGAAGCATCTAATAGCACCAGCTAAACCAGCGGATCAGACCTTCGAAGAAATTGTGGCTGTGCTGAAGGACCACTTGAACCCCACACCGTTGATGCTGGCTGAGCGATTCAAATTCTACGCAAGAACGCAGAGGAAAGACGAAAGCAATGCGGAATACTTGGTCGAACTGCGTAGGCTAGCGAAATACTGCCAGTTCGGAGGGAATCTGACAGAGGCACTGCGGGACAAGTTCGTATGCGGATTGTCCAAAGAAGGAACGCAGAAGCGACTACTGGAAGAAAATGACCTCACACTGGACAGGGCTGTCCTCATAGCTGCATCACACGAAGCCGCAGCGAAAGGGACGGCCGAAATGCAGCTAAAGGCGGCGGCACTCGGGGTGGGCCAAATTACTTCGAGCACAACAAAATGCTACCGTTGTGGGAAGACCACGCACGACCAGAATCACTGCTGGTTTAAGAACCAAGAGTGTCGGAAATGTGGCAAACTGGGTCACATCGCGAAGGTATGCAGGTCCGGGAAAAAGACCAACAATCAACGGAAGCCACCACAAGAAAAGTACAACAAGGTACACAAGGTGGCTGAAAAGAGTTCAGACGAACAGAATTCAGACTCAGACCCAAACAACCAGGAGCTGGGTAGTCTGAAGATCCACAATGTGGGGAAAGAAACTGATCTACAAACGATTTGGGTCGTACTAAAAATAGCTGGAGTCCAAGTACGAATGGAGCTGGACACTGGATCAGCTCTATCAGTCATCAACCGAAGGGACTACCACCGGCTGTTCTCTCACATACCTTTGAGAAATACCAAGTTCATATTACAGACATACACGGGGCATAATGTATACCCCATGGGGAAAATAAGAGTCAAGGTGAGAGATAGAGGGAAAGAACACCCAAGAATGAATTTGTACGTATTACCTGAGGGAGGACCACCACTTCTAGGACGGGAGTGGATTAAGAAAATAGACATGGAATGGCACTACCTAAAAGCCATAATGAAGGAGGATTCGGTGCAAACTATCAGCTCAGATTCTGAGATGGATGACGATAAGACCAATTCAAATATGCATGACAAGGCTAAAGGGGACTTGCCGACGATGGGGAAGGAAACAAAGACATGCAGAAAGACTTATGTCACCAAGAAGAATAAAGTTACAGAGCAGAACTCCAGGTTGACAGAGAATTCTGAGCCTGTTCAAGCTAAGGATTCATCCACGACGGAAGAACACCGAGCTCGGACTCAAACTTATGTCAAAGTACGACAACAATTAGAACAGTGGAGTGACCGTCTCGTACAAGAGATGAAAAATATGGAAAAGTTCTGGGACACTGAATGGGAGAACCTTGAAAGACAACAGAGACAGCTAGCTCGAGAAAAGAGCGACCATAGAGCCATCGTGGCCAAGTACCGATCACATCTCCCTGAAACTGTTCAGGAACTAGACTATTTACAGAACGACCTAAAGGAAGAGGAATCTTCAGGAAGCCAGGATTTTATCCCAGTTCATCTCTACGACTCGTTGCAAGCAGAGTGTAACAAGTTGAAGGAACAGTATGAACGGGCCCAGACTACAATCCTGGAAGGGGTTAACTCGGCAACCTCCGAAAAGCTAGTTTTAGTGAAAGCATATGAACAACTAAAGTTTGAACATGAGCGAGAATTACAAAGGCTGCAGGAAATGTTTGACGAGCTCCAGGCCAAGACAGACTCATCGGTAGAGATTCCATCCGTAGATGGAAAATTAGAGGTGGAAGACATAGCAGAACGTGAAATTCAAGATGTCCAAGAACTCGTTAAATTATTGAAGGAAACCCAAGACAAATATGAGGCGGCAATGGCAGAGGTCCAACAACTTGAAGAACATATTCAACTAGGAATCCGGGCAGTGGAAGGAAAGGCCAATGGAAGGAACACAGAGACTGTAGGAATGGCCCCTGATCAGGAGTTAGAGAACACCAAGGCGCAATTTCTTCGAGCGCTTAAAACCAAAGGACCGGAGGAAAGGAAGGTGAAAACATTGGAGGGAAAGGTGGATGAAATGGAGAAGGCGCTAATCCACAGTGTCCCCGTAGAAGAGTTAACAGCCAGCCAACTCTTATACACGCTGAGGGACAAGACTCCAAAATGGGAACACGAGTTTCAGGTTTCAAAGGGAAAGAATTCGGAGCTTCCAAAAGTCACGGAGAGAGCTGAGGGGGGCAACACAGCTTGCACATGGATGTCAAAAGTATGCTGAATTACGTCAAGGGGAACAGAAGAATGCGGAAACAGCTACTTCAGTAGAAGGATTAAATAGCCTGATAACGGAATCCCCGATGGAAGGGAAGGTATTGAACTCACAAATGAGGCCAGGCGTGAAGGAATGGCAGACATCCCAGGAAGAGCGGGATGAATATGAATGCTTGAAGAAGTCTTTTCAAGAAAGATGGTCAGAGAAGGAACCACCGTCGGCTAACGTCCAGTTGGATAAGAAGGAAGTAGAAGGGCCCCTCACTGGCCTAACTCAGGACGACCCCGAATACTATCATGACCTATTGAGTGACACTGAATATTACGAGGATCTGGTCTGCCCAGTTTGTGATGAAAACTCCCAAAGTACAGAAATCCGCATGAAGCACTTAAGGTCTAATGAACATAGAGAGTTGGTGGCGCTACAGATGGCCGCAGAGAAAGGAGCTCCGAGAGTTTCAAAAAGGCAGAAAAGAAAAAGAAGAAGCAGGAGATAATAACTGTCTAAAATACTATCATCTCAGGCGGGACACCATGAAAGGAGCTAAATTAGTTGAAAACCCGGAAATTATCAAGACAGCCAGTTGGTTGTAAAAGTCCGCACTGCTGGTTCAACAGGACAGAAGGTCAAGCTGTTACGTTAAGAAAAAGGCTATGGAGGGGTCACGCTAGCCATGTGAACCGGCTACACCAAAGAGATGCTGTTCGGAATGAGTCAAGATCAGAGACTGAATCTATGAACTGTTTCCGCAGAGACTGAACCTGTGAACTGTTCCCACCGAAAGTATATCTGTAAACTGTTTTATATGACGTTGACTCCACCGGACTTATCTCTGTAAATTGTTTGTTCTCCACCGAGAGTATATCTGTAAATTGTTATGTGAAGTTGAAGATATGTATGTTTAACGGGGACCCTGTAAGTAATAAGCTAAAAAGGGAGGATTGTAGTGTATGTACCCGTCTACCTTTAAGGGAACGATTGAGTGTAACCATTCACCTTTAAGAGAACTACTTTAGGTGTGGCACTATTTGATTGGCTTCTGTATACGGTAATACCGACAGTGACCACACCAGTATATAAGTGATGTTACAGTATAACTAGGGCAGATTCGCCCTGACCTCTGAATAGTAAAGACCTGTTTGTTTGTACTTCAAAAGTCTGTGTATTTATTTACTGCACAACCCACAGACTTTACACAGATTTCTTTTGCTTAATTGGCCTTGGGTTTTTAATCTTGTTTTTCTGCCTCTCCCAGGAGATTACATGGCTCCAGGTGCAAATCGTGATGAATAACGCATCACGACTATATGGGACAGGCTGGATGGACAAGCTGGTCTTTCCCTGTCCGACATTTTCGTTTGTTCGTTTTGACAATGGGAGGAAATTACTGAGACCCATGGCTACCGGAGAGGGTTAAATTATGAGGACACGTTGCATAAACTTGGCTTGTATCCCCTTGAGTTTAGAAGATTGAAGGATGATCTGATCTAAGTGTTAAATACAAAGATGCTATTTTCTCTGATGGGGAAATCAAGAACGAGGGGAACATAATCTTAAAAAGTTAGAGCTAGGTCATTTAGGAGGGAAATAAGGAAGTACTTTTTCTACACAAAGGGTAGTGGAAATCCAGAACTCTGTCCCCCAAAAGCTGTTGAGGCTGAGGGTCAATTGAAAATTTCAGAACTGAGATTGATAGATTTTTGTTAGGCAAGGGTATTAAGACCAGTCATGATCCAATTGAATGGTGGAACAGGCTCGAGGGGCTGAATGGCCTACTCCTGTTCTGATGTAAGTGAACGTTTAGTACATTTGTATAAGATTCCTCTCTCTGCCATGTGGTGAACAAACAAGATGTTTAAACAGGTTCACGGTGCTGTTAAAGCTGCAGAGACAGCAATGGGATTAGAGCATGTCCAACTATAATGGAGAAAGAGACTTGATGTGAGCACCACAAGGGGCCGACTTTGCCATTGCTTGCAGCTGGCAGGGAACTTGGCCGGCTGGCCTCGCCAGTCAGGAAAGTGGCTGCCTATGGTTGTTCTATTCATTAACGGGCGGATAATCGAGGGCTGCACATCCCTGGGCAAGCGAGGCGGCTCGAAGCGAATAATCGACTCAAGTGTTAAATCCCAGTCTACTGTATGTAACAGAAACTGCACACTGTGATAAGTGTACACAATATTATTTTATGTTAATTTGGAGAGAAGAAATCAGTGATTTTGAAGAAAATTCATATCTACTATTGTTTTTTTTTATATATACACACAGGGTGTTGGGCCCTGTGTAATGCAATTTGTGAGGCATGCAAGATGATTGATGGATCTGCCTGAAGCCAAACAGCCGCAGCATTTGAGAAGAGTCTTAACGAGAAAAAAAATAAAGTTTACAATCAGAACAAGTTTTACGTGAGCAAATTTCCGTTCCGCAGAAATGAATGGAACAAAATCAGTTTAAGCAAATTGAGAGTCTACTTTTGTTTAAACTTGTTCTCCACTGAATCGCCTACATTTGCATTACTGGCATTGCACCCTTAAATAAACAGCAGCAACTTGCATCTACATGTGTCCTCAATGTAGAAAAATGTCTCAAAGTGCTGAGCAGAGGGGGAGAAACAAAACAGCCCAGAACCACATATGATATTATGGTATATTCACATCATTTGACCTCCCAGAGGACTGGTCCCTGCTACACTACATACCATGCTGTGGGACTGTGCAAGGACAGAAGTTTAGCGATACTTTTCTCTGATCAGTCGAGAAGCTCAGGGCTATCACCATAGGTTGCAAGCCTGAAGATTGTATTTGCCTCTCCCAGGAACCACTTGTGCCTTTCTGTTGGTAGTAAATTCGGTCAATAGAATATTACTAGAGCTTCTGTATTGGTTGTGTTACTGGACTAGTAATCCTGAGGTCTGGACTAATAATCCCAGAGAATGCAAGCTGAAATCCCACCATGTCAGGATGGGAATTTTAATTCAGTTTTAAAAACCTGGAAATAAAAAGCTGGTATCAGTAAAAGTGACCATGAAATGGTTGGATTATCATAAAAATCCACTGGGTCACTTTAGGGAAGGAAACCTGCTGTCCTTACCCGGTCTGACCCACGTGACTCCAGTCCCACACCTACATCGTTGATTCTTAACTGCCCTTGGAAGCCACGCAGCTGGCCCACCACAACCTGCTTAGCGCAACTAAGGATGGGCAATATAGGCTGGTCCTGCCAGCGATGCCCATGTAGATTGAAAAAAATGTGAACCTATGAAAATTATATTTATATTGTATTTCCATTCAACAGTAATCCCGAGTGGAAGGAGATCCACACAGGGACTTGTGCCAACAGAGTCACCACAATGGCAATGGACAATTTTCCCTTTTTTTGTAAGCAGGTTATTAGTATTGTGGGGCTGACATCTGCCCACCCATGTGAATCCACTACAAACACACTCAAGCTTCCTATGGAGGGCCCCATTAAGTGTGCAGGGTGGGCTGACAGAGGTATAACTGCCGGTAATTGGTTTACCATCGCTGGGAGGGGAGGTAAACTAGTTCTGCTGCAGCTGAATAAAAAGGGGCACGTGTTCTTTTGTGCACAGGACAGTTGTAAAGCTGACTGAGGAAAGGGCAGCAATCGGGTGGGCGGGCAGGTAAAATCAGCCAGGTGATGTACCCGCCAATAACGGCATGGTTCTAGTAATCTTCAATTTTAACCTGCTCTTTGATCAGGCGGCAAGGCCACCCACCTGAAGCCAGCAGGGTCCTTCTTTAAATATGCACTCCCGCTCCTCCTGGCTCCAGAGGATGGGGTTTTTGTATAATTTTTTTTATTACTTAACTTCCGTTGCTGAAGAATCCTGAGCAGGGTAGGCCCGACCCCTGCCCACTCAACCCCAACAAAGTTTGGAAAGGGGTCCTTGAACAGTGTTAGGCCCCAACACCTGTTTTGACATTCTCCTGGCACACGTAAAAATAGGTCCCATGAGTTTAGCAGTGTAGCCAATGCCTGTGCACATTGGCCGCAGACCGCCCAAACCATTTGCAACGGTGGGGGGGGGCACCCTTTCAGCAATCTATCTGCCCGAGGCAGCATAGAGACTGGTGAGGGGAGTTACTATAGCTTCCTAGCTGTAAATGGGAAAGCAAATAGAATCAAAATACATACATGAGGGAGAAGGGAATACAGGGATATGGGGGCAAGGGGCCATTGTGGCGTATAAACACAGATACAGATTGGTTCGCCCGAATTGCCTATTTCTGTGCTGTAGATCTGCATAATCTATGTTGTTGTTGCCCTAGGGTAGGTCCCTATCAAAATGTCAGTAGTCGGAGCCTTCAGTTCCTTGACTTTGGCCTTCTGTGTATTCCATCTTCCTACACCCAATCAGTTGTGACAGAGCCCAACTTTAAGTCTTCTTGAAACTCATCTTTTCGACTAACCTTTCAGTCACCTCTCCTCGCTCTCACAATGGATCGAGAACTGTTCCGTTTCCATCTGAAAAATCGCCTTGGAATATTTTTCAGCAGTAAAGACACTACATAACACAAGTTGTTGTTATCTTACTGAAGTTCTCCAACACTGCTCACTATTAATGATTATCGTTCATTCTCCCCCACCCCACCCCCACTCCACCTTCTATCTTGAAGGCCATTAGCTGCATGAATAAATAAAAAATGGTCGTGTTGCATTGTCTGTCATTGGATAGCTATTAGGCTAGGACACAAGCTGAAATATTTCTACTTGGCCATTATTTAGCTCACACAAGGAATACATTACCTGTAATGGGCGGAATGTGGTGTAGTGTCCGGGTATCAATAATACTCGGACTGCAGGAGAACAATAAAACAGGTATTTACTGAACAGAGGGGAACTCAAGACTGAAATACAGAAGCCTGCTATGGCTTTATATACAGGGGTGGTCACTGCTGGTACTGCAGTATAGAATCAGTTCCTCTCTTAAAGGTACATACACAACAATTCCTCCCCTTTTAGATAAACAGTACATAACATTCATTTAACAACTAAATAATAACTAATTACAATTACAATTTTCTCTGGACTATATACATCAACTGAAATAATCATTTATAAGTTCAGTCTTTGAGGAGGCTTCCTGACCCTGACTGGATAGCGCCTTTCTCGAGTATCCTGTTCTTGCGGTGGAGTTGATTCTGGCTCATTGTCATTGGTTGGTTCGTCAGCTTCCAATAACACTGCTTCTGAGGTAGACGCAACCTGTACTTCGGGTTGATTACCAGGTGCACCTGCTCGTGGTATGGATTTGGCTTGTTCCTGTGACTCTAGAATCTGGTCAGCATGGCGTCTCACGATGCTCTCTCCAACGTCCACTGTGTACATTAGTGGTCCCTGCTGTGTGCATATCGTTCCTGGCTGCCATTTTTCTGTTCGGTAGTCGCGGGCCAAGACTGGTTGCCCTATCTTGAAGCTCCTGGTTGGCTTCTCATTTATGTGCTGGAATTGCTTATCCTCAACATCTCGTCTTATGTTTGGTTTGAGCAAATCCAGGCGACATCTTAGCCTTCGGTTGAAGAACATTATGGCTGGAGCTTGGTTGGTGACTGCATGTGTCGCATTCCGGTAAGCAAACAAGAAATTATCCACCTTGTGTTGTAGTGGTATGTCATCATTATACATTGCCTTTATTGCCTTTTTAAAGGTCTGAACAAACCTCTCAGCCAATCCATTTGTGGCTGGATGATATGGGGCAGATGTGTAATGTTTCACCCCATTATTCCTCAGAAACCTCCGGAAATCCTCGGACACAAACTGTGGCCCATTGTCGGAGCAAATCTGTTCTGGCAAGCCATTCCTGGCGAAGATGGTCCGTAGGACTGCAATAGTTTTCTCCGTGATGGTGGAGGACATTTTGATGACCACTGGCCATTTCGAATGGGCGTCCACAGCGATTAGGAACATTGAGTACTTAAATGGACCAGCAAAATCAATGTGTACCCATTGCCATGGAGATGAGGGCCACTCCCATGGATGTAGCGGGGCCTGTGGTGGAGCGTTTTGGACCTTCTGGCATCCTGTGCATCTCTTGGTCATATCCTCGATTTCTTCATCGATTCCCGACCACCACACAAATGCCCTGGCTAGGCTCTTCATTTTTACCCCTCCCAGATGACCCTCATGAAGCTCATTGAGCACTCTATCTCTCAACTTGGGTGGAATTACGACTCGGGATCCACACATCAAGGTCCCCCGGCACACTGACAGCTGCTCTCTCCTTGGCGAGAATGCTGGCAACAGTGAGTCGCCATGTGCTGGCCATCCCTTCACCGTCAAATCATAGACCCGAGAGAGTGTCGGGTCATTTCGGGTTTCCTTCTCTATATTTGAGTTTGTAACAGGTAGACATTCAACTATGGTCGCATGGAATATCTCAACAGGGTCCACTGCAGGTGCTTCCTCTACCGTAGGCAACGGTAGGCGTGACAGCCCATCAGCGTTTCCATGCTGTTTTGTACCCTTGTACTCTATGTCGTACTGATGTGCCCCTAGAAAAAGTGACCATCTTTGCAGCCGTTGCGCCGTCATCACCGGAACGCCCTTCTTTAGGTTAAAAATGGAGACCAGGGGCTGATGATCAGTCAGTAGGGTGAACTTCTGCCCGTGCAGATAGTGATTGAACTTCTTCACCCCCCACACCAGGCTGAGGGCCTCCCTGTCAATCTGGGCGTAGTTACGCTCGGCTGAGGTTAACGAGCGCGACGCAAAGGCTATTGGCCTCTCTGAACCGTCAAGGAATTTGTGTGACAGCACCGCTCCGATGCCGTAGGGAGACGCATCACATGCTAACCGAATCGGTAGTGTTGGATTGTAGTGGGCCAATACTTCTTTTGAAGTGATTAGGCATTTACATTTCTGAAAGGCACGCTTACACTCATCACTCCATTTCCATGTTACTCCAGTTTGCAGCAGGGCGTTCAGTGGGTGCAGAATTGTAGATAAATTCGGCAAGAACTTATGGTAATAGTTCAGCAACCCGAGGAACGACCTCAGTTGCGAAACATTTTCCGGTGCTGGAGCCTTGACTACAGCCTCAATCTTGTCCGGCGACTTATGGAACCCTTCCTCATCAATCATGTGGCCACAATACGAGATTTGTCTCCTGAAGAACTCGCATTTGGGGCGGTTGGCTCGTAGCCCATATTCCTGTAATCTCGTGAGCACCTGCTCCAGGTTGGCAAGGTGTTCACTGTCATTTTCGCCCGTAACCAGGATGTCGTCCAAATAACACTGGGTCCCCAGGATCCCTTGCAGGACTTGTTCCATCGCCCTCTGCCAAATAGCCGGGGCTGATGCTACCCCGAATACCAGTCGATTGTACTGGTAAAGGCCTTTGTGAGTGTTTATCGTGAGGTATTTCCTAGATGCTTCTTCCACCTCCATTTGTAGATACGCTTGGGCCAGATCAATCTTTGTAAAGCGTTTCCCTCCAGATAGTGAGGCGAAAATATCTTCTATCCGTGGAAGTGGATATTGTACTGTGTGCAGGACTGGGTTCACAGTTACCTTGAAGTCCCCACAGATGCGAACCTTCTTCGGTTCCCCAGGCGTGCTGCTCAATGATTTCTTCATTACAGGAATGATGGGTGTGGCCCACTCGCTCCAGTCCACCTTGGACAGCACACCCGAATGCTCCAGACTCTCCAGCTCTGCTTCAACGGCTGGGCAGATCGCGTAAGGTACCGATCTGGCCTTAAAAAAATTTGGGTTTGCGTTATCTTCGATTTTTATCGTTGCCGTTACTCCTTTTAGAGTCCCAAGTCCTTGTTGGAACACTTCTTTCACGTCAGTTAGAATTTTTGACAGTCGTCCAGGTGTGACGTCATCATCCTTTTTATCAGTCACAGTTAGCGCCTGATTGGAATGCCAATCCAATTGTATTTTTCGGATCCATTCACGTCCCAATAATGGTGGTCCTCCATCTGGTAGTATATATAGATACAGTTTCTGTGTTTCCTTGCCGTTGTATTCAACTGGCACCCTTATTTTTCCTCTGGGGTAGACTTTTTGCCCCGTGTATGTCTTCAATACAATGGACGTGTCCTTCAAGGGTATGTGTGAGAATAGCCGCTCATAGTCTCGTCGATTCATGACAGTTAGGGCTGATCCTGTGTCCAATTCCATCTTTACTGGGGACCCTGCTATCATGAGGGTGACCCAAATGGTTCGGTGATCCTCCTTTGTGATCACGTTGTGTAACTTTAGACAACTTAGTCTCCTGCTCCCGGAGTCCTTATCACTCTCCTGATTTTCCAAACTACTGTCTGTCAATTTCTTTACTTTCTTGTACTTTTCCGTAGTAGTTCTTGTAGTGTTGGTTTTCTTTCCCGACCTGCAGACTCTTGCTATGTGTCCCATTTTCCCACATTGCCTGCATACTTTGTCCTTAAACCAGCAGTCCTTCTGATCATGGGTTGTTCTGCCGCAGCGATAGCACTTTTCTGCTCCATACGCCATTTCGTTAGCGCTGTATTCCTGTGGTTTCTGTTGTATTTCCGCAGCTCCCCGTGCTGCTGCTTCATAGGATACTGCCACGCTGAAAGCCTGTTCTAGCGTCAGGTCCTTTTCCGAAAGTAGTCGCTTCTGGGTTCCTTCACTCTGGAGCCCGCAGACAAACTTATCCCGTAAGGTGTCTGCCAGTCCTGCTCCGAACTGGCAGTGCTTCGATAACTTGCGTAGTTCCGTAAGATAGTCAGCATTGCTCTCATCTTTGTGCTGGTTTCTTTTATGGAACTTGAATCTTTTTGCTATCAGCAGCGGTGTAGGGTTTAGGTGTTCCTGTAAGATATTAACAATCTCTTCAAAACTTTTCTCCATTGGTTTAGCTGGGGTAATTAAATTCCGCAATAGGCCGTACGTTCTCGCGCCCATCAAATTTAATAATACTGACGCCTTCTTTCCATCGGCCACCTCATTTGCCTCGCAGTACACTTCAATTCTTTCCACATACGTGGTCCAGTCTTCTACCTCATTGTCGAAAGCAGTGATACTGCCACTCTTCGGCATCTTGAGTGATTTAAAATGGCGCCTCCCGCGCTTTTTCTTCTTCCCCAATGGAATAAAATGGCGCCTCCCGCGCTTTTCCTTCTTCCCCAATGGAATAAAATGGCACCTCCCGCGCTTTTCCTTCTTCCCCTTGCTGCCACGCTGCTCCTAGCATTCTACAGGGTTATGGCGGCGACCCGCGGCTTTGGCGCGTATCACTTTTCCTTCCCCTCGTTCTATCCTCTCCACGCTGCCCGGTTCTTGAGCACCGACCGCGCCCTGTGCGCTCCACCCTCTCTCTCTCTCTTCCTCCCGACGACGCTGCACGGCCCCTTTGCAGAGCCGCTCGATCGAGCCCGAGCCCGCCGCAGTCCAGAAGGGTCAGCGCACTACCTGCTACCAGCATGACTTGCTGGAACACCTCGACTGGGGAGCCAGGCCGAGGTCTCCACAGCCTCCCCTGCAACTCTCCGATGGATCCCTGGGCAGTTGCCCGCGGTCGACGCCCGCCGTTCTGACTTCGACCTCCAAGAAGCTTCTCTTCAGGGAAAAGATCCCCGTGAGGTGATGCAGTACTGCAGGTGAGTTCGAACCTGCCCATCGCCAGTGTAGTGTCCGGGTATCAATAATACTCGGACTGCAGGAGAACAATAAAACAGGTATTTACTGAACAGAGGGGAACTCAAGACTGAAATACAGAAGCCTGCTATGGCTTTATATACAGGGGTGGTCACTGCCGGTACTGCAGTATAGAATCAGTTCTTCTCTTAAAGGTATATACACAACATGTGGGACACATTTTTGTTTTAAATAAAAGTTTTCTTGGCTGGATAGATTTCTGTATCAATTGTTGTAGCTGGCCAGATGTTACCCCAAAACAATGGTGGATAATATTATATATATATATATGAGCACAGAGAAGGAACCGTGAAATCCTGGGATCTCCTCACACTTGTTTTTTTGGCCTCTCCCAAGAGTTTACATGCCTGTGGGGATGGGGAGGGGGGTAGGAAGCGTCTAGTCATGATGCTCCAGGCTCGATGGACCAGCTGGTCTTTTCCTGCCTGCCATTTTCGTATGTTTGTACATTAAGTAAAATATTCTACACCTTGTTTTTTTTTTTTAAGTGTTACACAAAAATGTAACTGAAGGTGTTTGATAGATGAAAGCCTTTGGTTACCAAGATTTAACTGTATATAGCCATGCAAGGTGAGTCTGCTCTCTCAGGTGGATGTAAAAGATCCCATGGCACTATTTTGAAGAAGAGCAGGGGAGTTATCGCCGGTGTCCTGGCTAATATTTATCCCTCAATCAATATCACAAAAACAAATGATTTGGTCATTATCACATTGCTGTTTGTGGGAGCTTGCTGTGCGCAAATTGGCTGCCGCGTTTCCCACATTACAACAGTGACTACACTCCAAAAAAGTACTTAATTGGCTGTAAAATGCTTTGAGATGTCCAGTGGTCGTGTAAGGTGCTATATGAATGCAAGTCTTTCTTTCTTTCCTCAGTGCCCACACTGTGGAGAACACACAAGATTTAGAAGTCTGAAAGCTGGCCAGAGTATAGTTATTTACATGCAACATATAGGCACCATATTTTTATAGTAAAGTTTAGGTTCTTCATTGCTAGGGAAATGCTATTACTTTTTCCTACGTAACCAAAGAAAAGTACTCTTCTGCAAGTTCTATCAGTTAAAGAATTCTCAGGTTTGGCAGATTGCAGAAGAAGCAACTTATGTACGTACGTACGTACGTACGGAAACCCCATAAACGTGAATGGGGATCACATAATAAACACTTTTACACAGAAACATAGAAGATAGGAGCAGGAGTAGGCCATTCGGCCCCTCGAGCCTGCCCCGCCATTCAATACGATCATGGCTGATCATCCAAACTCAGTACCCTGTCCCTGCCTTCTCCCCATATCCCTTGATCCCCTTAGCCTTAAGAAATATATCTAACTCCTTCTTGAATATATTTAATGAATTGGCCTCAACTGTCTTCTGTGGTAGAGAATTCCACAGATTCACCACACTCTGGGTGAAGAAATTCCTCCTCATCACAGTCCTAAATGGCTTACCCCTTATCTTTAGACTGTGGCCCCTGGTTCTGGACTTCCCGGCCATCGGGAACAGCCTTCCTGCATCTAGTCTGTCTAGTCCTGTTAGAATTTTATAAGTTTCAATGAGATCCCCTCTCATTCTTCTAAACTCTAGCGAATATAAGCCTAATCGACCCAATCTCTCCTCATACGACATTCCTGCCATCCCAGGTATCAGTCTGGTGAATCTTCGCTGCACTCCCTCCATGGCAAGATCACCCTTCCTTAGAAAAGGCGACCAAAACTGCACACAATACTCAAGGTGTGGTCTCACCAAGGCCCTGTACAACTGCAGCAAGACATCCTTGCTCCTGTACTCGAATCCTCTCGCTATGAAGGCCAGCATACCATTTGCCTGCTTAAATGACTGCTGCACCTGCATGCACAAGGACACCCAGGTCTCATTGCACTTCCCCTTTTACCATCTATTGCCATTCAGATAATAATCTGCCTTCCTGTTTTTGCCACCAAAGTGGATAACCTCGCATTTATCCACTTTATACTGCTTCTGCCATGCATCTGCCCAATCGCACAACCTGTCCAAATCGTACTGGAGTTTCTCTGCATCCTCCTCACAGCACACATGCCCACCCAGCTTTGTGTCATCTGCAAACTTGGAGATATTACATCTAGTTCCCTCGTCTAGATCATGAATATATATTGTGAATAACTGGGGTCCTAGCACCGATCCCTGCGGTACCCCACTAGTCACTGCCTTCCACTCGGAAAAAGACCCGTTTATTCCAACTCTTTGCTTCCTGTCTGCCAACCAGTTTTCTATCCAAGCCAGTACCTTACCCCCAATCCCATGTGCTTTAACTTTGCACGCTAGTCTCTTATGCGGGACCTTATCGAAAGCCTTCTGAAAGTCCAAATACACCACATCCACTGGTTCTCCCTTATCTATTCTACCAGTTACAGCCTCAAAAAATTCCAGTAGATTAGTCAAGCATGACTTACCTTTTGTAAATCCATGTTGACTTTGTCCGATCCTGTCACTGTTTTCCAAGTGCTCTGCTATTACATCTTTTATAATGGACTCCAGCATTTTCCCCACTACCGATGTCAGGCTTACTGGTCTATAATTCCCCGCTTTTTCTCTACCACCTTTTTTAAATAGTGGGGTTACATTAGCTACTCTCCAATCCATGGGAACTGTTCCAGAGTCTAAAGAATTTTGGAAGATGACCAGCAATACATCTACTATTTCTAGGGCGACTTCCTTAATTACCCTAGGATGTAGATTATCAGGCCCTGGGGATTTATCGGCCTTCAATCCCATCAATTTTCCTAACACCATTTCCCTACAAATACTGATTTCATTCAGTTCCTCCCTCTCATTAGACCCTATGCTCCCGACATCTCTGGGAGGTTATTTGTGTCCTCCTTTGTGAAGACAGAACCAAAGTATGTATTTAATTGGTCTGCCATAAGGACATAAGAACATAAGAAATAGGAGCAGGAGTAGGCCAATCGGCTCCTCGAGCCTGCTCCGCCATTCAATAAGATCATGGCTGATCTGATCCTAACTGCCAATCCACTATCACAGAACCATCTCCTGCATCTAACAGAATTAGACACACGAAATAGGAGCAGGATCAAGCTACACGGCCCCTGGGCCCGCTCCGCTACCCACAGGGCCATGACCGATCCGAACCTAGACTCATGTCCAAATTCCTGCCCGCTCCCCGTAACCCTTAATTCCCTTTACTTCTAGGAAACTGTCTATTTCTGTTTTAAATTTACGTAATGATGTAGCTTCTACAGTTTTTTGGGGCAGCATATTCCATGGACCTACCACCCTCTGAGTGAAGTAGTTCCTCCTCATCTCAGTTTTGAAAGAGCAGCCCCTTATTCTAAGACTATGCCCCCTAGTTCTAGTTTCACCCATCATCGGGAACATCTTCCCTGCATCCACCCGATCCAACCCCTTCACAATCTTATATGTTTCAATAAGATCGCCTCTCATTCTTCTGAACTCCAATGAGTAGAGTCCCAATCTACTCAACCTCTCCTCATATGTCCATCCCCTCATCCCCGGGATTAACCGAGTGAACCTTCTTTGTACTGACTCAAGAGCAAGTATGTCCTTTCTTAAGTATGGACACCAAAACTGTACGCAGTATTCCAGGTGCGGTCTCACCAATACCTTGTACAACTGAAGCAATACCTCCCTATTTTTATATTCTATCCCCCTAGCAATGAAAGCCAACATTCCATTGGCCTTCTTAATCACTTGCTGCACCTGCATACTAACCTTTTGAGTTTCGTGCACCAGGACCCCCAGATCCCTTTGTACTTCAGTACTTTCCAGTTTCTTGCCATTAAGATAATAGCTTGCTCTACGATTTTTCCTGCCAAAGTGCATAACCTCACACTTTCCAGTATTGTATTCCATCTGCCAAATCTCTGCCCACTTACTTAGCCTGTCTATGTCCCCTTGAAGGTTTTTTATGTCCTCCTCACTCACTACTTTCCCCCCCATCTTAGTATCATCTGCAAACTTTGATATGTTACACTCGGTCCCCTCCTCCAAATCATTAATATAGATTGTAAAGAGTTGGGGATCCAGCACTGACCGCTGCGGAACACCACTAGTTACTGATTGCCAGTCTGAGAATGAACCATTTATCCTAACTCTCTGCCTTCTGTTAGATAGCCAATCCTCTATCCATGCCAGAATATTACCCCCAATCCCATGATTTTTTTATCTTAAGCAATAATCTTTTGTGTGGCACCTTGTCAAATGCCTTTTGGAAGTCTAAATACACTACGTCCACTGGTTCCCCTTTATCCACGCTATATGTTACTTCCTCAAAGAACTCTAGCAAATTTGTCAAACATGACTTCCCCTTCATAAAACCATGCTGACTTTGTCCTATTAAATTATGATTATCCAAATGTCCTGTTACTGTCTCCTTAATAATGGACTCCAAAATTTTACCTGCCACAGATGTTAGGCTAACCGGTCTATAGTTTCCAGCCTTCTGTCTACTGCCCTTTTTAAATAAGGGTGTTACATTAGCAGTTTTCCAGTCTGCCGGGACCATTGCCGAGTCCAGGGAGTTTTGGAAAATTATTACCAATGCATCCACAATCCCTACCGCCACTTCCCTCAAGACCCTAGGATGTAAGCCATCAGGTCCAGGTGATTTATCCGCCTTGAGTCCCATTATTTTACCGAGTACCACTTCCTTAGTGATTTTGATCATGTTTAGCTCCTCCCCCCCTTTAGCCCCCTGTTTGTCCAGTGTTGGGATATTCTTAGTGTCTTCTACTGTAAAGACTGATGTAAAATATTCATTCAGTGTTTTTGCCATCTCCATATTTCCCACCATTAATTTCCTGGTCTCATCCTCTAAGGGACCAACATTTACTTTAGCCACCCTTTTTCTTTTTATATAACTATAAAAACTCTTACTATCTGTTTTTATATTTTTTGCTAATTTACTTTCATAATCTATCTTCCCTTTCTTAATCAATCTTTTTGTTATTTTTTGCTGTCTTTTAAAGTTTTCCCAATCCTCTATCCTCCCACTAGATTTGGCTACCTTATATGCCCTTGTTTTTAGTCGAATACTATCCTTAATTTCTTTACTTAGCCACGGATGGCTGTCTTTTCTTTTACACCCTTTTCTTCTCAGTGGAATATATATTTTTTGGAAGTTGTAAAATAACTCCTTAAATGTACACCACTGATCATGTATCGTCTTACCCTTTAATCTATTTTCCCAATCCACTCTACTCAATTCCGCTCTCATACCTTCATAGTCTCCTTTATTCAAGCTTTGCACGCTTGTTTGAGATCCAACCTTCTCACCCTCTAATTGAATATGGAATTCAACCATGTTATGGTCACTCATTCCAAGGGGATCCTTTACTAGGACATTTTTAATTAATCCTGTCTCGTTACACAGGACCAGATCTAAGGTTGCCTGCCCCCTGGTCGGTTCAGTTACATACTGCTCAAGAAACCCATCCCTAATACACTCAATGAACTCATCCTCAAGGCAGCCCTGCCCAATTTGATTTGTCCAATTAATATGATAGTTAAAATCCCCCATAATTATAGATGTTCCCTTATTACAAGCCTCAACTATTTCCTGATTGATACTCCGTCCAACAGAGTTGCCACAGTTCGGAGGCCTATAGACTACGCCCACTAGTGTTTTTTTCCCCTTATTATTCCTTACCTCCACCCAAACTGTTTCATTATCCTGATCTTTTGACCCAATATCATTTCTCTGTATTACAGTGATTCCTTCCTTTATTAACATTGCCACCCCACCTCCCCGTCCTTCCTGCCTGTCCTTCCTGATCGTTAAATAACCTGGTATGTTTAATTCCCAGGCATTGTCACCCTGCAGCCATGTTTCTGTAATGGCCACAAGATCATACCCATATGTAGTTATTTGTGCCATTAACTCATCTATTTTGTTACGAATGCTACGTGCATTCAGATAGAGAACTTTCAAAGATGTTTTGTGACACTTAGTTCCTGCTTTTGCCCTTTTTATTACTTTACCTTTTACTCCATACCTTCTGCCCCTTCCTGACATGCTCTGGTTTTTAATTTCCCCACTGCTACCTAAGTCTATGACCTTCTCTGTTGTCATTTGTATTATTTGCTCTCTAGGAACCTCCCCCCCACTAGTTAGTTTAAAGCCCTCTCTACAGCCCTAGTTATATGATCCGCCAGGACTCTAGTCCCAGCACTGGCCAAGTGAAGCCTGTCCCAACGGAACAGCTCCCTCCTGCCCCAGTACTGGTGCCAGTGTCCCAGGAAGCAAAACCCATTTCTCCCACACCAGTCTTTGAGCCACGCATTTAACTCTCTAATTTTATTTGTCCTAGCCAAATTCGCTCGTGGCTCAGGTAATAATCCAGAGATTATTACCCTTGTGGTTCTGCTTTTTAATTTGGCCCCTAGCTGCTCAAACTCCCTCAGCAGAACCTCCTTCCTTGTCCTATCATCTGAAATATCCTTCTATTTCTACTCTGACTAGTATGTGGCACTGGTAGCAATCCTGAGATTACTACCTTTGAGGTCCTATTTTTTAATTTACCTCCTAACTCCCTATATTCAGCTTTTAAGACCTCATCCCGTTTTTTACCTATATCGTTGGTACCTATATGCACCATGACAACTGGCTGTTTACCCTTCCCCTCCAGAATGCCCTGCAGCCGCTCCGAGACATCCTTGACCCTTGCACCAGGGAGGCAACATACCATCCTGGAGTCTCGTTTGCAGCCATAGAAACGCCCATCTATTCCCCTTACAAGAGAATCCCCTATCACTATAGCTCTCCCACTCTTTTCCTCCCGTCCCGTGCAGCAGAACCACCCATGGTGCCAGGAAGTTGGTTGCTGCTGCCTTCCCCTGATAAGCCATCCTCCCCAACAATATCCAAAGCGGTATATCTGTTTGAGAGGGGGATGGCCCTGCACTACCTGCCTGGGGCTAATACTCTGCCTGGTGGTCACCCATTCCCTTACTGCCTGTGCAGCCTTAACCTGCGGTGTGACCAACTGATTAAACGTGATATCCACGACGTCCTCAGCATCGCGAATGCTCCAGTATGTATCCATTCACAGCTCCAGCGCCACAATGCGGTCTGCCAGTAGCTGCAGCTGCATACACGTCCCACACACATGGTCGTCAGGGACACAGGAAATGTCCCTGATTTCCCACATGGTGCAGGAGGAGCGTCCAACGGGGCCGAGCTTTGCTGCCATGACTTACCCTTTAATTAATTTAAATTAAATCAAATCAATACCACCAATTATACTACAATTAAATGATATACTAAAGGGCCCTTGTTTCCTAGCACTTCCCTCTACACAACAGAGACCTTAGAAACTATAACCACAAAATTAAGACCTTCTAAACTAAGGGGGAAAAATTCAGTTGTTTGCACCTCCCATTAGCACCTTAAGAGGGCGCCAATTGGGGCGCAAAGCAACTAGAGGCTGGGCGCGGCGATGTTTGCGCCGCTCGCGAAATTAACTAGACATTTTGCGGCGACGCTAAACACCACTGCCACGATCTCCTGCGCCGGCAGATTGTGACGTCAGTCGAGTGCGCAATGCCCCGTTAGTGCCGCGGACCAGATATTGAGTGGTGGCCCCTGCCTTACCACCTGCCGCTAGCAACGACAGGTTGAGGGGAGCGTTTTGCTGTCAGAAAGGGACTGGGGGAGCGCTATTTAAAGGCGACCGCTTCCTGCCTTTTTTTGCCGGTGACATTTTTGCACCACGCATTCTGTGAGAGAGAGAGAGAGACTTCTGGACAGATTCAACGCTGTGTGAAGGAGTTTTGAGTACTGAGCAGCACTTTGCAGGTTAATTTTGATTTGCCCTTCCTTGCTTCACCAGAGCTTTGAGGTAGCACCTCACTCCTCGGCCTTTGCGCCTTAAGACAGGTGTGAAGCGCCTGATTTAGCGCTCCAATCACCTCCGGGGGCGATAAAAGCCAAGTTTGCTGTCGGAGGCGATAATTAGCGCCAGGCGCTAAACTTTGCACGCGGCCGATAATGGCGCCCCATACGGGGCGATACTGAATTTTTCCCCCTATGAACCTTAACTGTCAAACTATAGAGTAGTATGAATACTCACCTGGCCGTACTCACCCAATAAGCTGCTTCCTCCTGCCCGCATCACGTTTTGAATCGTGATGTGGCTCTGGAACGCCACCACCGGTCTGTGAGATTGGTAAGTATGTGAAAAAAAGCCCGTGAAAGTGAGTTTAAATACTCACTGAAACTCCGCTCTCACCGCTCCCGACAATGGCCTGTGAAAAAAAGCCAAATAAATAAAAAATTACATATTTAAAATTAAAATGCCATTTAATACAAAAATTAAATTTTTTGAAAAATAAATTTAAATGTTTAAAAGGGGCTAAAAATGCCCTTAACTTATTTTACAGATGCTTTTAATGTTTAAATAATTGAAAAAATTATTTTTATATTCATTTAAACTCTTACGCCTGCTTTAACCAGGAGTAAGTGGGCATTCGCTGGGCAAATAGCCCAACTCTCCACCTGCGGTGCGGATGGCTATGATCTGTCAAAAAGATTCTTGACAGATCGCAAGTTCTGGGTTATCGCGCATGCACTTCGCGCGCATAAACCCAGAGCTTGCGGGGCCCTTATGGGCACATATGCACCACGTACGTACCAGAAATTATGGGCCAATCTACTGTAAATGTACAATTATATTAATATTTATTCTTTCATTTATTTAATGCATTTATTCACTTCATAGTTTACAATTTAAAGGAAGGTTTCATGAGACCCTATTCACTTCCAAAGACTGAAGGGAAATCTTAAAGCAGGTAGAAGATAGGCTAGTGTCTAATAGCAATTACCAAACAGGATTTACTGTTCATTCCCAGGCACCTTATCGACATTTAAACAAAGAGACAGATGCTCCGTTAAGGTTTGGATAGTTGGGTCTGAGAAAAGAGCCAAAATAAGCCAGGATCAAAAGGCAACATCTGGAGAAGACGGCAGCACAGCTAGAAGAGATGAGTCTACACAAGTAAAGAAGGTGATCCAAGAATGAGTTGTTACTAAGCAAACACGTGACTCTAGCAATGGTAAACAAAGGAACTTCCCAGGAACACAAGTTACTAGAAACAGGATGCCAGCAGTTTCATACTTGACGTCTATATTCACTCATCCAGTATTTAACAACAGCAGCCCCTCAAGTGACCTCGCTATATAGACTCAGGGGATAGAGTTTCCGCTTTGGGCGTAATTGGCGATTCTGGTGCAAACTGCTACAAAAATTGCAGTTTGTCCGACTCCTGCTCCTAGTTCTTATGTTCTTGTGTTCTTAAGCTGGCGTTATTGAAACCTCTCCCATTTTCATTATAATGAATAACGGGCCGTGGATCCGTTAGATCAGTATTACACCTGGGCAGCGAGTTGAAAATCTATCCCATTAGTTCCAAAAATAAGACACACATTAGGTGAAAAGAAGGATCGGGCTTTTTATGCCCCAATAGCGCTATACAGCCAATGAAGAACTTTTGAAGTGTAATCGCTGCTATGTGGGCAAATGCAGCAGCCAATTTGCACACAGCAAGATTCCACAGACAGCAAATGAGATACATGGACCAGTTAAATGTATTTTTGATGGGGATACTGCATGGTCCCCAGCACAGTGTTACCTCTGTGCTAGCACTTGCCTCGGAGTCAGAGTGTTGTGGGTTCAAGTCCCACTCCAGAGACTGACACTCCAGTGCAGTACTGAGGGAGTGCTGCACTGTCGGAGGTGCCGACTTTTGGAGGAGACGTTAAATACAGCCCCCATCTGCAATATTCTCTCTAATTTTTTTCTGGGTGTGCGGCCCATTGAAATTTCTGTGCATGCGCGGTATTCCCATTGTAAAACTGGCACGCGGCCTGCGCGGGACCTCCAGATCACTGCGTGGCTGTGTAACTTAATGGGAACAGTGCCCGTCTGCCCTCTCAGGTGGACGCAAAAGATCCCTTGGCACTTTTCCAAGAGCAGGGGAGGTGTCCTGGCCAATATATATTCCTCAATCAACACCATTAAAACAGATTATCTGGTCATTATCACATTGGAGTTTTGGGAGCTTGCTGTGCGCAAATTGGCGGCTGCGTTTCCCACACTGCAACGGTGACTACACCTCAAAAGTACTTCATTGGCTGCAAAGCACTTTGAGTCGTCAAGAGGCTGTGAAAGCTGCCACAGAAATGCAAGGGGAGCTAAATTGGGTCACGTAGCACCCGTTTTATGTGGCCACCTAAGGTCGCAAAATGGCAACCGAGATGCACACACTTCCGATGGGAGGTGCACGGCGCCCATCGTGTTAAATACCTAGCATGCACGCCTACCGACTGCCAACATCGAGCAGAGCAGGGCGATGGCGATGTGGATCAGTGTGCAGCGCTGATTTGAAGCCACCGCAGCCATTTTTGAAGTCCCCAATCAGCCCAACACTCTGTCCTTACCTTGCTCAGCAAAACATGATGCTCAAGAGCATGAAGGACCACCCCCCACCCCCCCGTACCCCACCAGCACTATTTAAAGGGGGCATACAGGAGTTCCAGGTCAGTTTCTGGATTATTTCTTTTAGCTGCTGCTCAAATTCCAGGCATTTTTATCTGGGTTCAAGGGCTGTTGAATGGTTAATTCATGTACAGAGAGGGGGCTGGCTGCTCTTGCAGTCTTGTTGCTGTTATCTCCTTCACAAATTATTTGCCTCCAGACATGAGTGCCTTGGTCGGCCTATCTCCTGGAATAGAACATGACTAAGTGCATAAAGGAAGACACCACAGAGCAGGACAAGCTGCCAGAGGGGTGAGGGGCGCTCAGCAGGAAGTCACATCAACAGAGGGTCTTCAGTGAGCACTTCGCCTATCTCAACTTCACTGAGGAACAATGCACGAGGTACCTTCGCTTTACTAAGGAGATCGTCACTGAGCTACATCAGCTGCTGCACCTGCGATCCTGGCAGCAGTCACAATGCCTTCATTCTTGGCCAGTCCACTGTGCCCCTGTATTGCAAGCACCCTCCCAACTTAAACTCTCACTATTAGGAAACAAGGGTTATCCCCTCCTGACATGGCTCATGGCCTGAATTGTAATAGTTTGGTGGATTGGGAGTGCAGAGGAGGGTGCTCAGAAGCCGGGAGAACGGGTTTCCTGCGGGCCCTGCCGAATTTAACGGCAGACCCTGATTTGCATCGGAAACCTCTGTTTCCCACCCTTGGCCGGCCAGATTGAGAGGCTTGGGTGGGTTGGTCACCGGAGAAGCACAGGGAGGGGGTTGGGAGCTGGAGTGGCTGATCAGAGGACCGGAGGAGCAGGGGGCTCCAAAGGAGTGGGGGGGAAGAGGAGAGGCAGAAGACAGGGGGGCAGGAGGAACACGGGGGCGGGGGGGGCGGTGGGAGTTGGAATCGGAGGCCTCGTGGGGGTGGGCGGTTGGGGGTCAGACAAGGACGCTGGATCCAGGAGGTAAGTGTAAAGGCACTTTCCTCCTGGATCCAGCAGGTCCTCGCCTTGCATTAGCTGACGGGTTTCACGAGGCCTAAGAAACCCAACCAGCCACAGTTAAATGTAAAATGGAGGTTAAATCTGAGGCATGCCAGCCTGATTATAATATTTAAATGGGCGACCCACCTCCTGGGAGCAGGTTGGCTGCCCGCGCCCTGTCCCACCTGAATTAAAACTGAAGTGGGTGGATTGGAGGTGGGTCCCGGTCGGGATTCAGATTTTTAACACTAACTTCCTACCCGACCCCAAGCCACCCGTTTTTTTGGGGGGTTAAAATTCCCCCCGCACCCCATGACTCCGGTTAGGAACCCGTGCACCCAGCAGGAGTATAACGAGAGCTGTGCTGCCACAAGGAACGTCATCGAGCAAACAATCAGAGTTCCCAAACAACCCTTCTGCTGCTTAGATCGTTCAGATGAGCCCTACAATACACCGCTGAGCGGAGATCCAGATTTTGTCACCTGTTGCATGCTCCACAACCTCGCCATCTTGAGGGAGCAGCCCCCCCCCCCCCCCCCCCACCAACGCCTGCCAGGCTACAAGAGGAAGAATAGGATAAAGAGGAAGGAAGCGAGCAGACAACCACAGCAGCCCCTTTCTGCCAGGGCTCTACGAGATCAGGTCATTGAGGAGCGCTTCCATTGACCTCAATTACTCCTCCCCATTCAACGGCACTGCTCTCCTTACCTTTCCTTTCTCAATAACTATCCCATCATCCTCACTTGACTGCAAACATTAAAAAAAAACACCAAATGCACATTTAAATCATAATTCATCAAAATAATCATTGCATCATGCATAGTAAATAAAACTAATCACCCTTGTGCATTCCTTCAGTGACTGTCTTTTGTGTTTTTTTCCCTATTCTAGTGCTACTATAAGGTGGTTCCCTAGTGGCTGCAGTATGGCTGGTGGAAGGCTGCTGACCTCCAATTGAGGAGACTGCAGGTGGCCTTGCAGGACGACCTCGAGCAGCTTTCGGCCTAGAGGGACTGGCTTCAGACTGCACCATTTTGGCCTGGGCTGCAGCAGTCTAGGCCGGCTGGCTGACAGGCAACAGCAAGGGCACTTTTGGAGTGGCTGGAGTGAGAGCAGGAATGTGGTCATTCTGAGAGAGGACATCAGGCTCGTGCTCTATGGAGCCACTGCCACTCCCCTGGGGTAGCGCCTCAGCAATCCTCGTAATCTGCTGGAGGACAGATTGTTGGGCTGCTGCGGCATCCTTCAAGCCCCTTTGAACACTGGCACCCGCAGTTATGATCACAGCAGTCTGAGCTTGCATGGCAGCAAGCTAACCTTGCATGACTTTGGTCTGAGCTTCCACTGCAGCACAAGACGTTTGGTGGAAGCTGCTTGCGCTGCAATGGAAGCAGAGACATCGGCCAACAGACGCTGCATCATGGTTGGGTCCACAAGTGTGCTGATGCAGTTGGTCACCACTTCCATGTTGGAAAGGATGGGCTCCAAGGTCAGTGCAAAGCCACGCCAAGTTGGAGCTGGACTCCGCCATGCTCCTTGACATTGAGCGCAGGCTTTCCAGTGCTCCAAGCATTTTTATGGTGTACACCCATCAGCCTTCTTCTGTACCCTGGCCCATCGAAGTCCTCATCTGAGTCCTCAGTAGCAGAACCAGTGTGCGTCCTCGCCCTCCAGGGAGCTGGCAGCTGTGGCATTCTTTCCCCCTGCCCTGGGTGCTGCACACCTGTGCCCAGTGTCTCACCATGTGCAGATCCCTCCTCCATCCTAGCTTCTAAAGTACGCGGAGTGTCCGCCTCTGAGCTGGTGGCTGTGAGAGTGAAATAAAGCGACAGAGCATCTTCATCATCACTGTATCCTCCTTCTCCTACTGGAGGAGGAGCTTCCACTTCTTGGGGATCTGAAATGAGAAAGGGACATGGGTTAGGTTGTGTGTGGGGAGAGGAGAGAGTGCGTTCTGACACCATCTGCAGCTTCTCATTCAGAGTGTGAGAGGGGAGAGAGAAGTGAGAATAGAAGTGAGAATAGACAAAGTCAACATGGATTTACAAAGGGTAAATCATGCTTGACTAATCTACTGGAATTTTTTGAGGATGTAACTGGTAAAATAGATAAGGGAGAACCAGTGGATGTGGTGTATTTGAACTTTCAGAAGGCTTTCGATAAGGTCCCGCATAAGAGATTAGCTTGCAAAATTAAGGCACATGGGATTGGGGGCAAGGTATTGATTTGAAAAGAGAACTGGTTGGCAGATAGAAAGCAAAGAGTTGGAATAAACGGGTTGTTTTCCGAGTGGCAGGCAGTGACTAGTGAGGTACCGCAAGGATCGGTCCTCAGACCCCAGCTGTTCACAATATATATTAATGATCTGGACGAGGGAATTGGATGTAGTATCTCCAAATTTGCAGACGACACAAAGCTGGGTGGGAGGGTATGCTGTGAGGAGGATGTCGTGAAACTCCAGTACGGTTTGGACAAGTTGGGTGATTGGGCAGAAACATGGCAAATGCACTATAATGTGGATAAATGTGAGGTTATCCACTTTGGTGGCAAAAACAGGAAGGCAGATTATTATTTGAATGGCAATAGATTGGGAGAAGGGGAAGTGCAAAGAGACCTGGGTGTTCTTGTGCACCAGTCACTGAAGGTAAGCATGCAGGTGCAGCAGGCGGTTAAGAAGGCAAATGGAATGTTGGCCTTCGTAGCAAGAGGGTTCGAGTACAGGAACAAGGATGTCTTGCTGCAGTTGTACAGGGCCTTGGTGAGACCGCACCTTGAGTATTGTGTGCAGTTTTGGTCGCCTTATCTGAGGAAGGATGTTCTTGCCATGGAAGGAGTGCAGCGAAGATTCACCAGGCTGATACCTGGGATGGCAGGAATGACGTATGAGGAGAGATTGTGTCGATTGGGCTTGTACTCACTGGAGTTTAGAAGATTGAGAGGGGATCTCATCGAAACCTATAAAATTCTGTCAGGCCTGGACAGACTAGATGCAGGAAGGATGTTCCCGATGGCCGGGGAGTCCAGAACTAGGGGTCACAGTCTAAGGATAAGGGGTAAGCCATTTAGGACAGAAATGAGGAGGAATTTCTTCACCCAGAGAGTGGTGAACCTGTGGAATTCTCTGCCACAGAGGGCGGTGGAGGCTAGTTCATTAAATATATTCAAGAAGGAGTTGGATATATTTCTTAAGGCTAAAGGGATCAAGGGATATGGGGAGAAGGCAGGGACAGGGTACTGAATTTGAATGATCAGCCATGATCTCATTGAATGGCGGAGCAGGCTCGAGGGGCCGAATGGCCTACTCCTGCTCCTATCTTATATGTTTCTATGTAATAGGAGGACTAGGTATGCAAAAACTCTCATCATCTATCCCTCCAACGCCACCAGTGGCCATGGCCTCCTCTCTGCCCCTTCCCATTATAACAAGGATGGTCCCCTCCACAGGAGTGAGGAAGTGAAACTGCGCAGCTACTCCACCAGTTGCAGCCTCCTGCCTCCTATGATGCATCACCTTCTCCTGCAAGAAAGAGGGGCGCGCATTAGTGAGAGATCCGTGATATGGCCTGGTGATGTGTGTGTGTGCGATGTGAGCAATATTCCCATTTAGTTGCACGGCCACCTGAAGCTCCCGCGCAGGCCGCTTGCCGGTTTCCTCAATGGAAAAAACGTGCATGCACGGAAGTTTAAATGGGCCAAGCAGCCCCTTAAAGGGGCCCTGCACCCAAAAAAAATTACAGGGAATGTCGGATATGAGTTGTGGGTATGAGCTTTTCTATAGTTGAGTGTGTGAGGGTGAAGTTAAGCATATGAATTGAAGTGTTCAGTAATGATTGATAGAGATTGTAGGCAGGTGGAGGGGATGAATTTAGCAGTTGATGAAACTATTATGAGAAGCCGTTGAAGATGGATCTTACTTTGACAATTCTTGTCAGATCATTGAACTTTTTCAAACACTGTATCCAGGTACATAGAGCCACACTTCTCACATTCACCTCCTCTGCAATTGCTTTCCACTGCCTCCTCATAGTGTAATCTGAAGGCTTCCTGCCCCTCAGCAGACACAGGATGACGCTCCTCCTCTACACCTCCTGCACCAAGGCCTTCAGTGCCGTGTTAGAGAACCTTGGTGCATGCTCTCTCCCAGCTTCAGCCATTTCTGGCAACAGGTTTCTCACACACAGATGCGCCACAGCATTCCTGGCACCACCTCTTTAAGTGGCACTGACTGCCTTTATGTAGCATTCTGCACTCCCCATAATGAGGCCCCTCTTCATGGGTGCAGCCAATGAGCAGCGTGGGTAGCAGTCATTTAAATCAGCAAGCTGCATGATTTAACCTGCATTGCATTGCAATCAAAGTGGCAAATGGAATTCAATCCGGAGAAGTATGAGGTAATGCATTTGGGGAGGGCTAACAATGTAAGGGAATCTTCTATCTATCTATCTATCTATCTATATATATAAATCGGTACATCTGTCTGTCTGTCTGTCATTCTGTCATTCTGTCTGTCTGTCTGTCTGTCATTCTGTCTGTCATCGCCTGTGTGTCTGTCGGGCTATGCGCTCGAAAGTTACAGGGCGTACCTACGCGCGCGTTACCTCCAAAGAAAGCTTACGCTTCCGAGACGGTTTTAAGCGTATTTACGTTTCGGCCAAGCTAAAATCCCACCCGCGGTATCCCAAAAACCTTCAACGTTCCGCTCATTAGCATCTCATTATCCGCTCATTAGCGACAGAGTGACCTCGAGCTCGACCAATCGTACGCCGGGTTGCTGGCGTGTGCCGCCGGGCCAATCGGTGCGTGTGTGGCCGGGCCTTATCGTTCTGAACCGAGGTGAGTCGCCGCCATCTTGATTCCAAACTTTTCCTTTCTTTTTCCCGCTTTCTGCGTCTTAAAAAAAAACGTTGCTTTTAAAACACATATTGTTTTTTTTAAAAATGATTTAGAAAGTAATTAACTTATCTAATCTCATTAATTTTCCTATCTTTCCCCGTTTTTCCAGGTAGGCCTAGAAGCCTCGGCGTCTCCTCCGCACCCACGCCCGAGCTAGGCACCTCCCGGCCCCACTCGAAGGCTGGAGGGCCGAGCCTCAGCCCAGCGACGCTAGGGTGCGCGCGCAGCAGGAGCTGAGATGCGGCGTCTCTCTCTGGCAACCGGCCCCGCCGGCCGTCTCGCACAGCCGCAATCGGCGGTCTTTCACCTCGGGGGGGGTGCCGCGACCCTCGGAGGGGGGGGCCCGGCGCGCAGCAGGAGCAGCCGAGACGCGGCGTCTCTCTCTCTGGCTCGGCCGGGGGGCGGGGCTTGGTCAGCGTCACAGTTACCCTGGCAACCGGGCACGCCGGCCGAGCCAGAGAGAGACGCCGCGTCTCAGCTCCTGCTGCGCGCGCAATCGGCGGTCTTCACCTCGGGGGGGGGGGCGCGCGTGACCCTCGGGGGGGGGCGCGACCCTCGGGGGGGGCGCGACCCTCGGGGGGGCGCGACCCTCGGGGGGGCCCCCCGCCCTCCCTTCCACCCCCCGCCCTCACTTCCCCCCCCTTTTTCCCCCCCGCCCCTCCCTTCCCCCCTTTTTCCCCCCGCCCCTCCCTTCCCCCTTTTACCCCCGCCCCTCCCTTCCCCCCCTTTTCCCCCCTGCCCCTCCCTTCCCCCCCCGCCCTCCCCTCCCCCCCGCCTCTCCCTTCCCCGCCTCCCCCCTCCCCCCATCCCTACCCCCCTCCCTCCCACCCCACCTCCGCCCCTCCTCCCCTCCCTCCTCCCCTCCCCTCCCCCTCCCTCTCTTCCCCCCAGTCGCTCTCTCTCTTCCCCCCAGTCGCTCTCTCTCTTCCCCCAGTCGCTCTCTCTCTCTCTTCCAACAACAACATTCCCTCGAAAAAGCCTCGGCACCGCCGGGCACTTCAGCAAGTATATATATATATATCAATCGGTACGTCCTTCTGTCTGTCTGTCATTCTGTCTGTCTGTCATTCTGTCATTCTGTCTGTCATCGCCTGTGCG